>NC_136701.1:6003877-6341813 GCF_947650265.1 Symphodus melops | reverse complement strand
CTGGCAGTATATTCCATCTTTCCTTACTTATAGCATGCACAGGAGAAAACCATCTCAGAGGGTATTGCTGAGGCCTGCTGGACCTGGCCTGCAGTAAAATACCTGTGCTGCTGTGGCAGTCAATCACTGCTTGCTCCAGCCTGTCCCAAGCTTCATCAACACCTTTATTAAAAAAAAACACACACATATGATATCTATTAGTCTTGTAAACATAATGTATTCATGGTACAGAGGTATACCAGATAAATTCGATTTTGATTTTTAAAGCTAACACTTTCACCCGAAAGATGGTGACTGCCCTGCGAATTTCCTCCATCTTCTCTTTGGTTAGTGTAGCTTTCATGCCAGGGTGAAATGGGGTCACTGTGGAAACTGGAAAGAGAGATAAAAATACTACTATTGAAATTTTTCTGAACATTCCCCCCTCACCAGAAATATTTTACGTGACACACAGTATAGCCTTGTATCGGATGTAGCACAGCGAGCCTGTGTACAATCTTTAGCTAGCCTATCTCTTGCGTTCCTGGCTAAATGCAACATCCTGCCTTTTAAATTTGGTTTGGTTCAACATTTTGTCTACAAACACAACTTGTTATGAGCTTAACATGAAGCAGAAAGTCAGCAGACACAGAGGGATAGAATAGGACACAGCTCATATCTTGTCAACAGTGTTTGCAATCTAGCCTAATTGATTTGCAATATGGCATCAAATTATTAGACTTACCCGAAAAGAAAGGCTGCCCTGGGATGTCTACCATACTGGCAGGGCTGGGAGCGGGATTCACGTCAATTTGTCCGGGGAGGCCGACGTCGGCTGCTGCTGTTGACGTGCTTGGCTCTGGGTCACCGAGGTTATCAAACACTGTGCATTGTTCAGCTTTTAAGTAAACTCCTCGCTATCAGTTATTATGAGCAACTGATGAGCAACATCAGCCCACTTCTTTTCTTTTTTGAGAGACTGCACACAGTTAATGATGTGAGAAACAGAGTGAGATATAACAAGGCAGAAAAGTACATGTCAAAGGAACTCCAGTACATTCTCATCACATTCAGTGAAAATGAACACTGCACACGTTCTATACTGAATCTCTGCAGCCCTTTGTTCTTTCTAGTGGATCTTCTCCCTCCTAACACAGATTGTGTTCTGGTCTTCAAGGAATTCTTGAAACACATTTACACACTTATATGCATTCATCTTAATGATTGCTGCCAAGACAGAAATTCAGAAATAATTTAGTGTCGAGTGATTTTAAAGAATTACTTTTGTGTTTTCCAATGACATACCACATGGTGTACCTGATTTGAGGAAGGAGATGGGTAGCTCCACAGTGTCATGTTGCTCTTCTTCTTTTCTCCTTCTTGTGTTGTTGTGTCTGCCTCTTCTTCTGCGATTGTTTTTGTGTAGCTGTTGGCAAACAGTTAAAAGTATTACCTCCACCTGGATCGGCGTGTTAATGACTGCATTCACCAAAACTCAATTCAAAAATGTTATTTGGCTGTCTTATTTTCTCTATGGAAATGATCAGGAAGGTCAGAATACAGTGTTTAAAAACACTAGCATAGAAAACAATGTTCAGAGGGATTCAGAAACGGAGTCAACAAACAGTCTGTCCAGCAGAGGGCACTGTGTGTCTGTACTTTAAAATCCTCTCTGCACGTTCTGTGTCACATGCAGCAGAGCTTCAAAGCTGATCAGAAGGAGGTCTGCAATAAAACATTTTTTTGACAGTTTCTGCTCTTTTGACATGAACCCAAATTTACATCGATCACATTTCTGTCCATATTGTTGCGTGCCAACTATAGATTGTAAGAAAGTCATCAATGTAATCTCTTGTCAGTATGTTGGAAAGATCTTTGGATACTGTTGTTGATCTGAAGGTTGACTAACGACTCACTGACCAGAAGAATAAAACAGGATGAAGTGACAAACTGAACATTTGGATGTTTGATTTCATACTTAACAGACAGAGAGGGGAAACAGTAAGTTTTGATGTTTACAGTGATCAGTATCTTTAGTTGTTGTTGTTCATGTGAGTGCAGCACAGAAAGATGTCTTGAAAAGTCTAATGAACACAGTGTTTGTTACTTCCCCTCTCAGACTGAAGGAACTGGATTACTGGCATCAGACTGAGCTCATCTGTATGCAACAAGCAGACACAGAGCACACAGCAACACAAACACTACCAGAGTGTCCTTAAATTATCCTGCTGACACACACACACACACACACACACACACACACACACACACACACACACATACACACACACACACACACACACACACACACACACACACACACACACACACACACACACACACACACACACACACACACACACACACACACACACACACACACACAAAATTCATCAATGAAGGAGACAACGCGTCCATGTGACCGCCTGTGTTAACAGTGACCATGGTTTGTTTTTTCCATGACAAACCATGATACAATGACCAGCAACATTAATTCACACTTTATGTATAATGATACATAAAGTGTGAAGTGTAAATTGTGCATTTCCCTTCTGGTCCTCACTGACACTTTGAGACTGAGCTTTACCTGAGTGATGAATCACACATATTCATCATCCACACATACAGTTTGTAGAAACACGTTGATGTTAGGCCGTGTGTTGTTCTGCCTCATAAAACCTCAGCACTGTTTTATTTCCCTACACACTGCTCTCTCTCTCTCTGCTCATATTAAAGACTCACATCTCCAGAGAATTCCAATTTTCCAATGAAAAACTTTGTTCTTCTCTGTTAATCACAGCTGGCTGAAGTTTCCTCTCAGCCTATAATTTCAGTTCAGTTAAACAATGACATATCATTCAGGCAGCATGATTAGCTTCTGTCTCTCCAGCCTTCTGTGGTATCATTTCATGTTTAGATCAATGATCACTAAGAGAATTCATTAAGGTGAAAGAGGCTTCTACTTAGAGAGCAGGTCCTCATATTCAGCCTCTCTGAGTGTTTGTCTGAGAAATGCTGGTAGAGGGAGGCTCTCTGCTTTGACAATGTGCCATCAAACCATCCACAGAGACACTCTACAGTCACTGGCTGATTTATTTATGTATTTATTCTCCTTCTACATATTTAGCTCTTCAAACACTAACCTGAACCTCAGAAATGTTGCTTATAATGATAACATATGTTCACACTTCACACCAGAAAACCTGAAGAAACACTTCCTTTCAACATCTTGAGGCTAAAGGATCGCTAATGTTTAAAACCATTACCCGAGTGTCTGAGCTTTGGAGTGGCAGATACATTACGTTGTTCTCTAACACCGGAACACAACTATTTAGAGCAGATGGCAAATAACTTCAATATGAAGCAAATTTGTTTCTGAAACTGCCGTTCCATAAGTGTCCACTGGAGGCAGATTCCTTAATCAACAAAATCCCGACTCAGCTCCAAATAAATAAATCCAAATGTACAGCTTGAGGCTTTAAAGAGGAAGCTGACAAAGCAGAGTGTGATTGAGTTTAACTAGAGAAAGACAACAAGAGGTTTGAGCTGCTCTGTAAAACAATGAAGTGGAATAAGAGCTCACACAAACAACACAAGGTGACATACAGAGTGTTCACACATGGGTCTGCAGAGGGTCATATCATGCAGAGTGCAGGTGTACATTTACATTTCAGACACAGAATAGATTTCTGTTGTGAAAAGTCAGGGATCAATGATTTACATGCTGTGACATTTATGGTTTCTACCTCCATCATTTTTCTATTTAGACAGCACCTTGATGCTGCTGTTGAATGTCACGTCAAAAGTGGATTACATTTGTCCAGCAGGAGCAGGTTAGATATGACAGTTTAGTGTTTAAAGGAGGATATCCTGTATGATAAAGAAGTTTGATATCAATTTATATTAAAGCAGCTCTGTTTTGATTTTAAAAACGATACGTGTTATACATAGTTAGTCATGTAGCTGAAATGACTGACAGGTGGGAGGGATGTATCGGTTTGTCAAGAGGCTTAACACAACTCCGGCTGTAAGCCAGTTGTTAGGTTTACTGAAAGTTAGGCTGAGACATCATCCAGCCTCCAGAACCTTCTGTCATATCAGATGGCTGACGTCACTCAGGCTTCATCCATTAATATTTACAGGCAGAGCAGAAAACAAAGGAAACGTGAATGTTTTGAACAAAAACCTCGTCAATGCAGGATACAGATGCATGTGTCATGTGCATCAAAAGACCATTTTGACCCTACCTGTTTTTGGGCCTGACATATAAAAGGATATGTTTAGCCTGTAAAGCTTGTTTGCGTAAAATGATTACAACTTAGTTCATTTGACCTTATATTGAAGTGAATAAAGTATCTATCTGTGCAGCAGTCACACTTGACCAGACAACAAATCACTACTACTGATCAAAGAGACTGAATCCATCACACAGACAGCTGTTTCACCACTTTGAATGTGCAGATGTGTGTGTGTCCTAGTGTCTAACACTCGATCATTCAGAGGACATCCAATGAAATTCAGTCTGCTACAGTAAGCCTCAGGTGTGAGCTTTAATTAAAGTCCAAAGTGATTCAGTGAATGTGATCCATTCAGAGCTGCAGACGCTCCATTCTTACTACATCATCTGTTTCATTTCATGTTCTCGTGCTCCTCACTCTCCTCTCTCTAATGTCTGTGTTCAGGATTGTTGGGCTTTGAGGGACAGAGTGAGAAGAAGCTCATTTCCAAACTCTGCTCAATCTCTCTGAAGTGTTGGTCACAGCTCTTTGGAGGAGAGCCTCCAGATTGGACATGAGCTCTAACTGGGGCTCTTTTGTTAATGCTGGGGTCAAAGGTCAGGGTGTGTGGTTAGATAGCAGTGAGGAGATCCTGTCAGATCTCTGCCTCTGCTGTCTGAGGGACTGAGAGGAGAAAGGAACGAGCTCAGAGAGGAATTACAGCAGTTTATTCTCTTCAGCTGTCAATCACTGTGATGGACGTACTTCATCGACTCATTCCTGCTTCATCATAGTTCCCATATGAATGTTTGTCATTTTTTATCACTACCAACAATGACTGTTTTTTTGTCTAAGGCTCTCAGTGTTCATAAATATTCAGCTGCCTCTGAAGTAAATCAACAGACTGCTCATATATTGTCTTGAAGGAGAGGTTTTCAGTCCTCATAACCTTCACAGCAGTCTGCACAGACGATCAAGTTCAGATTTGAACTGAACAGAGATAACTTTACCACGCTGACATCCCATACCTGAGGATGATCTTATGATCAGCTCTAATCTAACAAACAGCAGCCAAGTTTGCAGACCTTGATTTGAAAATGGATATCAATTGAAAGCCATCTTTACACATATCTCTATGACTTTCTCCATACTTTGTTTTTTCTTTTAAAAATTTCAATCAAAGTCCAAAAACTGTTTTCAAATCTCCCTGTTGGTCATCCACCATCTTTTTCCTTCTCTAAAGTTGCATCTGACTGCATGAGATTTCCTGAGGTTTACATTTTTCCTGTCAGGACTGTGGTTGTTGGTGAATGAATCTGTTAGTGTGTGGTCTGCTGTCATGTTCAGATTGTCGCTCTCCACACACTGTAGGAACAGAACTGTTTCACCTGTCATTATTTCTCACCATGTTAGGAGTCTCTCACACTTTGAACCTCTGTTTAGATTTGATCAGCTCTTTCACTGAGGACCAGACTTTAGTGTAAAGATTCCTGTGGAGTTAATCAGTTTGACTCAAAGTGAAGGAGGTACTCCAGTGATTCACTTATTGTTTCACCAACAAGTCACAGTGACATTCACAGGAAATGAGAGAGTGAGATAATGGTTGTTTTTTTGTTTTTGGAAACACTGCTGTCATAGAAACCAGGAAACATAACTGTATTAAGCAATATGCTGTCATAGAAACAGAGTCATCATCGTCTCTGTATGTGACCTGAACTCTTTTCTGAATCTCATGTAAACTTTGTAAAGCTCTCTCTTCTCTCTGTAAACATCCAGCTGCGGTCACACATTTATCTTTGTTTGTCGAGATTCTTCCGTCACTGCCCCGCTCCTTTCACACATTTAAGGGATCGTCTTCATTTTATGTTCTTCCACCTATTTTAACCTTCTTGATGAGGTTAATGTGTTCATGAATGTGTGTGTGTGTGTGTGAGAGAGAAATCCTGAGGGTGAGTTCTATTTCGTATAGGCTTCGCCCTCTAAGGCTATCGCTATTGGGTTTATCCCTCGTGCGCATGCGCAGCACTGAAAGAGTTGTAGTCCACGCCCACCCACGAGGTGGGCCCCTCCCACAGTCAACCTGCCGGTATATAACCGGAAGAGACCGTGTGTTCTGTTCCCTCTTTTCTTCAGCGATTAAGTATGCACAAGCACCTGTAAGAGAAACATAAATTAACCATGTCTACCTCTTCCATCCGTGTGTGTCCAGAGTGTCAGACCGGGTACATTATGCCGGCTGATTCCCACCGTCTCTGTGAGGCCTGCCTAGTGGGCCGGAGCATGCCAGCCTGGCCTTAACTTCACGGGCAATGTGTAGCAGCTGCCTACGCCTTCCCCGTGATGACCTGCAGCGGAGAGCGGAAGCCTTCGCTGTAGCTGCAGAGCCGGTGTGGCAGGTGGGGGAATGCACAATGGAACGGGAGATGGACATGCTGGACCATGGAGAGGAGTCTGCGGATTCACCGTACTCCATCCGTGGGTCAGTGTCAGGGTTTCCCATCCCTCCCCTCTCCCTGTCGTGAGGGCTGGAGGATGCACCTGACACCGTCGCCGAGTCAGATTGCCCAGGCTTCCCTGGGAATCGGGCTGCGAGCGGCTCTCGGCCCCCACCGTTGGTGGGGGCGGGGAGCCGCTCGGATAGCTCAGAGAGCCGAGTCAGATTGCCCAGGCTCACCTGGGAATCGGGCTGCGGGCGGCTCTCGGCCCCCGCCGGTGGTGGGGGGTCTGCTTCAGGAGCTGCCGGGAATCATTAGAACGGCTGCAGCCCGACGGGGCCTCACTGTGCCGGTGGCACGTGAGGTGGAGTCGATCGATGAGATGGCGGGGGATTTTCCGCTTCTCCGGCCGGTCCGGCGGGACCCGGTGTGGCCGCGGTTCCCGGCTCTGATCCCCTATCAGGAGGGGGCAGCGGCGGATCCGAGGCTCTTGAGGGCTCCGGTCTCCACCTACACTTCCATCACAAAAGTGGAGGGGGTTACGGACCTTGGATTCCCTCCAGTGCCGCCTTTGGAGGCTAACCTGACGGCCGTTTTCGGGGTCCAGGCCGGGGGTTCGGGGCGGCGTCCTGTCCCTCCATCGAGCCGGGATCTGTTAACAGAGCGCCTGACGGACAGGTCGCACCCTGCAGTTTGCGTCTCCCCCTCCACGATTCAATGGTGTAGTGGAGACGATCATGCCATCCGGGGAGGGGCGCCTGGCTCTTCGGTCAGAGCTGCAGGAGCTCTTGACGAAGGGTGCCATCTCCAGAGTGGAGCGAGGGGAGGAGAGCCGGGGTTACCCCCGCTACTTCTCTCGTGCGGAAGAAGACAGGCGGGATGAGGCCCATCCTCGACCTGTCTCCTTCCAACAAATCGATTGTGGTCAGACCATTTCATATGTTGACAATCAAACGGGTGCTGGAGTGTGTTCACCAGGACGTCTGGTTCACGTCCATCGACCTAAAGGACGCCTACTTCCATGTCCCCATCCTCCCGAAACACAGGCAGTACCTGCGCTTCGCGTCTGGTTATTTCCTGGCCCCACGCACTTTCTCCAAGTGCGTAGAAGCAGCTCTGGCTCCGCTTCACCGGGCAGGGATGAGAGTGTTATTTTATCTGGACGACCTGTTGTTACTGGCTCGCTCCAGAGAGGAAGTAGCTCTCCAGACGAGGGCGCTCGTGTCTCATCTGTCGAGCTTGGGGTTCATCGTGAACTGGGCGGAAAGCTCTCCCATCCCATCCCGGTCCATAATGTACCTGGGGTGATGTTGGACTCGGCCGACATGTCAGCGCGGCTCCCCCAGTAGAGGGTGGAGGCGCTGAGAGGATTATTAAGCCGAGTGAAGCCACGCAGCACGGTGACAGCTCTCACTGTCATGCGGCTGCTGGGCATGATGGCGGCGGCCCATGTCGTTATTCCTCTGGGCCTGCCCCACATGAGACGTCTGCAGCGGTGCTTCATCCGTTAACGCATCGATCCCCGGCTGCAGCGGAGACGTCTGTTCCGCGTTCCTTTATCCATTGTATTGGACTTGGCCCACTGGGGGAGTCCCTGCGTGACGTCAGCAGGGATTCCCCTGGGAAGGGCTACGTCACGCATCTCGTTTTTTCAGACGCATCCCTCTGCTAAAAAAATCATCATGTGCTGATCAGCACAGACAACAGGGCGTCAGCCCAGCTTCTCAGCATAGCCAGGAAGCTGCTGGTCTGGGCGAGCACACACTTGCTTTCTCTCCGTGCTCTGTACGTCCCCGGCGAACTGAACCGGGGAGCGGATATCATGTCAGGGGGGGGGGTCCTCTTCCGGGATCATGGATCCTTCATGCAGACCTGTTTTCCCAGTTATGGGAAAGGTTCGGCAGAGCGGAGGTGGATATGTTCGTGGCACGCGAAAATGCACGGTGCCCCCTTTGGTTCTCCCTGAGCGTAAAGGACGACCCTCTTCTCAGGGTGGACGCCTTTTTGCACCAGCTATTGCAGAGGACGCTCATTTATGCATTTCCCCCTGTCCCGTTGATTTCGAGCTTCCTGGAAAGAGTGAGGAAGGAGAAGCTGTGCGCAATCCTGGTCGCCCCGCTGCGCGAGCATGCCGTGTGGTTCCCGTGTCTACACCAGATGACGTCAGGCGAGCCCTGGGAAATCCCTTGGAGAGGGGATGCCCTTTCGCAGGCAGGGGGCGTGCTCACGAGCTGCCCGATCATCGGCCAGCGTCTCTAGGCTTGGCCACTGAGCGGGCACACCTTGTAGGTATGGGGCTGGCTCAGGATGTGGTGCGCACTATTCAAGGCGCTCGGGCTGCCTCCACAACGGCATCTTACGCCGCAAAGTGGGCTGCGTTTCAACGCTGGTGCGAAGAGAGAGAACTCGCCGCTACTGCGTGTCCTCTGCCTCAAGTGCTTCTTTCCTCCAGCTGTTAGTGGATTGAAATCTGGCATTTAGCACTATCAAAACACACACGGCTGCGGTTTCATTGTGCCACGAAGGGTTGGGTGACCGCTCATTGTTTGGCCACCCGCTGGTGAAACGGTTTTTGAAAGGGGTACAGAGGCTTCGGCCGCTGGTGCGCAGCCTGACCCCGCAATGGGACGTGGTGCTGATGCTACGCGCACTGGTTGTGGCTCCGTTTGAGCCCTTGGATCAGATTCTCCTGCGTTTTCTGCCGGCTAAACGGTTTTGCTTTAGCCCTGACGTCAGCAAAACGGGCCAGTGAGTGGTCAGCTCTCTCCGTGGCTCCGTCCTGCCTCAGGATCCGGGAGGACGGCAGTTCGGCTGTGTTACGGCCAAACCCAGCGTCAATGCAAAAAGTCATCACTAGCGGGTTTAAGTCGCGAGTGATCACGCTGGAGGGGTTTTTTCCTCCTCCCCATACATCTGGGGAGCAGGCGACCTGCCACCTGCTGTGCCCAGTGCGCGCTCTGGCATGCTATGTTGCGCGCACGGCTGCCATACGCTGTCCCCAGCAGCTGTTTGTACACTACAGGGCACATTCTGTGGGACAGCCCCTGTCAACACAGCGGCTGTCACACTGGCTGTGTGACGCCATCACACAGGCTTATATCGCCTCAGGAGCTGAGCCTCCGGCTGGCATTCGGGCGCACTCCACCAGGGGAGTTGCTTCCTCGGCTGCCCTGCACGGGGGCGTGACGGTGGACGACATCTGCACTGCAGCTTCGTGGTCCTCTCCGTGCTCTTTTGTGCGTTTTTATCTACGGGATGCCTCCCGTTTCTCAATGTCTCACTCAGTACTCAGCACTCTGTCTGCGTAAGAGTGGGATGTTCCGTTTTTTCCCCTGATGCTGTCAGGCGAAAAATGGTTATTCGGGGTGTATGTTGTGCTTGTGGTACCTTCCGGACCCAGTGTGGCATTGACTACATCCTGTTTCGCCTCTAACCCAATAGCGATAGCCTTAGAGGGCGAAGCCTATACGAAATAGAACGTTAGTTACGTACTGTAACTCCAGATTCTATGAGTATAGGCGCAGCCCTCTAAGCGGTGGGCCCCACTGACTCCGTGAACGGCTGAAGAAAAGCCCTTTATTGGGGAACAGAACACACGGTCCCTTCCGGTTATATACCGGCAGGTTGACTGTGGGAGGGGCCCACCTCGTGGGTGGGCTACAACTCTTTCAGTGCTGCGCATGCACGCGAGGGATAAACCCAATAGCGATAGCCTTAGAGGGCTGCGCCTATACTTATAGAATCTGGAGTTACAGAACGTAACTAATGATTTCCTCTCTGGAGGAGTTTTCAGTGTAGTTTGGCTCTGATCTCAGTCGTTCAGTTAACTGGATGATGAAGACCTGACACAGGGGGGCTGCAGCACTCTGCTCCAGTCACTGCTGTTTGTTGTTCAGGTGATTCAGTCACAGTGCATCATGGGAACAACTGTTGTCCTCTAACAATAATTGGAAAGAATTGCAGAGTTTGAGCAGCAGCTGCAGAAATGCTGTGTTTGACAAAAATCTCTGTATCAGGTGGATCTGCATGAAGTGCATGAAGGATGAAGTGTTCTGTCAGTATGTTTGTGTTTGTCAGCCTCTAAGCTCGGGAGAAGAAGTGGATGATAGAAACAGGATGTTTCACAGTCACTCTCTCTCTCCACTGTCATTGTTTCTATCATTGGTTAATGAATGAATAGATATAAAAAGGTTCACACTGTGGTGCTGCATTCATCCTGTCAGAGATGTAGATTACATCTGGATGAGTTTTCTTTTATCATTCATGACATGTTCAGTTGTTGTGTGGATTTAAAGATAAATAACATCCTCTGGTGAATTTGTATTCATGTGTTTGAATATATGAAATGTGATGGTGCTTGTGTATTAAAATGTAAAGCATGTCTGAAGTCATCACAGCACACTGCTTTAACGCTTCACCTTCATTCGCTGCAGTCTTCTGGCTCGGTGGAGATGATAAGGAACGCCCTGCAGCTTTGAGATTTTCCCTTTAATCAGGAGTTCCAGTCAAGAAAGTGTTGCATGTCTTTTTTATCTCTTAAATATATATATAGTTTTATAAATGTGTCTTGAGGCAGGCCATCTCTGGGCAGATAAGGACAACCAGGATGCTGGTGATGTTTTGTCTTTTTGTCACACTGAGCTTCCAGACTCCCTCCAGCACTCTCACTCTGTGAACTGTTTCTCCATCGAGTCACTTTGAGGGAGGATGAGCAGAGTTCAGAGAACACAGATGCAACTCTCTAAGAGGGATCACCTTGATTCAACCTTGAAACTGCACTGGACCTTTTTTAAAAAGAAAAAAATGATTCCTTATTTTTTATCAGGTTTCATCAGAACTTTTCTCTTGAATCTCTTCACTGATTGAACATGACTTTAGATTTTAGACAACACAAAGTCCGAAGTACAAACTAAACATTTGTTTTGACCCCACTGCTCTCTTATTAGAGTGGCTGTGGCTCAGTGGTAGTGTTGGTTTGATCCCCAGCTGCTGCAGCTACATGTTCGATGTGTCCATGAGCAAGACACTAAACACTAAGACACTTAGTTGCTCCTGCTGTTTTGTCAGTGACATTTGAATGTGTTTGAATGGGATTAGTGAATACTGATGGACAGGATACACAGCAGCATCAGTGTGTGAATGTGTAGGTGTGATCTGCTGTGTAAAAGGGCTTTGAGTACTCAGAAGACTAGAAGAGCACTATACTAGCTCAAGTCCATTCACCATTTAATATGCACTGATTTGATTCATGCAGACTGTCATGTCAGAGATTACTGTCACCTTCTTTGTACAGTGCAGACAATAACATTATGCAGAGAAATAATACCTTTTTGTGCATGTTAGTGAAGTCATATGAAGACGTACTGACATTGTGTAATAGTGTGTAAATGAGCACAAACTGCTTTCATCTCCACTTTAATGAGACTGTGACTCCAGCACATAAGTCCAGAGTGTTATTGTGATTGGATGAGCTTTAAATGAAGTTACAGAAACATTGCGGCTCAATAAGAGTTATGAACCAACAAAGATGAGTTCAATAAACACAATTATAAAAAGGCAGATCTCATTTAGAGACTGAGCAGATGAACTGATTATTTGACTCCTCAGACAGCACTCTGAATATTGTGAACGCTTTGGAAGAGAAGATTGACAAACTGTTGAAAGAGGAGTCGATCTCTGCTGAGATCAATCTGGTTTAGACTCATGAATGGATGTTAGGGAGTGAACACAAAGTATTGTTGATTCTTCACATAGAGCTACACCTTATTCCCCTTCCTGTGCTTTGACCCTTACCTGAGTATACTGTGCTGTGATTGGCTGAGAAAGACAGTGAGTCAAAAACACGACCTGAAGCGATGATAGTGCTGTTTGTGTCCTGTCTGGAACCAAATGTTTACGTTGACTGAATTTTTTTTAATATTTCCTGATGTTTGCCTTCAACTAACCAACATTTACATACTGAATGAAGATGCATGTTTACAGTGTAGTGAACAATTTAAATTCAAGCTAAAACAACAAGTAAACATTTACATACAGACAGACACTCAGAATTACAACTAACTTCTGTAACCTTCATGAAAAGTTTCAGAACAATGAACTCTGACAAAGTTTAAGTGAGGAAAATTAGCCAATCACAGCAGAGGACGATAAATAATCCATTTAAAATGTCTGTTAATAGTGAGGGATGAAGACAAAAGAAAAACACTGGACACAAAAACAGCAAAGCACTCTGGGTAATGAATAAAGAAGTGTTACTAAGTTCAGTCTCCTTCATTACAAAGTCTCCTCACATCCTTTATTGAAATGTTTTCTCACAGATGACCTCTAATCCTCACTGGGAAGTAAAGACCCAACACAGTCAGCTGTAATGTGGTGTTGCTGCAGGAACAATAAAGCTTCATTTGTTGGACTCAGCAGGATTTATCTGTTTCCAGTTACAGTTGTTGAGCTCTGAGCTGACATGAAGACAATCCCTCACCGAGTTCACTGTCTTCACTGAATACTTTAATTCTCTTGAATTACTTTTCAGAGAGCTCAGTGACAATAACCAGCTGATACTGAAGCTTGTCATTGATAATCAGTGAGAATAATTTGACACAAATCAGCTGATATTTCCCTCGGGATCAATAAAGTATCTATCTATCTATCTATCTATCTATCTGATAATAAAGGACATTTATAACTTGCATTTCACAGTAAACATTTGAATGTTTGCACGAGGCTTAACAAACACTATGCAGTCATTTTCACCTCTTTCTCTTTCAGCTGTTGATGTGTTGCTGCAAAAAAAACAAAAAAAAAACAACCACTGAAGTTATTATTGGAGGTAATACAAAAGCTATCACAGTAAACTCAGGTGGTGAAAAAAAAACTGTCAGAGTCTCTTGAGTCTCATTGGATTCAGAAATGACTCGCTGCTGTAGAATCTTATTTGAGCTTTTATCTAAATTTGCATCGATGACAAACAAATCAACAATTTTGTTCATGTATAGAGTCTGAAGAAAATCTGAGCTGAGTAATACAGTTAACTTTAATATGTAGCTGAATAAACATGATTATTTTGTCACAGAGTGTTTCACTTTATAAGACTTCATGGCACTATAACTTGAAGTCTTGAAAGTGTTATGTAAGTTTGCTCAGTAGCTACATGTGTATACTGAGGGCTCAGAGTTTAAAGGGTTAAAATGAACATCTAGCTGTGGTGAAAGTGATGTATCTTCAGCACAGAGAAGGGAGGGACCTGCTGTGTAAAACAAAATAAAGTCTTGATAACCCAGAGAACTGACACTGAGAGACAAAACAGACAGCTGTGGTGTTACACATGTTCAGTAGTTTGAGCCTGCTGTGCCTGAGAACTACATCATTCATCCTGTCTAAGAGTCTGAGCTGCTGTCCTCTCTTCTTCTCTTCTTCTAAAACAGTGTGTTTTAGAGAACAGGAAACAGCAGCTGATACACCTGGTCTGATTTTTTAGCTGAACATTGTAACAACAAAGGATGATGTGAGTCACCTTTATAGATTTTTTAAATGGACTTGAGTTTATATAGAGTTTTTCCTACTCAAAGTACTTTTACACTGCAGGTCACACTCACACATTCACACACATTCACACACTGATGGCAGAGGTCACTATTTAGTGAGACCATCAGAAGTAACTAATCTCATTCATACGACAAAACAGCGGGAGCCATTTAGGGTTACGTGTCTTGTACAGACATGTTGCTGCTGATGGATCGAACTCTCAACCTCCAGGATGAGAGACAACAACTCTACCACTGATCCACAGCCGCCCCACATTTGACCTTTACAAACATTGATCAGCTCATCTGAACTTTAGCCAACATGAAGATCACATGGAATCGGTACATGAAGCAGGTTGTGACTCCTGATATGTGAGGTAGATCATCTTTGAAGCACAGCTGAGTGACAGAGGTTTCTCACAGCTCTCACACTAACAGCCTGTGTTGACCTTTGCAATGGTCCTGGTTTACCTGCAGAGTCTTTGTCTGCAGAGATGCTGCTCTTCTTTAGAGAACACAACACAGAGTTTACAGGAGATGGACTGAAGATCTCTCTCTGCAGAGTCTCTGAGAGACGCTGATCAAAACTGATCCTGATTATTTTAACAACTTCCTGTTATCAACAGAGCTGAATAAACATTTGAACTTTGATTTTTTTAGATGATAAGAGGATCAAATATTTAATCTCTGCTGTGATAAAATCAGTCTGTTGGTATTACTCTATAATTAGCTGAAATCGATGTGGTTATATTTGGATTCATTCATGTGAGCACTGATAAGATGGAGGGTCTTCCACCTTCACAGATGTTTTTCAGTATCAGTTATATTTTAAGAAACAACAGCTAAAACATGATTTAAATAAATTACATTTTGAAGTCTGATCTTCATTTCTATTCCTCACTCTGACTGTTACAGACTTTCTCTGTGTGACTCCTGTGTTACACAAGCTTCTGTATTATAACTAACTTTCATATGAGACTTATTAATATTTTAAAATGACATAAAAGTCTGTGTGTGTTAAGCTTCTAAATGTCACAGGAAGTGGATCACAATGTATCCAGAGGGGACATTATATGTAAGACTTTGATGAAATATGAATGAGGGAAAAAAATCATATTCAGCAGCTTGGTCAGTGGGCCGACACATTACAATCTGTTGAATATTAAAGAGTGTAAATCTGAATGTGGAGTTCTTTACTGTCAGAGGATAAACTGACACTAGATTTATACAGAGATCATCATACAGTGCATGGGGTCTCAACATGGACACGGACTTGTGCAGGGGTTGCCTGAAGTTTGTGTTTACACATGAATGAAGAGCGTTTATTTACCCTGTCTGTCTGCACTCATCACATTGACTTTGAAGTAACACAAGATAATGACAACATAGACATGTTTTAAGCTTCATTCTTCAAGGACTCAAAACAAGATGTACATCCAGAGTCACAATTTAAAGTATTTTAAAACAGACAAACAAACATCCACACACTGGAAACTATGAGCTGCCTGTTGCAATACAACCTGAATAGTAAATATCAACATCAGTCTGACCTCTGACAAGGGAAATAGCCCAATAATAGTCCAGGAATATGCAGTGGCCAATGACGTTTCAAGGGGGTCCCATGCCACCCGTCTTGACACGCCCCTGTTGATGTGATGATCAGAGTTCAGACAGTGTGATGCTGTGACAGGTGTAACAGACAGAACTTATCAGGGAGAGAAACACTGAATATCTAACGTCGTCATTGACACTAAACGACCATCTTCAAAAGAAACCTGACTACATCAGTGTGTTCTGTAACAAATGTAGAGCGAGAACAATCAAAGGAGAGCTGGAGCTCCCCTGAGGGTTCAGCTCTATGTCAGTCAGGGTCAAACTGCTATAAAGGATGAGTCAGGGTTTGACATGAAGACAGACAGGGCCATGCTGCTCCAGATTCTTACCAACGCTGAGAGTCACACAGTCCAATCCACAATGAGATCCCTCTGGAGTCTGAACTCTGTGAATCCTCCTCAGCAGAGCCTGAAATTGACTTTTGTCAGAGAAAAGGGAGCAGCTCCATGTTAGCTTCAAAGCTGCTGGGAGATGGAGGAAGGCAGAAGAGCATTATGGGAGTCTGAGATAGACGAGGGATACACCTGACAATGCAGAAACATTTGGATATGAAATATTAGGGGAAACTTTAATTTCATTTCAATACTTTTTGTTATTAATTTCCTGATTTTCTCAAAAAGTGTTTATGATGTGAAACATTTTTTGGAAGAAACATTCAGAGCAATGCTTTTTCTTTTTCAAACAGGGACATGTGAATATTCAAATGTTTTTTGCCGTACAGTCTTAAAGTAACACTGAGTGCACTGCATGTTATGAAAACATAATGTGAATGTAATGTACTCATGAGGACAGTTTCCAGGTCTTGTGTTACATTTCATCTACAGGCTGCTCACAGTATGAGGGGAGAGAAAAGCTGCAGCAGATATAAACTCTGTCTTCGCCTCCTCGCTGTGAAAGTCACTGCAGTTTTCAATTCTCTCAACATCAAACTGTTCCATCACAGGCCTGCTTAAAACAAGACTCTCTGCAGAGGTCACATCTCGTCCTTTTAACCTCCTGCTGTCGTTCTCAATAGAAAACTCAATGATGGACACACTGCTGACTGACATGCCGGTGGGAAAATGCCTCAGAGAAGACAGCCAGCTGAATGTGGAGCACTTGTTCTGCTTTTTTTGTGCCATGTTGGTCGTCGTGGTTATTTCTTGAACAGTTGACCTTGTGAAAATGTGTGGATGCTCCCCAGGGCCTCAGTGTTCCAGGTCACAGCAGAGTGCATCTCATCCACTGAAAGCTGATTTCGTATGGATGTGACATAAAGTGCTGCTGGTTCTCTGCAGAGCGCTCACAGTGACCTGAGATCAGTCAGAGCTTCATCGGGCTGTGCTTTTATGTATCAGAGGAGGACATGAGGCACTTTGTCTTGAGTGAGCCACAGAGGTTTATGTTCTGACACTGAGAGACAGAAAACACTTCACAGAGTCGATCAGGATCTTCATCACACACTACTACAGAGACAATGTAATTATTATACTTCTTATCCTGTCAGCTTTCACATCCACTTGAACCTTAGTTCCAGTTTTATAAAGAAGCAACTGAACTGTCTTTAAAACTTTATTACACCATGTCTTATCTCCAGAACCCTGCACTGCTTGTTTCTGCCTGTAACCCCCAGAGGAAGGTTTAGAGCTGGAGATGAATTGATGTTATAACAGAGGAGGAAACTATACAAAAAGTGAGATTGTGTTTGGCTGGATTCTAAGAAGTCTCGACTGTGAGGGAGCCTCCATGATGTTAGAGGAAAGGAGATCTGCAGAGGAATCCATTTCTGTCAGTGTCTTCTTCTCGTCTCTGTCGTCATTAGAACAGAGCAGATTGCATCAGAGAAAGGTTGGTGCAGAAAGAGGCTCAACTCTTTATTTTCTCTCATCCTTTATCACTAATGGCTGCCTTTGATACTCACTGAAACAATTCACTCACTACTTGAAAACCACTCTCAATAATTCATGCAGTTTAATCTCAGAGAGTCGGTGATATTCTGGTCCTATAAGGATCGTTGATGATGATTGAAATTCAGTTTTCAACTTCAGAGGGAACATGAGTCAGAAACATGTTTTTGACTTTACCTTTGAGACTCTAATACAAAAATGATCCATCAGTACATGTGGTGATATCATACTTAATTTGATGCTGAGAACATGAAGAATTTGAACATACTTCAAGATATGACATCTTCAAACCCAAAGATTCTGTTAGTTTGGTTTGTTTTGCTGTAGCTCTGGGTAGATTTGACAACTATAACAATACTTGACCGGTATATTAACCAAACAGCCTCCCAAATTTGATTCATAGGTATAGACTCTATGTCTTCTGACCACTCTCAGAACCCATCAGACATCATTGTCTCATAGACGTGATGTGATTTTGTGAACTGATAATAATTTCTCACTTCCTCTGGTAAAGACAGCAGTTAGTGTTCCAACCATGACTTTCTTTTTTGTGCAGTGTGCTGCAGACATAAACGCTTGGTCCATCCCTTCTCCCTGATTTAGAGCCCATACATCTGTTTCTGTGGAGTCTCAGTTCCACAGATATAATATTTTACACAGCAGCTTCATTCTGGCTTATTTCTGCGTTATGACTCTTAAAAAAAGTCATGGGTCATAGATTTGGTAAAAAAAAAAAAATGCGATGCAGATTCGTTAAAATTTCACCACTTTTTTAAGGCTAAAAATTTCACTTTGTACATATGACAACATCTTCTCATGGTGTCCAACATGACCTCTTAAGGTCCAGAGAACATCCATCCTTCCTACTTTAGTTCTGAGCAGATTTTCGCTCTCTTTAACTACTTCACTTGTCTTCAATGTCACATCAAAACAACAAGTTAGAGGACAGCTTCCAGCTATAAAGTTGAAGGACTTGGGGAATTATGATGTTTCAAGAAAAAAAATGTTTTTGTACACTTTTTATCCTCATATGGTTCCCATCCTCCTTCTGAGGCTACACTGAAATCTGCTCACTCTGATTCTTTTCAACAGTTCAGGATTTTCTAATGTTAACGTGTCACTGAACTATCTGCAATCCCCCACATTAGGAGAAAAGTCTATACTCTCCCTCTTTTGCCAGCTCCAATTTCCAAAAAAATGTGTGCTCAAACCATATGAAGATTTTTCTTCCATGACATCACAAAGGGCAGAAACCCCTCCCCTGGGTGACACTCCCACAGCGTGATGTTTGTTCTCATCTCTGAGTCTGACTTCTCACTGTAAACAGTAGGGCATGTAAAGAGGACCGAAGGACCCCAAGCACTTTCAGAGAGGGGCGTGGTCAAATACAGCTCATTTACATTTAAAGCTACAGAGACAGACTGTTCAGAGCAGGGCTGAAATAGAGGGGTTTGTAGGCATGATATAGAACAGGATTGGTGATCATTTTTTAAAGATGGGAGCTCTGAGACTTATTTAAACTGGTTGAAAAGGAGGAATATGTGACCTTTCAAAAGAGAGCAGCAGTAAAATGATCAGCTAACGATAAGGGCATGATGCAGTGATGTGCATAGATGAGAGCAGCTCCTGAGACAGCTGATTTGCCAATTATAGAGCCAGACGATGACATCATGAAGTGTGAGTTAGCATACAATGAAAGGGACATGTGAGAAGTCAACAACAACCATAAACGACAAATACAGTCTTCCTGACTAAACGTACACTGGAGCTTCATTAGATGGACATGTTAATAAATCATGTGATCTAAAATGACTTCACATGATCTTTTGTATTAGTATTGCTGTCGTCATGTTAGCTGTTTGTTAAAACTTGTGTCTTCTCGCTCATAAGCATTCAGCACAGAGGCTGCATGCAGACCATAAGGTGAGGAGCATTGTGTCATATTAGAGACATTAATCTCACAAGAAAATGATCTATTGATCTTTGGTGCACCACAGGCGGATCATGAGATCACCTGAAATGAATGAATAGAAAACTCCATCCAGATAGAATCAAATGTAAGACTTTACAGGAGGCTCATTGTTCAGAAATAAACCAGAACACACACCATGTACTGTCAGTCACAGCCTCACTGTAATGGACTATTACAGCTATGTGAAGACTAATATCAGTCAATTTGAATGATTTCAGTCATTTACAGATTGACATGTATATTCTTGGTTTGATGATTATTTTCAATGTATTGATATTTATTTGTATAATGGTTTAAATCTTTTTGTTTCTAAATTTGTGTGCATTTTCATTTTCAATTATCTTGTTTTTTGTGTTTCCTGTTTTATTTTGAAATTCCTGTCTTTTCTTGATTAACATATCACCCTTGCACTCTTCTGAGTCTGAGTCTGGTCTTTAATGTTTCCTGTTTTCTATTTCAGTTCTTGCCTTAGTGTTTAATTTGCTGTCTTTGTGTCTCCCTCCACTGTGATTGGGTGACACACCCTGATTGTCTTCACCTGTGTAATTGTCTTGATTACCCCGGTGTCTTTTTAGTCTCTGTTACTTCCTTTCAGTGTCTGTCCATCATCAAACCTTCTCCATGTCTCCTTGTGTGGATTATTCTGTGAGCTCGTGATTTTTTGTTTTTGCTGTGTTTGGATCTTTACGTTGGACCTTGTTTCATTTGCATTTGGACTTTGGAAGAAAAAGTAAGCAAGCTTTTATTTTGTGGAATTAGTCTCTTGTTCAATCTTTCATTTTTGGTTCTAATCATGGGTCTTCTCCCTTTTTATGTCTCTATCAATAACTATGACACAGATACTGTAATTGTCATTACACAAATGACTGAGGATAAAACACTGCACTTCAGTATAAGTATTAGTGTTTGTCATATTACACATATTCATAAACTACACTACATTATCACACTGAGGATCGTGTGATGTCACAGGTTTGTTCAGTATTAGTCAGAGCTGGACTCTTCATACCAGCAGAGCTACAAAGATAAATGAACACCACAGTGACCCCTGGACTCAGGTTTCCTCTCTGCTCCATTTTCACCAGAGAACAGTCTGACTCTCACATGCAAAGAAGACAAAAAGTGAAGAAACATCAGTGTCCTGGGGGGAAAAAGTAATAATTTCAGAGGATAGTGAATCCCAGAAAGGACAAAAAAACTCATTTCAGCAGGAAAGTAGAGCTCCTGTGGAATCTGCCTCTTCCTTTCAGAAGCTGTATATCGGGACAGTGAAGAGCAGGTGTGACACGGTGGAAACACTGTAATCTGACTCTCATTATGACTCAAACAGCAAACACACGAGAGCTTTGATTTGTGGTTTTTCTAAGAGAAGATCCATCATTTTATCCTGGAAAGGCCTGTGAGCGTGGACACATTTATTGTTGTGTGTAGAAACCTGGTGTCACTCTCACATTGAAGCCCCCCTGGCTCTGACCCCTCCCATGTGAACACACATAATCACAACATTTTCTTCCTGTGTGCCTTCAAAGTAAAGCCTGGATATGAAATCTCTTTGAAGGATCTCTGAGGATAACAGAGCTTGAGAAAAGAGGATCCTGAAACTTTATTTCCTCCAAAGTGTCCGTGGGTTCTCTTTAAGCAGAGCTTCAGTGAACAAAGACGACTCTAATGGTCTTCACTGCTGAATCCTGCACAGAAGGACATTGGACTTTAAAATGTATCTGAGGATTAGAGTGGGATTAATGCGAGTATGGGCGGTTAAAAAAGGAGCAGTGTGAGAGCTGAGAGGTCTCTGTTGTCCACTGTTGATATTCAAGAGACGTTCTTAACAGTCCCAGCTGTAGATCACAGATTCATGGATTAGAACATCTCTCTGTCTCCTGTGATCACAGATTTAGAGCCCAAAGTTTTATTAATGTGGAGATTAAAAACATGATGAGGGACTTCTGGCTGTTTTCATGACAGATTGTTCTTAAAGTACAACGTGTTGTTCTTTCGTCTGAAACAGCTGATATCAGAAGATGTGTTTTCATGACTTGGAATGAACAAAGGCTGAATCTTTAATTTTCTTTAAGCTATTTCTGGAAACCTCCGACTAACCAGCAGCAGAGGATCACAATGTTTTTAAATACACATCGGGAGTTTGTAATGTAGCTCGGTTTTATCTTATTAAAGGCTTTGTATTTACAGAGGAGGACGTTAAAATAAAGACAGTACAGAGAGGCTGACAGTGGACTGATGTTATTAACTACTCAGCATTACTTATTAACAAATTACATATTTTACATTGCATTACCAAATGTGATCCTCCGATTTTGAATTGGGATGAGTCCTTTTTTATGTTATGTTAACATTGTGAGCAGTCCATTGCAGTTACTTTTTCGGCCAGCAATGATATCCTGTGTAGTGCCATGACAGGACCAGCACACATTTGGGATGCCAGAAAAGGTAGAAGGCGAGGACATTTGACCTCAACTAATTACTTACTGACAAGTTTTTTTCAGTCAGCGTCAGATCTGATCTGAGCGAGGATGAGGAGGTGAATGTTAGCAGGCTGCTGCTCATACAATAGCCTGTAACAGCATGTATAGAGAGATTAATACTGTATCAGGTTGTTTTGTTTACATAGTTAAATCTTGTTTCCTGCTGTGTTTTTAAAGCAGTCAAGTTTCTCCTCCTCCTCACTGATTATGTGGGGAGCTTTAATCCTAACAGGTTCAGTGAGTCTGTCTGCTGTACAAATGTGAGCAGTTAAATCAGACGCAAAATCTGTAATACATGTTTTCTTCTTCTCTGCACATTTAGATCACTTTAAAGCTCCAAATGTGATTTTGTATTGTTTCATTATTGGAGGTTAATCACAGAGGATCGTCCTGGAAAACAATGATATATCAAGGTGTTCTCCTCCAGGTCAGGAGGACGAGCTGTGTCAGCTCATCCTGTTCTCCTTCTCCTGCAGATCGAACTCCACCTCTCCACTCCAGGCTCACTGCGGCTCTGCACTGTTGTTAGTGTAATGTGTTTGTATGTTCCAGCTGAAGTTAGATGTTTGAAGTGTGTGTGTCGGGCTGTTAGAGCAGCAGTCAAAGGTCCTGCATGTCTGCTTGTTATGGCAGCTTCACTCTGATCGTTTCTGACATTTGGAGGAGAGCACCACTAAACTCTGATATGGATTAGAAAAAGATTCTCACTCCACAGATGGTTATGGAGGCTTATTAACTGGTTTAATGACTTCTTGTCTCTCTGGCTGTTTGCTTTCTTCACCCAGTGAATAAATGTAACTGTATGCCTTCTGCTCTATCCGTTGGGCTTTGGCTAAGGAGATTATCTGAGCATATTGAATTCATAGATCATTGTAGCTGCTGGCTGCTTCAAAGTGTCGTTAATATTCAGATTGTGGAGATGTGTGAACTACTTCTCTGTTATTACAGCAGAGTTCAGACAAGAAAAGAGACTCTGGTGGAGGTTTTTAATAACTGTATAATCCACAGATAAAAAGCTGAAATGTTTCCTTTAGTCTTTTAATCATACAGTTGTCATTGAAATGTAATAGTTTAGAAAGAGATGCTTCTCTGTTCTGGATTGTAATCAGTGCATTGCTCTGGTTGGAGGTGAAGTAGAAAGTCAGGTGAAATCTGTTGAAAGATGTTGTGAGGATGAGTTACTTTGAAAGTGAGGTTTGTCAGATTTATACAGAAGGATTTACCTCTGGGCTTCACTGAGGATTTGAATTGATTTAAAGTTTGAGGTTTCAGACTTCATGGGTGACTTTAAACTGTTTCTGTATTATGAATATTTGACTCTGAAAGTGGATGTTCTTTTTGTATTAACTAAATATGTATAGTTACTTGTACTTATATTTCTCCTGTTAAATGCTGCTCACAGGATGGTGTGAAGAGCTAATAGAGGGAACGAAGTGAAGCATTATTTAGCTTAATGACAAAATAATTGTCTTACACTTCGTTTTTGCAAATGACATCATGATACAAAGGTTCATGGTTTGTCAGGTCTGTCCCAAGTCACAACACACAGACAACTTTAAACTTGTTGTTTTTGGAATAAAGTTCACATCAACCTTTGATCTAAGTCAGGAGAATCTCAATACTGACAGACTTTAGTAATAGAGTGATGAAGATTTCTTAAGTTTTGGAATTTATTTTGTCCAGATCAAATGTACATCTGCATTTTTCTTGTTTCTATGTAATCGAAACAAGAAAAATGTTCAATCTAATCACTAGCCTGTACAGATCAATCATTTATGATTCTTTTTAAATCAACACAATACACCTGAGAGCTTAGTGAAGACACTCCTCAATCATTATTTTAAAGCACCATTTCATTATCTAAAGATGCGTTACAAAAGATCATATGTGTTATTATCATAGGATAATACAGGCAGGATTACTATTCCTCACGTTCCTGTTTTCCACACTTCCTTGCTGCTATGGTGGGTTTGGAGCAGGCCGTGCATAAATGATCACTTGATGGTTGAGGGGACGACACAGTCTGATGATGGAGGCTGGGCATCGAGTGGTGGTCCGATGTTCCCTGCAAGGGATGCAAGCACCCTTCAGTCGGAAGTGCACCTGAAGTGTTGAGAGCTTTTACCTCAGGTGTGTTAGGTGTCTGAGGGGCCGCGGCGCTCTCCAAGGTGCTGATCGTGCCTTTGTTCATCCGTTTGTTCAACACTGCATCAGTTATGTTATTATTTTACATTGGTTCATCTGGTGTTAATAAATAGAACAGATGATGTTATTAACAGAGAAGACCAATCATTACTTCAGTTTGATCTTATTGAACCTTGATAAAACTCTTCAGTGTTTGTGAGTCTGTGTGACAGAAGATGCAGTCACTGCATAATGAACACTCTCACCATTACACCAAAGCTCTATTTTCTGCAGAGCATTGATCTATACTTACTGCTAACACTCAGTCACTGAGCCCCTGTAGCAGAGTCACAAACACAATATTTGTACCCACACTCTCTTCTAATCATTGAGTTTAGAGAGCACAGATGCACAACTGCTCCTCCTAAGAGACCCCCCCCCCTCCTTCTGAGATTCAGAAATCCACTGAGAGATCCCTCAGGTGTTACAAATGAACCCTGCTGTTACCTCAACTTACAAACTCCTGCAGCTATAGAAGTGAATCACTCTTTGAATTCAGGATCTCATTTATTTTTCTTTGTGCTGTTTGATCCTCTTCTATTTTTGGGTCCTCATGAGGTAAATTCAGGAGATTTTGATATACCTGTAAAATATTTCTAAATGACAACAAGGAAGAGGAAGGACGATCAGAAGAGAAATAATCATACATCAACAATGACTTTGGCAAAATGAAAACATTTAATAGATTTCAACAATATTCAATCCACATTTCTCTCACTCTGCTGAGCTCGTTGTAAATTCTCTGAACTTGTTTTTGGTCTTGAGGACAAACTAATGAACACCGAGGTAGAAAAAGATGCTGGATCAATACAATGAGAGAAGTGAGACTACAGAAGTCATTTAGTGAGAGATGGTGTGAGGCTCTGACCTGAACTCTCCTGTGTGTTCATTAAACACATTTACTACAGAGACATTTAAAGATAATCACATTATCTGTCCCCCTGTTTCCTTTTCTTCTCCTCTCAGTTTGGAAGTGACCTCCAGGAAAAGTTGGAACACACACCTGAAGGACTGATAAAGTGCTAATGGAACAAACACAAACACAGATGAAACTTCAACACAGCTGCTTCAAGTCCTCACTATAAAAAACATTCAGATGATAAATCAAACATTTAGTTAATTTTCTAGACTGTTTAAATAGAATGACTTTATTTCTGATGACTAATATGTTTAAAATTCAATCTATAAATTGTTTCTTTGTTTTTCTTTCCCCCTCTCTTTCCTCATGACAAAGAGTAAGGAGGGGAAGGTAAAGTGCCCAATACAGCAGGGATGAGTGCTGGCCCTTATCGAGCGATTCATCAAACCCTCTGATGAACTTTTGATCACTTTTTGAATCTGCTGCCATTCAAAATAACTCTGTGTTCTCAAATTGGTATTCTGCAGCATCTTTACTAACAGAAGTTTGTGTAAAAAAAGTCATCAAAGTAATTCACCTCACAACATATAAAAAACTGTTCTAACATTCAGTCTCTCCTATTAGCTGTGTGAGCTTGTTTTATTTTGAAGGTTGTTTTGACGTTGTGCTCTGAAATCTGTTTTTAAACAGACGTCTGATAGAGGACAGGATCTTTGGACAGATTTGAGTGTTAGCATTGATTAAAATCTCCTCAAACTTATAATGGAGATAAATACAAACGGTTGAGCTGAGATTATGAACATTGAATGAGTGTCAGAGACGACAGCTGTGAAATGTTGAGTTTCTTTCAAAGCCGGCTGGATTTCTTATCCAGGGTTTGTTGAGCTGAAGTTTACTCTGTTTCCTTTTTTAACTTTGTGTTTGCAGGTTTGACTTTGTCTGAAGCAACATCACTGTTTCAATGTAACCACAATAATAACAATAAAAACACAAACCAGAGAGAATTCATTAAAGTGAAATGATCAAGCTGTTTGGATTTACTGACCAGAGGGTTTTGTGTCAAGAAACTCTTGCTATAACTATCACTATAATTAAAATAATAACTAGTCACTAGAAGAATGTAGTTTGACTATTTGACTTTTTTTTTTTAGAGTCAATCCCCATGTTTCACATTTACTGTCACATAAAACTTCTTCTAATTACATAACAATAAAATGTTGGCTCGTCCACAGTCTCACACAGTTCTTACAAAAAGCTTCATTTGTCAGGTGATTTTTAACAGCTCTGTCTCTGCAGACATTTTTCATTAAAGTCTCCTCTCTGTGTCTCAGAGGAGTAACAGCTGAGCAGCCCAACCTCCTGTTAAAAAGCAGCTCTCATAATGTGACTCCTACAACCTGGGGAAATCTCTGTGAAACATGTCTGGTAATGATGAATTTAAATGTAAATGGCAGCTTGATAGAGGAAACAAATTACAATCATCCCTTGAATAAACGATCTAAAGTGAGGAAGAGTCTCCAAACCTGATCATATTGTACCAGTGGAGTTTGAGAAAATAGAAAATGGAAAACACAGTAATTACTAATTTGACCTCCTCCAGTTTCCACCGCCTGGGAAATAACAGAATGATTCTGATTTATTGTTAAAGATCATAAACATTTAAACTGTTTCTTTTTTATGAGAGGCAGAACGTGTGAGTGGATATAATACATGAACAGGCTCTTGTCAGCATTGTTTGTCCAACAGTGAAATATGATGTCTCAGCAGAATAAGGCTGGAGATATAGTTGCAGTGAATCTTATATTTGTGTATGATTGGTTGAGTCATGAGTGTGATTGTAAATGTACTTGACTGTATGTGTTGCATTTTATCTCTCGTAGACTGTGTACAAGAAACATCAGTGACACTCAAGGAACTCACCATGATATAAATTCTGAGTTTAGAACTTGCATACAGTAATAAACATCAATAATCAATACTAACAACAGATCAGGTGAGCCAACAGATAATCTGTAAACAGAGCACACTGTCCGTACAGTCAGCATCACGTTTCATGAACAGTTTCCTCGGGGTAACGGTCTGGTGTATCGGTTTAATGGGTGACCCTGTTAACTGGTGACTTTCAGCCAAATAAACCTGTAAATGTTTAAAACAGCAGCTGTTGAAAACAGAATATTTGCTGTCAAATGTTAAAAACATGCTCATCAGTTAATGACAGAATAAAATAACACAAATGCAGGAAAGAACTCAGTATCAGTTAATACGGTCACTTGTTGAACAGAAATGTCTGAAGTGGCAGCCGTCAGAAGTTATGATCACAAAAACACACACAACTTTATTGTTCATTATAAACCAAACATGTAGCATTCAGAACCTGAACAGATAATAATTTATAAAAGAGAAGAAAATAGAAACCTGCATCTCCTTTGAACTCCGTTGCTATGGCAACATGTTGTTGTCCTACAGCTGACTCCTTTTTTCTTGATCACCTCCAACATGACTTCCTGCGCTTCATTGAGAAAGGCTAACATGGCAGAGGGATATTAACACAGAGGATAAAAGAACACTCTCCTCCTCCCCCCTCACTGTGTGTTCTCCTCAGAGCAGAGCATGCTGGGAGACTTTGAGATCAGCCGAGGAGTCGGGTGCAGAATACAGATCAGCAGCAGGAGAACTGAAGCTCAGACTCTGATTGACCTCTATTTAAAAACACCTGTGCTGTTACTGACCCCCAAACCCCTCAACACCCCGACATCCCCCCTCTGTCATGATATTATTTTCTGACTCAGAGATTACAGACGAGTTTAGTGATGAGTGAGTTCATCAGGTTCAAGTCATCAGGGGTTTGTCTGCTGCTCAGTTTGACACTAAATGAAACCTCAATTTCAGAGAGTAGAGAGGCAGAAAAACTCAGTTAATCTAAAATGTTTTAAAGCTGAACTTTGTCCAACCTGATCCACCGTGAGAAGTAAATCAGAGCAGAGTTACAGCTCTTATTAATCACTTCTCTGTGCAAAATATTTCAGCCTGAATCACATTGAAATTCAAAGTGGACACTGAGAGGAGTTAGTTTGAAACTGAACGAGGAGATTAAAGACTGAGCAGTGTTTCTACAGAGTCATCAGCAGCAGTCTCCAACAGTCCTGACACCACAGTGGGATATCCCAGGAGGTCTCTGAAAACATGCAGTCATTAAGAGCTCACATCGTTCTGATGAGATTATCACTGTGGAAAAAACAACATCAACTGTGTTTATAGAAGGAGAGAAGCTGAAGCAGATATTTCACTTCAGAGGAGACACACAAATGTCTCCCACCAACGCTGAATGTCATGTTGAATGATTCTATTCTGAGGTGAAATACCAACCACAGCACATCAGGAAAATGAAACTAACAGACAACAAGCCTGAGGTGATTGAGACAACAAAGTGACTGTTTGATGAACTCTGGACACTAAATGTTTAACATGAACCTTCACTGTAGACACTCACACAGAAACAGATGATACACTGTGAGCAACAAGTAAAGAATTGTGAACAAGCAGAAGTCAGTCAGTCTCTGCAGAGAGGAGACACCGTGGACTGTTGATGGAGCTGCTCTTTGTCAAACAAAGATCATTAGAGACAGTTAGAGCTGCTTTCTGCTGCTGATGTTTAACATGACACGCTCTGCCTCTGTCTCAAGCTTCTCGTCACATCATTAGCATCAGGAGCCTTTTTAAAGGATTTTAAGAAAACATCAGCAGCTCTCTCTTTATCATCCATAAAGCTACAATAATTCTTCATTCTTACAGTTTGATTTCTCTGTTCATCACAGCTCACAGTTTGTTGTGTCATGATGAACAAAGTGTCAAAAAGCTGATGTGCCACACAGACACACAGACACACACTTTGTCTGCAGTCAGCGTGCAGATCAGTCAGCTGCAGGTCAAACTTTGAGAAGTGGAGCAGGCAGGAGAAGCTGTGAAGGCTGGCAGTGTGTCTGCAGATTAGCCTGGCATGGGTTAGCACCGCGCAGTCAGAGGCTTTTCTCTCATGCCAAAGCTAGTATCACACACACGATGGGTGAGTAAGGGGAGCTCGAGAGAGAGAGAGAGAGACAAGAGGAGAATCTGCAGAGCAACATTGACACAACAGCAGCCAGGAAGACACCTGTCAATCAATGCTGAGTCATGAATAAATATGTGACTGTGTGTTTTCTACATGATGGACCTGCCTGTAGCTTTAAGATTGATAACATCATTATTAACATGTAAAAGATGAAAAATGATCTTCTGAGGACAATAGACTAGTATAGTAATGACATATTTTTGTAGGCCAACCCGAAAAAATGGCGCCAGTGGTTCCTACGAAAATTCGTCTATGGGATTTTTGCATTGGATTTTGGATCATTGCAGAAAATAAGCTCTGTGTCAAACACACACTTCTGATGCGTTGCTGTTTTGTTCAGTGGGATAATCTTTATAGATGAACATCATTTATATGAAGTTTGAAGAGTTAATGCAGCCGAGAGAAGTAAAAAGCTAACGTTATGCGCTAGCGAACTACACCGCGGTCGGTTTATAAAGACGTCACGACCATTATGCTTCATCAATCTAATCAGTGGAATTGACAAGCTAGCTAAACGTTAGCTTAATAAGTTGTTTATTAACCTAATATTTACAAGAGCACTGAAAAGCATGACTTGAAACTGTAAAGAGGATTAGGGAGAGAGTTCCCGGCGTGATGACGTGTTATGTCTACAACAACCACTGTAGTTTCAGTTAGCTACTCGTTAGCAACCGCCGCTTAAAGTTTGCGTAAAAACTTTAAAATTCACAAGTGGGGTCTTAGCGCACGTAGTTTCCCTCGTCTAACAAAACATCAACATCTCTTCAGCTTGTGTTAACCACAGACCTTATTTCAGGCGTCTAAACACAAACCCATTCAAAATCCCCATTGACTTTTAGAGGTTAGAACCACGCCGCTAAAATGCAAACTCACTTCCTGGTTTTAGGACTCAAAACTACACCAGTCTATGACAATAAAACAATAAGTGAAAAGCTCTCAGCACAACATAACACACAAATATACTGAGTCACTATGACATGAGAGGGAGTGCTGTTATACTAAATATCAGCATGGCTCTGATTCAGTCAGAGTAACAAAGCTGAACGATGATTGTTGATTGGTTGGTACATGACCTAAAAGGTCAACAGGAAGAATGTCCAACAGTAACTAGTTAAAAGTGGGCATAGCGCCACCTACTGTAGTGAAGTCAGACATACTTCTGACTTCTGGAACAAAGACGGGAGTCAAATTAACTGAGCCATAACTGTAGCTCGACTGAACTGAGCATGTAATGAACTGAGTGTTAAAGTTCAGGTTCTTCCTCTAAACGCACACTTTAACAAATTAATTATTATTCATCCTTCAAAATAAATCTGTCCCTGAGCCTCATGAAGAGCTCTGAAGCCTCCACCATCCAGCTTTTCATGTTCACACCACGTTTCATTCAGCTTGATTCAGTCACAGTTTGTCCTTGAAAATGTCATTCAAAGCAGGAATAATAAGGGTTATAATTCACTGCTGATCGATAAGAATGAACTGTTTTATATCTGTGAACATTGGACTAAGCATAAAAGGCTGTTTTAAATTATTCAAAGAAAACTTTATCATGATTAATAACTCAATCTGCTCCAGTGTTTGAAATGTTCCAGAGGTTTCTCAACATATTGAACAAAAAGCTTGAAAAAGAAAAAGGAAAAAGGTGATAACAGTGTGTCGTCTGATCACACCGAGGAGTTGAAATCACATCCATGTGGTGTCGATAAGAGCCCAAGTAATGTGTCATTATGAGGAACAGCCCTCCAGGTATCTGCTACATTTATTGGAGTCGAGGAAGCAGGGAGGAAAAACATTTACCTTCTCCAGCCAACACCATCAGTCTTCTTTAACAAACTTTATTACACAGAATGAACCATCCATCATCACATCTCTACACTGGTCTCTTCAAATACATGAATATGATCATTTTCTGCAGCTTGGTCACTGCCCAATGCTTCAAAGTGTGTCACTGTATTTATTCAACTAGCATCATCTCTGGACACTCTCCAGAACATCATTGCTTTTTTTATGGTTACGTCTTTGACCTTCAAAATAATTAAACTTATTTTAACAAAATCAGTGTTTTTGTTTTTTTAATGGAAGCCCAAAACAGGCTCATATCCATTGTGTTCTGACTCTTGAACATGTTTTTACAGGAGGTTACAGCACCTCTTAGTTGTTTTTTGGATGTTTGAAAGTGTTGAGATTGAAACGTTTCTGAGTCGTCAGCTTGTTTCTAAAATGTAAATCTTACACAAACACATTAAAACTCTTTTTTTTTTCTTCTGAAATTCTTCAGAAGAAACAGAACCAAACAGATCTAACATTTGATCTGCAGGAGGGCAGTGTAATAAAGTGATGAAAACAATTGTACCATGTAAATAACTAACCTGATCTCTTCCTGTCTGTCTTTTCTTTCTCCTCATGCTCTCCTTCTCGCTGCAAACGTTCAGGTAAGAACATTTCTTTTCTTATATTTTGAATGGCTGTTTACAAACCTGTTTATGGATGCGTTACTGCCACCTACTGGACTGGAGACACACAGATGAAACTTGTTGATTTAGTTTGGAGCAACACAATAAAGCTGACTACTGCTCTGATGACATATCTCCATCTGTAGACACTTCAGCAGCTGTTACACACTGATTGGTTTATTTGACTCATGTTTTGAGTTTTGACAGCCTGTGAGTCCTCTGAGATCTGTGTCAATAGTTTCTGTACAATCAGGATTGAACATCCTGTTCATAAGCTGTTGTTTTATTATATCAAGCTGTCTCATTATTGATGCTTTAATGATGAACATGTTGGCTCAACATGAAACTGTGTGTTAGCAGAAGGATAAAGAGTCCTGGTGGGAGATGAAGACAGAGCAGCTTTGTTTTGAACAAAACTCAGAGAGACCTCAAATTTACAAGAGGAATGTTGTAGTTCTATGATCTTACATTCTACTTGATTGAGTTTGTTTTCAATTAATGTGAAACTAAATCATAAAGGAAGTATTTATGTCCTTCTCTGAATTTGGCTCATGGTGACTCTGAGATCCATCACAGATGGTCTGATCACAGTCGCCAATTTATGAGAACAGTTTTATCAATATTGATATTGTTTTTTACTTTTGACATCAATGAGTTTGTGTTCCTTCATATTGCAACATTTGTTGAGACGATTATTATTATTTTGTAGTTCATATGTTTAAGGAAGAGATTGATTATAAAACCAGATGAAACCTGGTCTGAGTCAGTGTGAGGAGGTCAGCTCTGAGGGGGGAGAACTCAGGTGTGTGTGGTGGTCTGTTTGTCTCTAGATCAAAGGACACAGTCTGACTGGTTCATCGAGCAGAAAGGAGAGAAACATATGAGTACCATTTTAATATCCTGGAGCACGTATGACTGTGTATCTGCAGGGGCTGAGGCTCTGCAGCTCTCTGTTGTTACTGGGCTGCAGAGAGGTCAGAGCTACAGGTGGTCTCTCTGCTCACACTGGGTCACTTTGAACCTAATCTTTCATTATTCTTAAATAAAAACCACACTCTGCTCCCACCAACAATTCAGACAGAAAATATGAAGAATTTGTGCAGAGGTTTTATTTATTTATTTGCCAAGCAAGACACTCAACCTTGATGTGTGTTTGTGTGTGTCCGTGTGTGTCTGAGTGTGTGTACATCCATTGTGTTCCCAGGAGTCTGACCGCTGCATCAACATTAAGTATTAAGAGACCTGCTGGGTAAAATAACAGCAGAGGTGGAGGGCTGCAGGGGGCAGAGAGAGGGCAGTGCTCTGTGTCCTTCCTTCTCTGTCTCTCCCCTCGTGGTGTTTTAAAGACTTCTTTTGTGCAGCTCTGAGTTTATAAAAGTTTCATCCATCCAGCCTCCATGAGGGACTGAAGTCAGCTCTCACCGAATGTTGACAAAGCGTGTTAAATCAATAACGTCACAGACACACGAGCTGATCACTTCTCACTCAGAGTCTTTTTTCTAATTGAATGTTTCAGTGATTCACAGTTTTTGTTCTTTAGTGCTCCTGATCTTAACTTTTTTTTTCCCTCTGACTTTGACTGCATCCTCTGATTGTGAGCCAATCAGAGCAAAGAAAAAGTCTGGCTCTGTATGAAAAAAGCTTTTTGATTGGCTGCCTGTTCTGCCGTCTGTTAATGAAGTGTTATTGTCTTTTGTTTCTGCTCCGCCTGGAGAGTTAAGTGACCTTACATTAGCTGATAATTGATATTAAACTCAATTTACAGACAACAATTTAAGTTCACTTTGTCTCCTGTTGTCATGAAGTCAGCTCACCTTGATGAGAGTTGTGCTTCAGTTTTGTGTTTTAAAGTTGTGTTTCAGTGTTTTGCTGAATAAGAAGAAATGTCTGGCTCAGTTTGCTCCCTAAAGACACAGAATCAATGTGAACTCACCCACTGGGGGGTTTCAGCCCCACTGACTCCTCCTTTAACACCAAACACTGTTATTTGTCCAGCTGGGACTCTCTGAAACTCTTTGTATATCTTCTGCTGTGTTTTTCAAATACTGCTGCCCTGATGCATCCACAGACATGGTGCACTTATTTCTCTTCTCACGCCATGATGGATGATCATTATGTTTTCCCAGCATGCATTGGGAGGAGCTTTGTTTGACTGTCTGCTGAAATGTCAGACATCCCTCTCCTGAGATCCTGCAGTGATATCTTAAATTAGAAACACTGCTGTGTGACACACGATGAGAAACAAAAACACATTTTTTTATTTAAATGGTATTTTGAGTGCTAAGTAGCTCAGTCTGTCTGAATGTCCTGGTGTGGACCAAGTCTGGAAGTTGGTTTGGTAGCGGGAAAGGTCCCAGTTTACTACCTGAGCACTGCTGAGGTGCCCTTGAGCAAGGCACTGGGCCTCCCCCACCACCAGCTCAGAAGGTGAAGGTCCTGCAGTGATATTGTTCTTAAATTAGAAACACTGCAGTGTGATATACGATAAGAAACAAGGAGAGAGTTTAAATTAGAAATCGTTGTCATCATGTTTGAGGCTTTAACACAGTTATCAAGTACAATGTAAGAATATGAGGAATCACTTTAAATTCAGACAAGTGTTAATCAATACAAATATGTTCATATTTATCCAGATTCAAACAGCTCAGGTGTGGATGGAGGTGAGAAGAGTTCAGAAGGTGTCTCTACACAGAAAATGAAGTTTGTTGTGTCAGGTGTTTAAAACCTGAACTGATCCAAAGTCTTCACAAGCAGGAGAAGATGAGAGAAGAATGAGGAAATCTTTAAGATGATGTCTGAACCTGTACAGTAGTGTTCCAGGTGAGGTACAACACCTGACTGGGAGAAACTATACCCTCTGAAAGAAAAAAAAAAACTGTTTCAAAAAACTGAAACAGTTTCTGTATGACGGGCACATCTTACCATCAGAGAATTCAATCATCCTGTGAAACTCTGAAAAATAATCTTTTGAAAGGGAGCCATGCTCTGAATTTTTAAATCCTTAAATACACAGAGGACGATCAGTGTCCAAATGGAATTCTATCATTTCTCGTCACTCACTGTGAGGGTCAGACTGTTGTGTTACACATCACAACATTATGCAGATTTTTTAAATAAGATTCACAGGCGCCTGTTGCTCAGTTGGTAGAGTTGGTCGTCACTCAACTGGAAGGTCGAGGGTTTGATCCCCAGCTCCTTCAAACAGTATGACCGATGTGTCTTTGGGAAATACACTTAACCCCCAATGGCTTTTGTTGCTTTGTCGTTGGCGTATGAGTGTGGATAAGTGGGATTAGTTTTTTCTGATGGTCACTTGAGATAGCAGCCTCTCCATCAGTGTGTGAATGTGTGTGAGATGTGATGTAGAAGAAGTCTAGAAAATGTCTTAAAAACAACTTTAACAATTTAATTAAGTCATAACTTTTGTTTCCATGAAAGAGTGTAATACATGAACTATATTACTAAACACATGTTCCACTTTACATTGTGACATCGCATCACATCAAGTGTGACTTCACTGTACCTTAGTTCACTTTTTGTACTGGTGCTTAGCAGCATTGCTGATATCATGATCTACAAACTGTAGCATGATGAGAACATCGACCTTAGTGTCTTCAGTGAAGAGGATTGTGCTGCCTGCAGGAATGAATGTGAAGGATTCCAACACAAACACATTAGTGGAGGATTATTAGCTGTGCTTTGTGCTGACAACCAGCTGCAGCTGTGATCAGCTGATTACACACCATTTGTCTGTAAGGGGATTATTACATTATTATTATTGTTCTGAGGATAATATTAGCTCTGAACCTTCAAACAGAAATGACTTGTTCTGGTTATATTTGATCTTTTTTTGAAGGTTTATTTTGGGGCCTTTCGTGCCTTTAATTAGAGAGAGGACAGTGGATAGAAAATCATAGAAAGGGTGGGGAATGAGATGTGGTAAATATTGGATTCAAATCTGGGCCAGCCACTTGGAATATTGACTCGTTACATGGGACAAGCAGAATAACCATGAGGCTACTGGTGTCTGATAATTTAGCTTTATGTCGTGTATGGGTTACTTAATATTTAGCTTTACCTCCCCTGTGACTGCTCTCTCTCTCTCTCTCTCTCTCTCTCTCTCTCTCTCTCTCTCTCTCTCTCTCTCTCTCTCTCTCTCTCTCTCTCTCTCTCTCTCTCTCTCTCTCCTGCTGATTGTTAGATCACTCGTCTGTATTTCTACTACAGCCTCATGTTTTGAAAACCTCGAGATGAAAAATGAAGCCAGAGAGAAATGAGAAAATATGCAGTTCTTTGAATGACCACTAGGGTCTGACTATGAAAGTGAGCAGATCTCAGCCTCCATGTTAAAACATTGAGAGCATAATAAAATTGATATAAAATTATTGCAAGAAACGGTTGTTATTTGACTTCATGACATTTAAATGTGTGCTTAAAGTCATGCATTCAATGGGCTGTAATCTTTTTGAGTGACAAGTCGGTGCCTCTAGCTGCCTGCAAGGTGTCTCCACAGTGAAGTTTCTGAACTTGACTTCTTGGCTGTTTGACTTCTTGTTTCCTTTCTGTGATGTTTTTTTTTCTCTGAGACTATCAGACTAATTATCTGTCTTTATTGGACCCACAGACCGTCCAAAATGAACTGAGCTCAAATTATTTGGTTTCTGAAATTGTACTTGATTTTTCAGCACTAACTATCAGGTTCCAGTGTGTGCTTCATCCTGTCTGGTTTGTTTACTTGTTCAGTGTTTATCACACATTGACTGGTTTGTGGCTGCAGAGCTTTAGAGTCAGCGGTCGTCTGCAGTGATGACTTCACATGTTAGGTTACTCTGTTTGTGTTGGTGACCTGCTGGATTTCTTCTTGGAGATGTGGGTGAGTCCCTGAAGTTGTGCTCGCTGTCTTCTTGTCTTATCAGTTCATGAATCAGTCCTGCATAAAACCGTCTCGTCCAAATAAGAGTCAATTCTGCCTCCTAAAACCCAACATGGAGTTTTTTAACTAATAAATGGGTGACATCGCTGTGGCTACATTGTTGTTTACAAAGTCTACTTTGCAGCATCACGCTTCACAAGCTTACAGTCACTCATTTGTTCCCAGCATGCAACAGTGTCAACATGCTCACAGACCTTTTTGTTCTTCCTTTGAGAGTCTTTAACCTTCTTTCTGTGAGGTCACTGACGTCCACTTTATGAATCCCTCACTCGTGTCTCTCCATCTGTTCCTCCTGTTTTCTCTCCTTCACCATGTTTGTTGTGCTGCAGCACAGTGATGCAGTGTTTTCACAAATGCAGTGAGGAGGGGGCTGCAGGAGGACTGTTGGCTAGAGGATGAAGGGAGGGGGCAGGTTTCCTGAAGCCTCTGCTCTGTGTCTGCTCTTGACAGATTGATTGATGAGAAAGTGAAGCTTGTGTTGTTGTCAGGCTGGGATTCATCCTCCTGGCTGTGCAGATCCACTTATCCAGGTTTAAAGTGACCTTAAGAGAGAAGGAGGGAGGGGTTTCACAACATGCTTCAATGTCAGGTGAACACACACTCCCTGCTTGAACACACAGCCAATGAAAGAGCACGGCTCAGTGATGGAGAGTCTGAAGGACAGATGAGGAAGCACATGTTGGACGTTCATGTTCTCTGTCTCTCTCACTCCAACACAAATGAAGAAAAAACATACAGAGCAGGAAGGCTCTCATTCTGATGGATGATGCTTCATCTCAGAGGCTTTGTAGAACTACGGGTCCCCTTCAGGGTCATTTCTCTGCTCCATTTCACAGGATGAGCCTGAGTTCTCTCAGTATCATCGCCTGAATCACAAAACACTGAAACCTTTGTCTCCTGTCTGCTGTTGACTAATACAGCATGAGATCTGTGGACACATCAGACATTCAATGCAGTGAATTTATGGTTTCAGTCTCGTACTGGAGATAAACCGAGCTTCATCAGTTCACCTGAAGCCTGAACTCTCAACGTGAAGACCAGAGAGAGACGACTAAAGCCCCGTTTCCACACAGCAGTCCAGTATGGATAAGTTCAGTTCAGTACAGTTTGGTTCATTAAGCCTGATCCTGTTTGTGTTTCCACAGCCACCAGTGGCCTATTTGGTAGGTTGCGTGTAAGCTGGATGTCGATAGCTGCAACCTAATAACATCACATGACAGCAGCTAACTGCTAACAGCGAACAGCTAACGAATTCCACAAAGGAGAAAAACGCGACACAAACAGAACCAACAATGGAAGACATCCAGCAATTCATTTACTCTGTCCCTGGCATGTGACTCTTTATTACAAAACTTAAAACTCAATCAAGCTTTGTTTCAGAGAACACTGTGTGCGGCGAATAGAAATACAGACGTTACAATCGCCTGTGTTTACAGTCTGTGGATTAAACACGGTGGAGTTTTGTTTGCCGATGTCACACGGGAAGTGACAATTTTTTCGACCAATCAGCAGACTGCAGTTTTTAGCTCCTCCTTCTCGGGTTGGCTCGATATTCTTCGCACCCCAAAGGAAGGGTCCCAAAAAGTAGGACGGTACGGATTGGTTATTTGGGAATCTTTCCCGGGATTAGTGTAAGGAAACACCGCAAGATTTGCCTGTGATAAATATTATGCACGCTGTACTGAGACAAACTGCTCGGTGGAAACGTGGATAAGTCTGACTCTTTACTCTCTTACATCCTTTCTTATATGGACAATAGATTTCTCTGTGTGTCTGCTTATTTGTATGCTTCACACTCAGTCTCTGCTTCTCACTTCTTTTCTCTATTCTGCCTTAAAAACAACCAAACAGCTTTGATCACACTGAGAAGGCTTTGACATCCTGCCTGCAAACAACAGACATTTGGAAATAATAACTTCATCATGATCAGAGAGAAAAGAGACGTTTAAGTTCACTCACAAACACACTGTCAATTTAATATTCTTAATATTTAAAGAATTATTCTGATCTAACAGCTTTATTCATGAAATATGAAAATAGATTACCATGCATATTTCAATGCAGAGAGAAGTAAATTATGTAAATATGAATATGTTTTTATAAGAAGTAGATGGACGGCTGCTCCCTCACCAGAACAGCACTGGAGGGAGAAGAAAACGTTCTTCAGATTCTTCCACCATGAAAGAAATGTTACATTGCATTGATATGCTATAGCTCTGACCTGAAGAGATCTGTTTTATAGATGTGACTTTATCTTAATCCTCTGTTCAGATCCAGAGAGCAGAGAAAAAGATGTCTCCTCTGTTTGTATTCTTATATTCGTCCACAACATGCAGTGATTTAAAACGAGTTTGTGAGAAGGTTTGAGGAACAGCAGCTGCAGAGTGAGTTACATCATGCTAACAAACAAGCCCTAACCACCTTCAACACAACTTCTGTTTTCAGACTGTCTCAGGTCTCTGTGGTAGAGATGGAAATGCAGGTGTTTTTATAAAAACTGTAGAAATCTGAGCAGATGTTCAAACTTTAGATTAGTGAGTTTTTGTGTGAAGGTCAAACCTTAAAGCTTTGAATGAAATCTGCAGCAGTGCTTCTGTTTGACTCGGTCCACCTCCCTGAGCCGTCAGTGACAAACATCGAGGTCAATCCTCCCTCCTCTGACAAATGACTGAATGAGAGCTTTATTGTTCCTCTTTAATGACATCTGACCCTGTGAGAACAACAAACAAATACAAACAGGGTTTTCTATGTCAGCTGTTCTTCATCCAGGGAAGACTGAGTGGCTCTTTTTTCAATGAACCCTGCTTTACATTTCTCTTCACCTCCTAACTCTCTTTAGTCTGAGACCATCAGTTAATAAACAGATATAACATGGTTAATACATTACATAACATCACTGAAAGTATCTTCAATCCTTCTGTTCAGAACATCAGGGTACTTAAAATGAGCGTCAAATCACTGAGAAGATGTGAGTGTGAGGACAGGACGAGTAATAATCAAAGTAAATCATGTGTCATTATAACTACAGATGGAAAACAAGAAGTGATGTGTGACTCTGAACAAAAAATATAATTTAAAGACCTGTTGAATCACTGAATAGATCGTAAATAGATGGTGACATGTCATTTTTTATTCCTCTTGATTTTAGCTGATTGAATTTAAACCCTCTTGTTTCATGAGCTCCACTCTCCTGTGTTTCACTTTTTATCAGACAGACGAGGCACAAGTAGATTTAGTTAAAGGTGAAAGAATGTTTATTCTGCTTGAGTAGATCTCCAATCTTTCACACTGCAGGCCCGATGACACATTAATCACATCAATATAAATATTAATTAATATGTAAATGAGTCCAGATGTTCAATAAGCAACAGATGTGAACTTTTGTAGACAACAGCTCAGTGTGAGAAACTGCACAGAGAGGTTGAAACAGAAAACAAACGACAGCATGGATAATTTATCACTTTGCATTTAATCTGCACTTATTATTATTTTATAGGAGAATAATCATGATGAGATTAAAATGTTAGTCTTTTTGAGCACCTGCTGAAAAGATCATGGACAAAAACTACTGAAACATCTGTAAGAGACTCAACAGATGATAAACAAAGTAAACAAAAGAACTGCATGGAGAGTTAACATTACAGCGGTTTATATAAAAACAGGAAGACATTCGGCTCAGTGTAACACCTCACTGTGATGTGAACAGATCCACAGTTCTGTGAGAAGTCCAGTCTAACATTTTAACAGTGAACCTGTTAAAAACCTTCAGTAACACAGTCTTCATCGTTGTCACAGAAAGCTTCAGCTTCTGTCTTTTCTGTTCTCGTCACTTTTAGTTGTTTTGTTATTTTTAGTGTGAAACTTGAGGATGTTTCGTGAGCAGCTACGGTTTGAAGAGTATCCAACATCATCCACTTTGACCTTAATGAAGATCACATTAGCAGGAGCAGAGCTCACCAAACTTCTCGATGTATGACACAATCATGATCGCTCTCAAAGTTTGTTTGTTGTTTACTTAAATAAACCTTTACGTCTACATTTCTCTGATTTACTGGGACATTTCAGGAACCGTTTTCACAAAACATTAAAACACCAATGATGCTCGAGCAGACTGATTTCAGTTTATTGTTGTAAATGGTAAATGGAGCTGATGACGGAGGATAAGTAATATTTAGAGAGCAGAAGACTGCAGATGCTGATTATTTGATGAAATATTTTGACTGAAGTCAAAGCTGTTTGTCAGATTACTGGTAGCTGTCGTTGAATATTACAGCATCAGTTTGAGAGTAAATGAGTTTCTGTAGATGAGTCTGAGCTGTGGAAGGAATTTGTATCAGGGATTCGAGGTCCAACATTTTTTTTAGAGCACGTTCCCTCGACTAAAATAAGAAAGTACAAACATGATGAAGGCAGGGTTGCTGCTCGGAGCTCTGATTACACAAAGTTTCCCCAAACACTGACCCTCACTCTCCTCACTGAGCAGGACAGAGACACAGACAGAGCAGCTCAGAGCTTCTCTTCACAGCCTGCTGAGCCTCCAACATAAAACAATCCTCCTATTTTCTCCTCTCTCTCTTTGAAAGTCAAATTCATATGCATTGTGTGATGCCTGCTGAGCTGCTGCAGGGTGAAACAAACAATGTGACTTCTCCTCATCTGCACAGAAAGGAGCTCACTGGAGGATTTCTAATAACCTCTGTAATACCACTGTTCCTGCTATAATGTTATTCCTGTCTTCACTCCCTCCCCTCTTCATCTCAAGCACCAACAATTATTTGAGTGTTGTGGAGGAAACTGTTCAGTGAGACGCCTGCTCCATATTCATTTCTACCCCGAGCATCCAGAGAGAGCCTGGTCCCCTATGAAGACTTTACAACAACCGATGTGCTTCATCAACTTTCTGTTGATTCAATGATTATCATATCTCATCATTTAAACTTGTTAAACTTAAAATCTATGGCTCAGTGGTGTAACATAAGTAGTTTTACATTAGAGTATTTGTCACAATTACTTGATTAATGACCAAATTATCCATCAGTGCTTTCTGGTTTCCATGGCAACTTGCACAGGCATAACAGTAAAAAAAAAAATCAGTGCTCAGTTCAAATTATTAAAGTTCATTAAAAGAAAGTTTGGGCTCATATAACTTTGTTACTCATGTTAGGTAAAACACATACTGTTGTAACAAAATGGTATAAAAACAGCTTTGTTTCTGCTACTATCACAGCACTGAACAAGCTGTAGTGTTTACACATCCACTTTACTTAGTTTAATTTATGGTCAAAGCGGTCTCATACCCTGCCTGGAGAGATGAATGAGTTCATTGTGTTTGATCCATCTTATCGATGGGGTCTTCTCTCCCACCTATGTTCTGATTGGTGGAACCTTGAGTGCTTCTATTTCTTTTCTAACCTTTTTAGTTACTTATAACTTTTTAGGATTTTATGTTTCAGTAGATCTCCTTCTCTCTAGTATGTTGTTCATTGTTCCACTTGTCTTGTAATCTTTGTCTCATGATGGATGTTGATCTTGCAGGCTGGAAAGAAATCTGTATACGGGTACAAAAAAAAAAAAAAAAAAAACCTGAACCTGATATTATGAACATGGATTCCATCCTTCTAACACAACATTTTGCATGAGGTTTATATAATATGCAAGCTGAGTTGGATTTCTGGGAATCTAAATAAACCCATTGAATCATTTTGTGAATCTTTTAAAGTCATCTGAGCACTCTGAGTTTCTGTGAGACCAGGTCAGAGGAAGAACGTCACTTATAAACACATCCTTCAAACGAGAGCTTCTGGTGTGCTGATCTTGTTTGCTTCTCTCTACCTCTCTGTGTTTATATGTGTTTATTACGGGGCGGCAGTAGCTCAGTCTGTAGGGACTTGGGTTGGGAACCGGAGGGTCGCCGGTTCAAGTCCCGGCACGGACCAAGTTCGGAAATTGGTCTGGTAGCTGGAGAGGTGCCAGTCGATTTCCTGAGCACTGCCGAGGTGCCCCTGAGCAAGGCACCGAACCCCAAAACTGCTCTGGAGCGCTCGCTGTGGGCAGCCCCCTCACTCTGAGACCTCTCCATTAATGCATGTCACTGGAACCCTGTTTGTGCATGAGTGTGTATCTCGGCCTATGTGTGTGTCATTAGACAGAGTGTAAAAAACCGAATTTCCCCTCGTGGGATTAATAAAGTGTAACTTCTTCTTCTTCTTATGGATCCAGCACCCATTTTGGGATGTGGTTGTCTTATTTTGTTGTTATTTGTTCCTGTGACACCACCAAGATCATGACAGAAAAGCACACTCACCAAGAACACAACAAGAATCACAATCGCTGTCATTTTCTCCTGTGTGTATCTGTGAAGAACAGCAGAAGAAGAGGAAGAACTGAAGCCTGAGCAGCAGTATCAGGACATTGTTTGTAAAATAAGATCGACCTTTTTACACAAGAGGACAATGATAGTATTCATGCAGGTGAGCTCATAAACACAAAAAAACACATTGAAACAGTTGTTGTGAGCAGCACCAGCAGACTCAGGTCCATGTGTGCCTCTCAGTGTATGGAGGACAGACGGTTTCCTTTTTTCATCATCATCTCGTATACGTGGGCTCAGGCTGGTCTCTTTTCTCCATCAGGTTTCTCTGCTTCATTAAAGCTTTCTTTAGACCTTCACTTCAACATAGTGTAGCATATAGATCACTCTGTGTCTCTGTCTGCAGCATTGAATTATCATTAGTGGTGTGCACATTACTTTGTCTTTCCATCTTAATGATCGAACTGAGAATTGAGCTGCTCGAATGAATCAGAGGAGCACATCAATGAACGACAGTAACACCACAGCAAACTGTTTCAACAGCTCCTGCTGAGTCAGCAAAACAGACTCTAATGAGAATGTTTCACTTGATGGGACGTTTGACTGTAGTATATTATCAGGATCATCAAGTAAGAGAAGAGGAAAGAAGCATCAATGTACATATTTGGGTTAATTTAAAAAGCTCTAACCGTTGTGTCAGAGGAAAATCTCTCCCACAGAAAAATATTTCTCTGCAGGTATCTCTAATTCTGCATATCACATATTCTGGTTATTAAATTATCAGTAGGAGCCGGTCAGTGCGGTATGTCATAGATCATCATATTTCAATAAGTCCTTATAAATTCACTCTGCAGAGATTTAAAGCTCAGTGAGTCAAACATCAGCAGACTGCTCCGTCTGTTTAGTTAATTACAGTTCTAATCTGATAGTTCCTCATTTAGCAGCTGATAGCAGGGACCTTATTCCCTTTGTCAATGAGTCTCAGGTCTTATTGTTATCATGCTGCACATCTTACATTCCCTGTTTGATGTGGAGCGACTGTTTGCCATCCTGAGGACTCTCTGAGTAGATGAGGTCAGTGCTCGCTCCTCACCTGGACATGGATTAAAGAGCAGACAGATATTACAGGTGACTTGTTGTCTGTCTTGAATCAGACTTTCCTCCTCTTTTCATTGTGTCCACTGACTATAGAAACAGATGTAAACAATAATCTAGAGGACACACTGAAGGCAGAGAGGTAACTACAGAGTCATGGTTTAAAGTTCTGGGCTTCTGATCGAGCTGCTGCGTTTGAGGAGCAGATGAGAGAGAGCGAGACTGAACATGTAGAAAGTCATGAAAACGCTTTTTTTTTTCTCACATAGAGGATGCTGTCACAGAATTGTTTGTATTTATTTTTTTTTTTTTTCTTCTGCTACTAAGACAAACAAAACAGTCTCTGCTTGTCGCGACATGTTTCCATCTGTGGACATTTCATTGAACAAGCTGTCCAGATTACTACAAAGCCCCAACAACAAACATGGTGACCAGATACAACTGATGCTAACCACACTGACAAACACAGACACACTGAACAACATGCTGCAATTACACATTCAAACTGAATAAGAACTGCAGGAAACACACAGGAGAGAAAGAAGTGCAGCAACTTTACAACGTCAGAACAAAGGGAGTGAAATAAAAGATCAAACCTGCTCCATCATCACACAGGGATCATTCACTCATCAAACATTTAATAAATCAATAAGAATATCCCAATAGGATCAGACATTAAATCTATGACATGACTCCAACATTACCTCTGGAGAACAAATAATAAAAGTGTTGTTACAGTAAAACTGTCTTCATGTAGTCTCACTGTGGAAATAACATTTATTGGTGAGATGAGATGGCGCATCAACAAAGATGTAATAAAACGTTACAGTCCCTCTGTGACAATAATACTAATAATAATGTAGATTATTACCCATAGGACCAATACAAACACACTGTCAGACATGTTGGATGTTTATTTGTTTTATTTACAATCCAATGAATCCTCTGACTTTCAGACTAAACCAGTTTGGAGGAGTCGTCTCCACAGAAACCAGTTTACTACATGACAGTAAACACAGCAGCTTGTTTCTCATGAACAATGTGCTGCTGAGCTCATCCAACATGTTGGAGAAGACAATACAATGTGTCATGATGAGACTGAGACTCCAGCCTGTCTCTATGGTTACGGCTGTATGTTGTTCTCTGTGCTGTTTGTGTCTTCTCTCCTTCTGTTGTCTCCATCTCTGCCCAGCTGAAGCTACTGATTGCTTAACGAGCTGCACCTGGCCTCAGACCTTAAAAACTAATGCAACCTTCACGTGCTCCTCGGACACATCGTATTTACTGTATTTACAAGTTATAAGCACACAAACTTCCTTCTGAAGTCGTTGTTACAAATGGGACATTATGATGACACCTGAGCTTTGACGTTTGTGTGACATTTCAGGGCAACAAAAATGTAAGAAAACTTTGACCAGTGTCAGCAACTGACAACAAAGCAAAACAGAGATACGGGAGTATGAACATTTACCTGAGGAGCATTCAATGTCCTTCATTCTTCCGCACATACAAAAGAACACAAGAGCTCTGTACTACCTGCTTTTGGTAATTAGACATCAGCCACAAGAAAAAAAAACAAAACAAAAAAAAAAACAACGTCACTTCTCGAGTTATGTTTAATGTTTTTTATGACCAGAGCTCTTGAATGTGTATTTAGTCTTTCGTAGGGAGTAGGGAGTCTTTTGGAGGGTGGACTGCTGTGTAATGTCTCTCTGACAGGTGTTTAGTCTGTTGTCTTCTTGTTTTGAGTCCTTTGTTTGCTTTTATTAACTATTTAGTTATTTCTGTGTCTTATTCAAATCCCATAGTTTAGACTTTGTAAAGGTGTCTTATGTGTTTTATTGGGTCACACTGTGGATATCTGCTCGCCCCATGGGGTCACCTCAGAGTGGTGTGTGACACTACTCACTTTTTAATGATTCTAAATGAACCATGTCTTTCTCCATAGTCTCAGGATCACATTGATTTTTAGTCTGAGATTGTCAGAGGAAATCTCCCAGCACACAGCTGTCACAGTTTTCACGATGACTGATGAACTCGTCTGAACCACAGCGAGCTCACACGCCTCATGAGCTCTGTCATGAAGCTGGATATTAGGTTTGGGCAGAATTTCATTAAGCAGACATCTGATGTTTTTTTCTTTTCCTCAGCTTTGTGTTTGCTTTGCTGGGAGCCTAAAATCAAAAACCTTCCTGTTCAGATTATTATCCAGAGAGTCCTGACTGACAGCTGAGAACAGGGAGTGATCATCCTCAGAGAACATATATTTTCTCAGGCTTTAAAATGAAACACATGGAGCTGTGTGTGAAGGAGAAAATCTGCTGTGATTTCCATCCTGTATTTTCTGTCAGCCCTTTAAGTTTAGTTACACTGAGGTGAGTTTGAACTGATTTTGAAGGTTTCAGGTGAGATTTCACCGATTTCCATTTAGCTCAGAGGATAAAACACACTCTCTACACCTTCTCTCCCGTGTCTCCTCTGATCTTGAACATATTTAGCCTCACTTTGCTGTGTGAGCAGTCAGATGTACAGCCTCACACTCCATTTCCCAGCAGTCATCACTCTGCTCACACTGAAGTAAGAGCAGTCTGGGTGGGTTAAAGGTAAAACACTTGAGAGTTAGCCTTCTTCACCTCCAGGCTTTAAATGCTTGGAGTCCAAAGTGTGAATCAGAAGATTGTAGACACCAAAGTGTAAACAAGCTTGAAGTTTTCTTTTTCTTTCCCACTTTATCTTTCAGTCTGCTCACAGTTCAAGTCTCTCTCAGTCTTGTAGCTGCTCTCTCACTGTTGGTGACCTGATGACTCTAGTTTAAATCCTGCCTCTCATTTTATCTTCACACATCTCCTTTGACTCTGAAAGTTTCCTCCAGCAGGTCAGACAGTTTCTCCATGAATCAGTTAAAGTGTTCTCTACATGTCTTCATGTTATTCATGGAAACATCTCTCAATTAAATGAAGAACTGAACATTTAGCTTATTTTTAACATTTTGCATTGAATCAAAACATTCACACCAACGACCCTCATGTTTGCTAGAATAGAAGAGATCTATAAAACAGTTAGACTGAAGATGACAGGTTTCAAGGTTATGAACCAACAGCTTGATTGTTTCATGTAATTTGGTATCACAACTTTAACCTATCATAAGTAAGTCTGCCAAATAACACTAAAATGATTGAAGATTTTTTTACAACAAAGTTAATAAAAAATCTTTTAAAATCTTTAAACAAATTAAAATCTTCATCCTGAAGTCTGTTTTTGCACATTTGATTTAATCCATCCATCCATCCATTTTCTACCGCTTATCCGGGGCCGGGTCGCGGGGGCAGCAGTCTAAGCAGAGACACCCAGACTTCCCTCACCCCAGACACCTCCTCCAGCTCTTCCGGTGGGACCCCAAGGCATTCCCAAGCCAGCCGAGAGACATAGTCTCTCCAGCGTGTCCTGGGTCTACCCCGAGGCCTCCTCCCGGAGGGACATGCCCGTAATACCTCCCTAGGGAGGCGTCCAGGGGGCATCCGGACCAGATGCCCGAACCACCTCAACTGACTCCTCTCGATGTGGAGGAGTAACGGCTCTACTCCGAGCTCCTCCCTGGTGACCGAGCTCCTCACCCTATCTCTAAGGGTGCGCCCAGCCACCCTACGGAGGAAGCCCATTTCGGCCGCTTGTATCCGAGATCTCGTTCTTTTGGTCATGACCCAAAGCTCATGACCATAGGTGAGGGTAGGAACGAAGATCGACCGGTAAATCGAGAGCTTCGCCTTTCGGCTTATCTCCTTCTTCACCACGACGGACCGATACAGCGACCGCATGACTGCAGACGCTGCACCGGTCCTTCTGTCGATCTCACGCTCCATCTTCCCCCCACTCGTGAACAAGACCCCGAGATACTTAAACTCCTCCACCTGGGGCAAGGACTCACCACCGACCCGAAGGGGGCAAACCACCTTTTTCCGGTCGAGAACCATGGCCTCAGATTTAGAGGTGCTGATCCTCATCCCAGCCGCCTCACACTCGGTAGCGAACCGCCCCATTGCGCAATGAAGGTCCGGGTTCGATGGAGCCAACAAGACCACATCATCTGCAAAAAGCAGAGACGAGATCCTGTGGTCCCCAAACCGGACCCCCTCCGGCCCCCGACTGCGCCTAGAAATTCTGTCCATAAAAGTAATGAACAGAACCGGTGACAAAGGGCAGCCCTGCCGGAGGCCAACGCGCACCGGGAACAGGTCCGACTTAATACCGGCAATGCGAACAATACTCCTGCTCCGGTCATACAAGGACCGGACCGCCCTTAGCAAAGGGCCCCGAACCCCATACTCACGGAGCACCCCCCAGAGGGCGCCGCGAGGGACACGGTCGAATGCCTTCTCCAAATCCACAAAGCACATGTGGACTGGTTGGGCAAACTCACATGAACCCTCGAGCACCCGCTGGAGAGTGTAGAGCTGGTCCAGTGTTCCACGGCCAGGACGAAAACTGCATTGTTCCTCTTGAATCCGAGGTTCGACTAACAGCCGGAACCTCCTCTCCAGTACCATGGAATAGACTTTCCCAGGGAGGCTGAGGAGTGTGATTCCCTGGTAGTTGGAACACACCCTCCGGTCCCCCTTCTTGAAAAGAGGGACCACCACCCCGGTCTGCCAGTCCAGAGGCACTGTCCCCGACCTCCACGCGATATTACAGAGGCGTGTCAACCATGACAGCCCCTGCAAATCCAGAGACTTCAGATACTCAGGGCGAATCTCATCCACCCCTGGTGCCTTGCCACCAAGGAGCTTGCCAACTACCTCGGTGACTTCGGCTTGGGTGATGGATGAATCCACCTCTGAGCACTCAGCCTCTGCTTCCTCAGTGGAAGACGTGAAGGTGGGATTGAGGAGATCCTCGAAGTATTCCTTCCACCGTCCGACTACATCCCCAGTTGAGGTCAGCAGCTCCCCACCTCCACTGTAAACAGTGTTGGTGAAGCACTGCTTCCCCCTCCTGAGGCGACGGATGGTTTGCCAGAATTTCCTCGAGGCCGACCGAAAGTCCTCCTCCATGGCCTCCCCGAACTCCTCCCAGGCCCGAGTTTTTGCCTCCACGACCGCCCGGGCTGCAGAACGCCTGGCCTGCCGGTACCCGTCAGCTGCCTCAGGAGTCCTATGCGCTAGCAACGCCCGATAGGACTCCTTCTTCAGTTTGACGGCCTACCTTACTTCCGGTGTCCACCACCGGGTTTGGGGATTGCCGCCACGACAGGCACCAGAGACCCTGCGACCACAGCTCAGAGCAGCTGCTTTGACAATGGAGGTGGAGAACATGGTCCACTCGGACTCAATGCACCCAGCCTCCCCCGGGATCTGTGAAAAGCTCGTCCGGAGGTGGGAGTTGAAGACCTCGCTAACAGAGGGTTCAGCCAGATGTTCCCAGCAGACCCTCACTACACGTTTGGGCCTGTCGAGTCTGACCGGCTTCCTCCCCTGCCAGCGCATCCAACTCACCACCAGGTGGTGATCAGTTGACAGCTCAGCCCCTCTCTTCACCCGAGTGTCCGAGACACACGGCCGGAGGTCAGATGACACGACCACAAAGTCTATCATCGACCTCCGGCCTAGGGAGTCCTGGTGCCACATGCACTTATGAACATCCCTGTGCTCGAACATGGTGTTTGTTATAGACAGACTGTGACTAGCACAGAAGTCCAATAACAGAACACCACTCTGGTTCAGATCAGGGAGGCCGTTCCTCCCAATCACCCCACTCCAGATCTCACTGTCGCTGCCCACGTGAGCATTGAAGTCCCCCAGTAGAACAATGGAGTCAGTCCCGGCCACCAGGCGCTCTCCTGCGGGCCCCAACCCCAGGCCTGGCTCCAGGGTGGGGCGCCAGGCGCCGGGCGACGTCACGGTCCTATTTATGTTTTTCTTCATAGGGGTTTTATGAACTGCTTTTAGCCTGACTCGTCGCCTAGGACCTGTTTGCCTTGGGTGACCCTGCTGGGGGCTCAAAGCCCCCGACAACATGGCTCCTAGGGTCATTCGAGTGCTCAAACTCCCCCACCACGATAAGGTAGCAGTTCAGGGGGCAGCATTGGATTTAATGTTATTAAAATGAAATATCTTTTCTTGTCCCGTATTAGATTTTTCTTGTTGAAAGACATTGAATTCTTACAAGAACAGTTTGCAGTCATACAGAATTTTAGTTGTTTTATTCATTTGATTGAAGCCTAAAAGTTTACAAATCACTTCATCTTGCAGTGTTTTGTTTGTTCTATATTTTCTTATTGTTAATTCATGTTCTTTTTCTTATTGCCTTAGGGAAACACATAATACAGATCATAGAGACTTTCATGTTGTTTGAGTTCTGTTAGAGTGTGCTAACTTCAGCCCTGTTTCCACCGAGCGGTTCGTCTCGGTACGGCGGGCATTTTGCGATGTTTCCAAAAACTAATCCCGGGAAAGATTTCCAAATAACCGATCCGTACCGTCCTACTTTTTGGGACCCTTCCGTTGGGGTGCCAAGAATATCAAGCCGACCCGAAAAGGTGGAGCTAAACACAGCTGTCCGTTGATTGGTTGCAAGAATCGTCACTTCCCGTGTTATGTTGGCAAACAAAACTCTGCCGTGTTTAAACCATTGAGTGTAACACACAGCTGATTGTTTACGTCTGTATTTCTCCTCATGGCACACAGCCTTCTCTGAAACAAAGCTTGATTGAGTTTTTATAATAAAAAGAACCACATGCCAGTGACAGAGTAAATGAATTGCTGGATGTCTTCCATTGTTGGTTTTGTTTCTCCTTTGTAGAATTTATTAGTTAGCGATTAGCACCAGCCAGTCTGCTCAGGATGAACGATTCAAAGGTGTCGAGGTTCACATCCATGCTCTGAAAAATGAATCTCAATAACACGGTGAGCTTCAGCAGCTGCAGAGACAGATTTAGAAGTTGAGGATGCACCATCGTCTTTTAAATCGGAGGTGTAGAAGCGTTTTATTGTCTCCTAAATGATTTCTGGCTTAACAAACAGAACTTGAAACGCTGCTTCATCGCACAGAATCAGAGCTTCCCTGGCTTAGTTTGACCAAAGGAGCGTGAAAAACAAACATGGAGAGTTACAGCGGGTTGTGTAAGCTAATCTTGGTCTTAAACGGCTATTTCTTAAACTTGCTCTTTGGTCCCTACGTTTGCATCCCAGAGCTCAAAACAGACTCTCTCAGGTCGTCATGGAAGCCTCAAACAGTTTGAAATAAAGTCATTTTCACTTTTCATCATATTTGAAGCTTTAACACACCCTGACCAATCACATCAGAGGGAGAAAGGTTTGTTTGTTTTTAAAAACAAACAAAGTGTTTGGAGTCTTTTCAAGAACAGAATCCTCGATTGAGACATCAAAGGAACGCTGAGGTCACAAAGTGCTCAGAGTTCACTCCGAGCTTCATAACCACTTTGAGCAGCCTCTCGATCAGTCGCTATTTTCACAGCCAGTCGGTACTTTTACAAACCTTTAAAACACTTTCAATTACTCGGTTTTCTACGAGCACAGTCAGGAGTTTCTACCTCTGTACAAAGTTTAACTGCAGCGATGGGAGCTCCTGAGCTCTCTTAGGTTCCTTGGGACTGTTGGTGAGGATGGCCTGCCCAAACAACCCCCCCCCCCCACGAGGATGGCCTGCCCAAACTCCCCCCTCCCAAACCTATCCTATCCTATTCTTCTTTCTGCATCTTGTCCCATCTCCCCCATCCCATTTTCAAGCCCAGCACAGTTTAGCAGATGGCTGTTCCGTCATGAGCCCGGGTCTGCTGAAGATTTCTGCCTGTTAAAAGGAAGTTTTTTCTTGCCACGATATGACGGATTAAGCTGGGCTCTTGAAATATAGCCATAAGTAAGGTCCTTTACCTGCTTTCTGTAAACATAATAATGAGCATGGTCCTATTACCTGCTCTTTCGTTAATGTTAACAGACAAACAGTAAGGTCCTTTACCTGCTTTTGTAAAGTGTCTCGAGATAACGCCTGTTATGAATTGACGGTATACAAATAAAGATTGATTGATTGATTATTGATAAACGCTTTCACAACGAAGCTCAAAATCCAAGGAGCAGAAATCTGGAGGATACCTGCAGCAGCATGCAAGACTGTGAATGCCAGTTTGAGTCAGGGTTCGAGGAGGACAAAATGTCCCGGCTGGTGGCAGAAAACACTCATTTAAAAGCACAACTCAAAGATGCCGAGTACCAACACAAAACATTTTACTATAAATATGTAGCTGCAGACAAGAAAGCTACACAGCTGAAAACCAAGCTGAAGAAGGCTCGCTCTGATCTGCTCCAAGCAGCGACTAAAGCTGCAGCTTTTGAGAGCCAACTTGAGATGGCCAAAGAGAAAATGGAGCAGCAAAGCGCCAACGCCACTGCTGAGGTTTCTGCAGCCAATCAGTGCACCAAGACTGAGGACAAAGACGCCTCAGAGCTGATCCTGCAGCTGCAGACAGCTCATGAAGATCTGGATAAATGCACCCTCAAACGTCAGTCCAGTAAAGACTTGAAGGAGGAGGATGAGCAAGAGCACCAGCAGAAGGTCTGTGCTCTGAAGACGAGCATCCTGAGCTTCAGTGAGAAGCTGCAGCAGGAACAGGCTGCTCTCATGAAGAAAGCCACACAAATGGATCCCTCCATCAGCCAGTCTGCTCAGGATGAAGAGGTGGAGAAGATGAACTTCCACCTGCAGAAGCTCCAAACTGATCTCATGAACTAGGCCCTGAGTCTGAAAACAGTCTGCAAGGAGAAGAAAGCTTCCAACAAATCCAAGTGGGTCAGAACCCACCGGGAGCAGGAGCAGCAGACTGACGAGCTGGACGAGACAGCAGCGAGTCAGACAGCTGCCGATGTCGAGAAAGACCTGCAAAGGATCAAAGAGGACTCTCAGACGGAGCTGGAAAGGTCCCGCTCCTCCTTCACGGCTGATCTGGAGAGCCTCAAACTGGTCAACGCTGAGCTCGCTGCTGCCCAAAAAAATGCCCAAGAAGAGCTGCAGCAGCGGCAGAAGGAGTGGCAGGAAGAGAGGAGCTCCCTCTTACACGCCATTCAGCTCCTCCACAAAACCCTGAAGGAGAAGGAGGAGAAGTGGACGGAGAGGGAGATTTACATGGCCTGCAGGATGGAAGAGCTGGAGAGCAAGATGGAGGAGATGTTAGAGAAGAGAGCAAAGAAGAAGAGAGGCTGGCTGAGACGAACGTTCATCTGCTCCAGCTCCAACTAACACCGCTGGTCTCCTGCTCGCTGCACTGAAACATGTGCATGTGAAGAAATCAATAAAAAAACAACTAAAGTAATGAATGCATTCATGTTTCATGTCTGTAGAGAATTGTAAGCGACATTTACAGTCAACGTTTAAGTGGGATGAAGGCTGCAGCACTGTCCCTGCTTCACATGGTTTACGGTTAATCCAAATGTTGTCCACTTATTAGGTTTTTATAAATCAGTATGACATATTTCTGATGGTGAAACTCGGAGAGCGCTTACTTTGAGGTGGAAATAAAATGTTTGATGAGCTAAAAAGTCAGGACGTAAAGATGAATCGTGACAAAACAGCTCCACTAACCTGTCAGTTCTGAAGAAACCTTTAAGCAGGCGAACATCATGACCTGTTATCAGAGTTGTTATTCGTCAGATTTGATGACACCAGGAATTCTCATCATAGCTCCACCTTTTTAAATCCTGTCCTGATCTCATCCGACAGAATCATTAAAATCACCAGTGTGGATGGACAGAGGCTGAAGGTTTTTGTCATCCTTGTTGTGTCATGAAAGTTTCTATTTATTTCTTTATTTATTGCATTCTCTCAGGCAGTCATGATGAATCACAAGTACAGCCTTCCAATAACCACGAGTGACTGTTTTTAACTGCACAGGTTTTAACATATAATTTTGTATATTCTTAGTCACATAGGGGCAGCTAAATCTTGTTTGGGGGATTTTGTATACAGAGGGGAGGGGGGACAGCGGGTGTGTATTGTAACTAATGTCTTGTGTCCTGCTTGTCTGTATACTGCTACTGGATGCCTTGAAATAGCTTTTGTTATTTTCAGTTTATACTTAAAGTTATCTCTAAGACACGGTCGATTCTCAATATATAATAAAGTGTCATGTTTTCAGTGTTTGTGTCTGAAGGATAAACAGAATATCTGTCCAGGTCTATCTGCTGTGTCTCAGCATGTGTTGTTGTAATAAGTCTCATTGATGGAAGTTTAAAGTTATCTTGATCAGGGTCAAAGTGAAACTCATTCAGAACACAACATCAGTCTCAGTTAAGTCGGGTTTACTGCTGCTGCCAAAAGCTTCTCTGTCCAAATCCCCTCTGAAAGATGGCTTCAAGAGATGACCAATAAGAGGAAGACTCTCTGACTGAAAAGTCTGAAAAATGTGTAAATAAAAAGCTCTGTAGTCCTCCAGAAATAGGCTCCTCCACTTCTTCTTCCTCCTCCTCCTCCTCTCTTTTATCCATCCATCTCTCCATGCAGCTGTGTCTCCCTCTGTGTCTCACACTTTGACGTTGTTCAGATTATATTTGGTTCAATCTGAGGATTGTTTTTCATGTTGGCTCGATCACAATCTCCTCCCTAAAGCCTCAGCTCTGAACCCTCACAGACTTTAACCTCACAAACTAATTCAAGTTTTGTGGACAACAGCTGAAGTCCAAGTGGACCAAAGTGTCCTGCAGAGTGTTTGTGTGGTGTCCTCATACAGCATCATCAGCTCCACATAGAGAGCTGACAGCACATTGAAAAGCCCTCTGTGATCAACAATCAGCATCTGTCTCATCATCTCCTCTGGGCTCCACATTCAGGCTAAAGCTCTTCTTAAAGGGATCTCTTTTAAAGGGTTCAGTCTCTGCAGGCTGATTTTCACATGTAACTGACCATGCTAGCTGCAGTGTGTGTGAGAGAAATGACATTTAAGGAAACATTCACAGAGCTCATGCTGTGAAGACTTCTTTAGAAATAGTCAGGAAACTGGGTCAGAGGGAAAGTACAATCACTGATTCTGTTAAAGAGAAATTATTACAGGGGACTGGCAGGAAATGAAATTTAAAATCCTTTTCTATTTTCATTTGTAACCAGAACAGCAGAAACGTTAAAAGAAAAAAAAGTTGAACAAGTTCATGACATTTCATAACTCAGGTTTTACATGAGACGATGTTCTCTCTTCTTTGTCCTCAAGGTGAAGTTTGTGCTAAAGTTAAAAAGTATCTGTCCTCCCTCATGAAAATGTGGAGTAGGAGGAGGAGCAGACAGTAGTTGCTGTGTAAACATGATACCAGCGTGACATCCATGAAGGCTCAGAGCTGACTGAGATGTTAATAAAGACAATAAATCAGAAGAATCCAAAGGATGCTGGTTGTACATTCATGTCCACGTCTCTGTGACGCTGCAGACCTGACCACACTGTCTTCACTCTTCAACATGAAATGATACACACGTTCTCCTCCAAACACACATTAATATTTAACACCTGAACAAAGACCAGCAGCACAGAGCTCCAAAGTGTGACACACTCTTGGGGATGTCTTATCTTCTCTGTGTTGTTCTTTCCTTTGTAAACCTTTGGTTTGAAGGCCACTGTGGGCTCCTCTGTGCAGCTGAACAAAGACACATCTCTTCACCTGTCGTCTGGAGTCACCTTCACACCAGCAGCAGGGAATAATGCTGCTTTGTAGGAGCTGCTTTTGTGTTCATCTTCTACAACTGAGACTCTGGTCAAAGTGAACATGGACTCACTTGAGCTCATACACCTACCATTAATAGAGGACAAAGAGAGTCAGTTCACTTCATAATAGCTCTGTGTGTGAAACAGACACAGTTAGAGATTGTTATTCTGTGTTTTATATAAGGACTGAAAATCTGTTCACATGTTTCCATGATCAGGATGGATCTAACAGCCTATCACACAACCAGTCAGAAACCAGTTATTCTACAGTGTTTTCTTCCATGTTAAATTCAGTTTGAGCTGCTGGTGAAGAAAGTGGATATCTTTTGTTAGACAGAAAGTCAAATAAGTGGAACCAAGCTGCAGAAAAGCAACAGTAAACAATACACCCTGTGTCTGAAGAAATTTGATTGGGGAGGGTTCTTCATACCTTCCTCATTATCTGGATTCTCTTGACCTGGATGAATTCATACATTTTCTAGGATTTCATGCTGGTAAATATTTGGTCACAGAAGAGCGAGCAGAGAGGTTCAAGTGTTTTTTTTTTCTCAGGAAGAGAAATGTTCAATTAAGAGTCTTCTGCTGCTGTGACTTTCTGAGCTTGTTATTCTCACCCAAAGCTCACAGCTGACCTCCTCCAACACAAGAGGTATCACAGAGTCAATAAACAGACAACAACAGGACACCAGGAGATTTACACACCCTACACCCTCTTTGATTTAACACAGATGTGTTCATTTTTGTGAACAAAGCTCCTATAAGGCTGTTAGTCTGATTGATTGTAGAGATTATGTAAATAGAATCAAATATGATGATCCACTGTGACCACTGACTTTTGCACACATTCAGAATACCAAACTCTAAATAAGTCAAATGAAAACATTACAAACTTTTATTAGAGTAATGATACATTTTTCTGAGGGTGTTTGAGGCTCAGCAGGCCTCAGAAGTGAAGGAGGGATTATCAGAAGAGTCCAGACGGAGCAGGGAGGCAGTTCAAATGGAGTCAATCAATCAATCAATCAATCAATCTTTATTTATATAGCGTCAATTCATAACAGGCGTTATCTCAAGACACTTTACAAAAGCAGGTAAAGGACCTTACTGTTTGTCTGTTAATGTAACCCAGCTAATAAAATGTCACATCTCGCGATACATGTGCGGCATCTTGCGATGCTTGCGTCACCGTGACGGTTGAACACACACCGGTGGGTGAGGGGGTGGAACGCTAAGACGAAGAGTGGAGGCAGGTGGAATGCGGTAGACATCAACTAGCCTCCTCGGGATTCGTGCGGGTTTTTAAGGCCTGGATTTTGGTCGTTGTGCACCTCAACCTGCAGATGTGGAGAGGGTGACTGAGCCGTGCTAAGTGGGGATCCTCTGATCCTCTGGCTTGAGGGGATTGGCCAGGTATCCTATCCTATCGTATCATACCATATCCTGTGAACCAACATCAGACGAGACGTCTCTGTGCTGGAGCAGAAGTCAGAGCTACCTTCTACTTCGGGTGTGGTAGGGACTTCTGCGGCCGAAAAAAAGGACTGATTGATTGTTCTGAACAATACGTAACAGAATTGAATGGACTCTTCTTTTTTTTTTTTTCCTTTTCCTGTTCTAAAAAGTGCACTATTGTAAATAATTGTATATATATGTAAAATAGTTCTGTCAACAAAATACAAGGGGTTTATTGTCACCACATACAATTGTTGCCCGTTTGTTGAGTGCTGTTTCGTTTCCTCCAAAGCCGAACCAAAATCAAATCTTTAACCAAAATCAAATCTTTAACCAAAATCAAATCTACATATTGTAACTTTAAAATCTGTTACATTAACATTAACAAAAGAGCAGGTAACAAGACCATGCTCATTGTTATGTTTACAAAAAGCAGGTAAAGGACCTTACTTATGGCTATATTACAAGAGCCCAGCTTAATCCGTCATAGCGTGGCAAGAAAAAACTTCCTTTTAACAGGCAGAAATCTTCAGCAGACCCGGGCTCATGACGGAACAGCCATCTGCTAAACTGTGCTGGGCTTGAAAATGGGATGGGGGAGACGGGACAAGATGCAGAAAGAAGAATAGGATAGGATAGGTTTGGGGGCGGGGGGGGGGGGGCAGGCCATCCTCACCAACAGTCCCAAGGAACCTAAGAGAGCTCAGGAGCTCCCAGAAAAAGGAGAGGATAGAATATAAAGATGACAAGCAGTAATAAGATATGAAAGCTGGGAGAGAGAGAGGGAGAGGGAGAGAGAGATAAGAGATCCTGGTGCCAGTTCCCCCGGTAGTCTAGGCCTATAGCAGCATAACTATGAGCTGGTCCTAAGCCAGCCCTAACTATAAGATTTATCAAAAAGAAAAGTTTTAAGTCTATTCTTGAAAGTGCCTAGTGTGTCTGCCTCCCGGACCCCGACTGGTAGACGATTCCAAAGGAGCGGTGCCTGATAACTAAAGGCTCTACCTCCCATAGTACTTTTAGAGACTATAGGCACCACGAGCAGGCCTGCATTCTGGGAACGTAATGTTCTTGTCGGATAGTACGGTACAATTAACTCTTTAAGATAGGATGGTGCCTGACCGTTTAGAGCTTTGTAGGTGAGCAGAAGGATTTTAAATTCTATTCTAGATTTTATAGGGAGCCAATGGAGAGAAGCCAATACAGGAGTAATGTGGTCCCTTTTCCTAGTTCTAGTAAGAACACGAGCTGCAGCGTTTTGGACGAGTTGGAGGGTCTTTGGCAGTCCTTCTGGAGGGAGAGATTTACCATAGCACCCTGCTAAAATAGAATTACAGTAATCCAACCTGGAGGTAACAAATGCATGAACTAGTTTTTCAGCATCATTTTGTGACAGGATCTGTCTGATCATAGCGATATTACGAAGGTGAAAATAAGCTGTCCTTGAAATTTTTTTAATGTATGAATCAAAGGACATATCCTGATCAAACAGAACTCCTAGATTCCTAACAGTGGTACTAGAGGCTACGCTAATACTACTAAGGGCCGTCATATCGGCAGAGAAAGTCTCTCTAAGGTTCTTAGGTCCAATCACTATAACTTCAGTCTTGTCTGAGTTGAGCAGTAAGAAGTTTCTGGTCATCCAGGTCCTAATGTCCTTGAGGCAGGCTTCTAGTTTACGAAGCTGGTTGGTGTCTTCTGGCTTCATTGCTATGGAGAGCTGAGTATAGTCTGCATAGCAATGAAAGTTTATGGAGTGTTTTCTCATAATACTACCTAGAGGAAGCATATATAATGTAAATAGAATCGGCCCAAGCACTGATCCTTGAGGCACTCCATGGCTAACTTTGGTGTACATAGAGGACTCATCATGAACATGCACAAACTGAGATCTGTCTGATAAATAGGAGCTAAACCAACTTAAAGCAGTCCCTGTGACTCCAAGCAATCGTTCTAGTCTCTGTAACAGGATCTGATGGTCAAGCAGCACTAAGATCTAACAGGACAAGCACAGATAGAAGTCCCCTGTCTGAGGATAACAGAAGATCATTTGTTACTATAACTAGTGTAGTCTCAGTGCTATGGTAAGCTCTAAATCCCGACTGGAACTCCTTAAACAAGCTGTTGTTGTGGAGAAAATCACACAACTGATTAGCTACCACTAAGATCTTGGAGATAAAAGGAAGGTTAGATATAGGTCTATAGTTAGCTAGAGTTCCTGAATCAAGAGTAGGCTTTTTAAGGAGCGGTTTAATTACAGCTACTTTAAATGACTGGGGTACATAACCTGCTGCTAAAGATAAATTGATCATATCTAGTATGGAGCTGCTAACTAAGGGAAAGACTTCCTTAAACAGCTTGGTTGGGATTGGATCTAAAAGACAGGTTGACGGTTTAGACGCAGAAATAATCGAATTTAGTTCTGCGAGGTTAATTGGAAAAAAACAGTCGAGGTTAGTATTGGAATTTGGAACCGTTTCTGCCGAATCGAAAATATAGGAGGAATCAGCACTAAGTAAAGGTAGTAGGTTGCTAATTTTGTCTCTAATGTTTAGAATTTTATCATTAAAAAAGCTCACAAAATCATTTCTGCTCAGGGCTAAAGGAATAGATGGCTCAAATGAACTATGACTCTCTGTCAGCCTGGCTACAGTGCTGAAGAGGTATCTAGGGTTGTTTTTATTTTCTTCAATAAGAGACGAGTAATAGGCAGTGCGGGCCTGCCGTAGAGCTTTCATATATCTATTATGACTATCTTGCCAAATTAAACGAGATTCTATCGTTTTGGTGGAGCGCCAAATTATTTCAAATTTACGTGACGTTTGTTTTAGAGTACGGGTTTCTAAATTGTACCATGGAGCTGATCTCTGTCGTTTGATTGCCTTCTGTTTTAGGGGGGCGATTGAATCCAGAGTAACTCTAAGTGAATCCATCGCACTATCTACAAACTGATCTAGCTGAGAGGGACTAGATAGATAGATAGATAGATAGATACTTTATTGATCCCGAGGGAAATTCAGGGCATCCAGTAGCAGTTTACAGACATGCAGGACACAAGACACAAGACATTGGTTACAGTACAAAACATTGGTTACAATGCAATACACACCCGCTGTCCCCCCCTCCCCTCTCTATACAACAATCCCCCAGACAAGATTTAGCAGACAAGATTAATCACTTTAGACTAAAGTGATTATAGGAGTTTTCAACTGGGTTAGAGGATGGTACTGAAAAAAAGGCAGCTGAAATAGCTTCCTTAAATTTAGCTACAGCATTATCAGATAAACTTCTAGAGAGCACTTTTTCATTAGGAGGGGTTAAGGTTGGTAAGAAGAAATCAAAAGTTACTAGGAAATGGTCTGATATCAGAGAATTTTCCAGAAAAACAGACAAATTGTTAATTTCAATACCATAGGCTAAAACAAGATCCAGGGTGTGGTTAAATCGATGAGTAGGTTTGTTTACACCCTGGGTGAAGCCAATAGAGTCCAATAGAGACATGAAAGCCGTGCTAAGACTGTCATTAACAACATCCACATGGATATTGAAATCACCTACAACAATTATTCTATCACTGCTAAGAACTATGTTTGATAGAAATTCTGCGAATTCAGATAGAAATTCTGAATATGGGCCGGGAGGGCGGTAAACTATCACAATTAGAACTGGCTGAAAAGTTCTAGAGACTGGATGTGAAAGACTGAGTGCAAGACTTTCAAAAGAGGTATAATTCAGCTTTGGTCGAGGATTAATTATAAGACCAGAATTAAAAATAGCAGCTACTCCACCACCTCGACCAGTGTCTTGAGCTATATGAGCATTCAAATGACTGGGAGGGGTGGATTCATTTAAACTAACATATTCATCCTGAGAAAGCCAGGTTTCTGTTAAACAAAGTAGATCAATATGATTCTCTGATATTAGAGCATTTACTAGGAGAGATTTAGATGCTAGGGATCTAATGTTTAGTAGGCCGCATTTAATTGCTAGATTTTTTTGCCAAATCGTATTTGTAGTTTTGATTTTGATTAAATTTTTATGATTTACGCCTTTTTTATAGAGATTGGGATTGCCTATGACAGGTCTGGGGCGGAGAACAGACACAGTTTCTATAGTATAAGTAGGGTTACAGCTATAAGAAGATCTAACTGAGTTACAGTTAGATTTACAGTCACAAGGACAGCTATAGTGACAGGTAAACAGATCCAAAGGAAGCGCAGAGAAGTGTGTAAGACTGCAGCTCTGCATCCTGGTCTGAACTCTGATGAGTTGTCAGGGTTTGGGACTAATAAACTCTGCTACGTTTCTAGATAATAGAGCTGCACCAACCAGAGTAGGATGGATGCCATCTCTAGCTAGCAGACCAGGCTTTCCCCAGAAGGACTGCCAGTTATCTATGAAGCCCACATCGTTTGCTGGACATCACCTCGATAGCCAGCGGTTGAATGAAGACATGCGGCTATACATGTCATCACTGGTCAAATTAGGGAGAGGACCAGAGAAAACTACGGAGTCCGACATCGTCTTTGCAAAACTACACACCGACTCCACATTAACCTTAGTAATTTCCGACTGGCGAAGTCGGGAGTCATTTGTGCCGACATGAATTACAATTTTATCAAATTTACGTTTAGCCTTTGTCAGCAGCTTTAAGTGAGCCATGATGTCGCCCGCTCTGGCCCCGGGTATACACCTAACTATGCCCGCTGACTTCACTAACTTCACGTTTCTGACTATGGAGTCTCCAATTATCAGAGTTTTTGTCTCAGCGGGTGCATCGCTGAGTGGGGAAAATGAGTTTGAAACATGAAGTGGTTGGTGGGGAGCCGTGAGCCTCATTTTCTGACCATGCCTCCCTCGGACAGTAACCCAGCCACTGCCTCCCGGCTGCTCGGGAGCTACCGGTGGAGATTTAACATTATGTCGGCCCGCACCGGCTACAGAAGGCTTGCTAACTACTGCTGCGTAAGATGACTGTGACTCTGACTCAAAGGTGCGGAGCCTGCTCTCTAACTCAGACACCCTCGCCTCCAAACCTATAAATAAACTACATTTAATACAGATACCTTTATCAGTAAAGGAGGTCGAGGCGGATCTGGCACACAGGACAAGAGAGAGCAGGAGAGGGAGAGGCAGGGAGAGAAGCCATCGTATGAGAAGCTAACTGCTAAGTTAGCCTGAGAGTACGTAGTTTAACGCAAACAAAAGATCTATAGATAGCTCGCAGGGGTGCTTGGTGATTATTTCGATTAGTCAAAGTGTGCGGTGAATGGAGACAAATTTAAGAAAATACACAGGATAAACAATTTAACTTTAGCTCTAACGATCGGTAAGGTAGTAGCGAGACACAACAGGAAGTGATTCAATACGCTCACCCGTAGTACGTCAGGACGTCAGCCAAGTAGTCCTGACTGTGCACACAGAGCAGATGGACAATGAGAGGCCTCATGAAACCAAACGAGCACCAGTATAACCATTGACATGATCACTGGAACCATACCAGCATCAAGATGACTATGTCAGATATTAAACTGACTGATGGAGCATGGTTCAGGGCAGACAGAGAAACGAAGATGGAGAATATTTTCTCCATTGATCTTGTTGATTGGACGATGAAAACAAGATTCTCCTCAGTTTGTTATCAGGAAAAAATCCAAACAGAGTCAGAGACTGACTGTCTGCTCTGAGAGAGTTTGTTATTCACGTTAATATATCGATGTAAACAACGTCAGGTTGTGTTTGTCAGTGAATTTAAAGGAGGCCTGCTGTCATCATGTCCTAACTGAATGTGTTATATTGTTGATGCACTTTGCTGTGAACACAGTGTGAAGCTTAAAGTCAAAGAGAGAAAGAAAATACCTGATAGCAGCATGCTAGCTCATGATGCTAACCCAGCTAACGTACAGTAATTGCCTCCATTCCAGCAGATTATGCAAATCACTGCACACACAAGTTGTGATCGTGTTTGTTGAGTTGTTGATAAATTCTGAAATGTTTTCTTTTTAGTAATAGTTACTACAACAAATACCTTACTACAGATTCACTCTGGGCACAATCCTTTGGCAGTACTTTATTACTAACAGAAAAGCAAGATTAGAAAACCTGCTTACATTATAAAAAGAACATGACAATGAAAAGAGCTGGTTTAGCTTCAGGGAGCGTTATACAAAAACACCCTGAGCTTTGGAGACAAACCATAAAATAAAGTGACAATGTGAAATAGTGATGATATTTCTCATTTGAGATATTTTCTTCCTGCTCAGAAATGACAATAAATGTTTGAAAGCTCATAGAGCATTAAATGAAAAGCAGCAGAGAGAGAACTGAACAAAAGGCGACTGATGTGACAGTGAAGCACACACGTCTAATCAAGGTGAAAAAATGTGTGTATGCATGCAGCTCTTTCTTTTTTTAACATCAGCTGTCAAAGCAGAATAGCTCTGTAAATCATGTGGGTGTCATGCAGATATAATATTCATGTATTTATGTGATTATTGATGAGTGTCAGAGAGAGTGCATGAGCACATCTGAGCATGCAGTCTAAGAAAGACATGTTAAGAGTGTGTGATGTGACTGAGTTTGTTCTGCATTCACCAGTGTTACAATGTGGACGAGGACGTCTTTGAATTAATAATACAATAAATTCACCTGCATTGTCTCAGAGATAATTTGCTTCTGTGATTTCTCAGCAGACAATTACTGTGTTGGTCCTGAAGGTGGAGCAGAGCTCAGTGAACTTCAACAACACAGAGAGCTCAGTGAACAAGTGAACTTTAGAGGAAACATTGAGCCTCACACATTAACAAGCACACAGTTAAACTGAAGACAGCTCAGAGCTCACAAAACACTTTAAAGTTCTGGAAAATAAATACATAATTTTACGTTAGTCTGTTTTTGGCAGCGAGCTACCTGTTGGTATTTCTGTGTTCCATTCGATCCCGGAAGTCGGAAAATCCTAAAACTTCATCAGGAACGACCCTAAAGTTGGAATTCTGACTCAGAAACTCTGAGAGCCTTCCGTAGTCCGTGTTCAAATCCAATACGGCTGCTATGTGCATCAAACTGTCACTGTTTAATTTATTAACAGCTTAGACTTTTTGTGTAATTAAACCAATCACACCGATGGTGTCCTTCAAGTTCTCTCAGTGGAGGTGTTGTCATGTTATTTTTGGTCTGAAACTATCACGTAGTTATCGTCTGGTATTAGCTAACAAAACAAAGGTTCTCCTGGAGGCATTCATGTTGCTTGTCCGACTTCCAACTGGAGCACAGTTAACTCGGGTGTGAAGTCATTCCCAGCTCCAAGATCCGATTTCCAAGGGAAATGGAACGCAGGATTTAAAACAACTCCAAGTCCAAGAGGAGAGTCTTTGGTCGAGCTCTACAATCAGAGGTTCCAACCTTCAGACTAAGACTCACATGGTGATCACAGAGGGGGAAAAGCTTCTTATACCTTGATAACTGCCAACAAGTTTGATTTAAATCATAGAGCATTCTTTTTCTTTTATCACAGATGTGACATCAGTTTGATGAATGTTAAAGCTGTTTCTCAGCTCGTAGTTCAGACTGTCAAATTATTCATTCATGTTTTTCTTCATTTCATTTTGAATCTCAAGCTGTCTCCTGGTAAACATCAGACAAGATAATTACAGGTTTGGATCATGATCATTCAGAAGTAATTAGTGAGGGATTTTAGATCAGTTTAATTATTGATCTCTCTCTTGAGAGTCTGGATTTAGAGCCACACATTCAAAAGAGAATCTTGTTCTCCAAACATCGTCACACACAGAGCTCAGTTTGTTAAGAATTCATTTGATTGGCTCATGTTCATGTTTCTCTCTGAGCCTTGTTTTAATTCAATCATCAGTGTTATATTCAGACCAGGTGGACTGTTTGAATCAGTAACAGTGAAGTTAGAATAAGGAGGCTGTCTGCAGGAGACGAGCTGGGGTCAAAGCTGAGATCATCATGAAGAAGAAGAGAAGCTGCACACGCTCTGATTTGTTGAGGCTTTTCATCCTGCTGCTGCTTTTACATTTGTTCTAGAAGAAGAGGTGAGATATTTTACAGGCAGGGACGCAGGGGACAGAAAACTACTTGAAACTGTCACTTATATATCGTTTCTTTAATCATGTGAACACAGAGCCTGAGGATTGAGAATGAATCTCACTCCCACTCTGTGCATTATTTCTTTAAAGCCTGCTGCAAACTGTGAAGCTTTTTAAAGGCTTTTCCTGCTCCATTAGCTTTGATTGTTTTTCTTTGGCCAGCTCTTATGGTCACTCTGTATCAGTTTTAATGATGTGAACACAAAGCTGGGACGTGAATGAGTTTGACCACACTGCAGAGTCAGTCGAGTGAAAACATCAAACACTATTAAAGAGTGAATCGAGTGCCAGAGGAATGTCTTCAGAGCTTTCAGACCACAACACTGATCCTCAGCCTGCACAAAAGAGAATCCATCTCATGGTCCAAAACATAAACAGTGTTCTTAGAAACGACAACAATCCTGCAAAGTGCACTTTAGCTTGAGATAATGCTGAGAAACACAGTTTGTTGATTATTTGCTGGAACGTTTCAGTCTCACAAGAATCTGGTCTAGTTTTGTATTTTAATTTTATTTTGTAGTCTGTTAGTGCTTCCTGTTTTATTTTGTCTTTTTCTTTGTGTCTCTCACTCCTTGACTGTTTTCCAAACCAATGCCAATGTGGAGAAGACAAACACATGTGAGATCCGCTGTGTGACAAAAATACCTAGATGTCAGACTGATTCAGTTTAAAATCCACAGTATGCATCAGACCAGTCTTTCTGTTTCCCACAATGCAAAGCTCCATTTCCCAAATTAAAATGACGGATAGCAACACTCATTGTAGCACGGGAAATCACAATGGGATTAAACAACACAAACATACCACAAATGATCTTTTATGATTTTTTAAAAATCCTGAAAATCCAAATGAATCACTTGTCAGCTTTTTTCAGACTCTAAGTGGATGATACACTGTAGCTGTGTTTGCCGTCAGCTGGACTGTTGTTTACTTCTTCATCCTAATACAGGAAAACAGTTTAACTGGGTCTGTAATACTGTAAAATAACCACTGACTGTCAGTCATACTGACTACATACTGTTGAATGTATGCAGTATGCAGCATTGTGTTTGATAGTAGTACGTTGTAAGAGGTCTGACACAGCTCTTGTTTGTCTTTTTCTGTCATATTCCTGAGTTCTCAGTTGGCCTTTAGTGTTTCCTGTTTTTCTTTTTGTAGTTCTTGTCCCCAGTGTTTTAGACTGAGTTGTACTTCCTGCTCTTGTGCTTTCCTCCACTTTGATTGGCCTCACCAGTTTCACCTGTGTCTTGTTTGTCACACCTGTGTCCAATCAGCCCTCGTTAGTGTCTGTGTGCTTTCTCTTCAAGTCGGTTTGTCATATGTAATTTCCTGAAACTTCTCCTCATGTTCTGTGGACTTTTCATCAAACCTTTTTAGATATCTGGAAACTACCTGAGTAAGTCTTTGTTTGCTTTTTTCCTCTTTTTGCATAATATTTTTGATATCTTTTGTTATGGTTTATTACATAACATGACAGTAAGTCTAATTAAAATAACAAAGTACAGTTTTTATTGATAAGTTACTTTGTAAACTTTTTAGTCACAGACAAGAGAAAAGAAGAAGAACACACTCAATGCTGTTTGTATGTCAGGTAAGCGTTTTTAGGACACGGTCACTCTGTGCATTTATGCAGGACACAGGCAAAGGCAGTTCGAGCAAATGACAACTTTTTCTATCGCTTGCTCTTGATGATGGTGCTCTATTTGATAAATCATTCTTCCTTTTTATGTATAAAACAACAACATCCTGTTGTGTTTATGTTTCTTAACATAATGACTATTTATCCATTAAGGTCATTCATTTGCCTGCTCTTAGCCTGAACAGAATGACTTACTGCTCAAATAAACTCTACAGCAGCTCAAAATATGTTTCTTTTCCTTGTTTTCATTAGAAAATTAGAAAACACCTGGATACTAATAAAACAGAGCTGATTACTAAGCTCATTTAGACACATAAATGTCAAGTTGTTTTTTCAAACCATGCTGAGTAATAATAGATCGACCTCCACACAGCCTGTTGATGCTAGATTATGTTTTAGAAGTGACTTTACAAACAGACCAACAAAGGTTGATGACAGGACAGAAAAGCTGTTGACTTTTCATTACATTTTATAGTTGCATGTTCTTTCTCCTGATTACTGTTGTAGAAAACTTTGGATGATGATTTCATATAATAGGAGTGTTTATGTATCTTGTGTAAAAAAATAATTAAACTGGCATTGAGTCCTTTGTGACGTCAGATGTTAATGTTGGCTTTTATTTGAAGCTAAAACATGAGCAGAAGGGATCTGGCTGCTGGAGACAAAGAATTGACTCTATGCCTCTACGGCTAACCGTGAACTTCCGTTATGTTTTCTCTCACCTTTCCTCCATGTGTTTGTCTGTCAGCAGTATCGGCTGTTTTAGATGATAGAAACAAAGACCTGGTCTGGTTTCAAGGACTTGATGATACACTGTCATTCATGGGGTTCAGTTTCTTCACTGTGTTATGAAGGTGTGACTCAGCCTCCATCACAGAGACATGTGCATCCATCCCTCACAGGAAGAAAGACTGAAGGTGTTGATATGTGTCAGTGTTATCAGTCCTGTCAGTGTGTGAGCAGACAGAGGTCCAGCAGCTCTCTGGTTTGGATGTTTGATGCTGGAGGACAGATTCTGAAAAAGAGCAGTCTTCATTTTTCCTGCCTTGGGCAATGTCACCGTTTTGGTTAGCTGTTAGCTTGTTTGTTGAACAGACAGCCTTATTTAGTGTGAGTCAGGAAGTGAGGGTCCTCTGGGGTTTGTAGTTCAAGTGCCTTGAATGAATTCAGTCACCCAGGAGACGGCTGGGATACAACTGAGAAGAGACATCAGAGCAGAGGAAGTTCCAAATACTGAAACCAAATACTGTTAATTTAGCTCCACCAAGGAACTCTTCCAAACATTTTCAAAGTTAACATTCTGCATTTGTTGTCACCAACACACTAAGAGACCCAAATTCACGACTCGGTAGGCAAAAACAGTTTCTCAAACGTTTAATCCAGGCAGGGTTCCGTACACGGTAATCAGTCCAAGGAAGCAAAGGTACAAAATCGACATGCAAAACAGGAATCCAAAAGCACATGGGGGTCAGAACAAGAATCAAATACCAAGAATGCTGGGACGCTGCTACTAAAGAGACAAGACAAACTGGCACAGAGTGAGGGGGAGACGGACATTATATACTGAACAGGGGGTGGAGTTAACAAGACACAGGTGAGACACATCAGGTAATCAGCAGGCTGAGACACACTGGGGGAAGGGCATGCAGCCAACAGACCTGAAACGAGACGCAGGGTGAGTAACGAGTAAACAAGCACAGAACATGATACATGAGGAAAACAGAAAATAAACGGACACTTAAACCGGGGTTGTGACATTTGTCTTGAAAAACTTTGATTTATTACATAAGAGTTGATGTAAAGCAGCCTACTCCAAGGATGGAAAATAACAGAAATCCTGAAGTAGATTTAACCTTTGCACCAAACATCATTTAAAATGTTGGGACTGTTTCAGAGATTTGTTGATCAAATATTGTTATTTTTCTGTTTAACACAAAAGCTTTTAAAAGGCCTATCATCTGTAGTCACACACAGTGAGTTCATATTCAACTATGTAGACAGTATTTAGCTGTTTTGACGTGGTGGTGATTCTAACACAGGGGTGCTCAATACGTCGATCGCGATCTACCAGTCGATCGCGAAGGCAGTGTGGGTAGATCGCAAAGCATTATAAAGTAAACGTCAGCCTATCGTCCGTCCTCACTATGAAAAAAAAAAACGGCTCAGTGCTCCACGCCTCCGTATTTTCCTCTTAAGTTTCGTTTCATTAAAACCGAAAGTAAAGACGGTCGCGATGTGACTGTATTTGCTGAATGAATATTAAAATATGTAACGTAGTGTTAAAAGGCTGCATCAATCAAGTTATCATTTGTTGCAGCAAGAAAGGCAGAGGATCATCAGGTAAAGAGGAGGAAAGGTGAGAACTGTAATAAGCTAAGAGAATGAGAAACATAGTGAAGGAGCCGACAGATGAAACAGATAAAAAAATAGAGATATAAATGTAGCTTAGGCTGGAAAACGGAAGGATATGCAATGAATCGGAATACTTCAAGGCCATGTTCAGTCACAGTATGAATTATCCATCAATAATATTATTTGGGTGGATTAAGTAATAATGTAACTAAACATGGCATTACAGTTAAAGTAATCATTAATCATGACTCAGTGGTATACTTGGACTTTTAATTTAAAAAAATTCAACAGAGGATGAGACAGACCAGGACCCAGTTACATACAAAGGCCAGAGTCATTCTCTCTCTCTCTCTCTCTCTCTCTCTCTCTCCACAACCTATACCAAACACTTAATATACAGGTATAGAGCTAAATTCTAAATATATGTTTTGCACGTTTATATTAGGTAGATCATTTTGACTTGATCATTTTATAAGTACCTCCCATGCCGAAAAAGTGTGAGCACCCCTGTTCTAACACTTCACGAGTATCTTCATGATCACTCCTTGAATGATTTCTCGTAGGGGAATTAGTCTTGCATCAAGAGCATGGCATGATAAAAGAGAAGAAAGACTTTCTGCTCTCAGGGGTGAAAAATAAATCTCATTATCACAGCATGAAGAGAATCAAAACATGTTTGTGTTTTATGAAATATACAAGTTGTGGCCAAAAACAGTAAAGAGAGGAAGCTCCTCAGCTCTGATTTATTAGGAATCAAATTAATGTCGTTTTTTGAATTGAATTGACATAATGAAATCTGCTGCAGGTGCAGGTGAGTGATCTGAACAAAGCTGCCTTCATGTGTAACCTGCAGAGAGCAGCTCTCAGAGACACAAAGTCCACTGGAACATGATTTATCATAAAGCTTCTGTGAAAGCAGGAGACAGTCAGAGCCCTCAAAGAGCAGGGACTTTGGTTTTCTGTCTCTATGGACGTTTTATTCGTGGTCAGTGTATCAACTGATAGAAAATGAACCTTTCTCTCATGTTATAATGTGGAGCAGAAAGACAGGGGATGATAGGATTCAAGGATGCAGACTGTTAGTCAAAATGTTGTTGAGGAGAAGTTAATGAAGAGTTTTGTTGTCTTGTTGTTGAATACAGTAAATATAAGACTAATTAGAGAATGATTCACCTTGGAATACATGCTTCAGGATTTATATTTTCTAAGATATGTTTAAAAAGTTCAAGTGTGGATGAAGTTTTAAACTAGATGTGACCTAAATGAGATGAGATTCAACTTTATTGTCATTACACATATACAAGTATCGTGCAACGAAATGAGGTTTGGCATCTCACCAGAAGTGCAAATAAGCAGAAAGTGCAAGAGTTCGTGCTAAATATGTACAGTGATTATAACATTTACAGATGTGGTTAAAGAAAAGTGAATTATTAGGTATATATGGCTGGATGGATTTTTGGGATGCTATAAATATAAATAAATGCTATAAATATAAGTGTATACAGAGGATTAAATATACAGATTAAGGTGCAGAGAAAAAGAATATACTAGTGTACAGATAATATACAGAATATGTACATATTATACAGATCAATAACTTACAGTGGTGATATGGACATACTAAAATACAATAATGTGTGTGTGACCAGGAGGAGTGGTGGGGGATGATGGATGTGAGGTGATATGCAGGGGGGGGGGGGGTCATGCTGGCACAGCTGCTTGGGCGAGGGACAGGTTGAAGATGTCTGTAAAAACCCCAGTGAGCTGCTCCGCACATGCTCTAAGCACGCGCCCAGGGGTGCCGTCTGGACCAGCAGCCTTTCGGACGTTGATCCGGCTCAGTGCAGCGTGGACGTCTGTGGTGGTGAATGAGAGGGGCTGGTTGTCTGCAGGAGGTCTGGTCGTGGTCTGCGTCTCCTTGTTGTCTCTATCGAAACGAGCATAAAAGTGATTTAGCTCGTTCAGGAAGGAGACATCTGTGGCCATCGGGGTGGAGTTGCTGGGTTTATAGTCACTGATGGCCTGGATGCCTTGCCACATGCGTCTGGGGTCGGAGTTGGAGAAGTGTTCCTCTACCTTCAGCTTGTAGCAGTGCTTAGCCTTGATGATGCCCCTCCTCAGGTTTGCCCTGGACACGCTGTAGGCCATTGCATCACCTGATCTAAAGGCGGTGTTGCGGGCCTTCAGCAGGAGACGCACCTCCTTGTTCATCCATGGCTTCTGATTTGGGTACGTGGTGATCTGCTTCCATGTTGTCACACTGTCGATGGTGGTGTTGATATAATCCAGCACAGAAGAAGTGTAGGTGTCAATGTCTGTGTGAGAGCCCAAGGTAGCCTGAGAGGCAAACATACTCCAGTCTGTGTGATGGAACTTGTTCTGAAGTACAGAGTCTGTCCCCGCTGGCCACACTTTAATTGTTGTCACTGATGGCTTCACACGTTGGATGAGTGGGGAGTACTTGGGGATGAGGAACAAAGAAAGGTGGTCTGACTGTCCCAGGTGGGGGAGGGGGGTCGTGGTGTAGGCTCCTGCAATGTTAGTGTAAACATGATCCAGAGTTTTGTTTCCTCTTGTATTGCAGGAAACATGCTGGTGCTCAGCCTCCGGGTGAGCAGTCTGTTGTTTACTAATGGCTGTGTAAAGTTCCTTCATAGCAGCTTTTGCATCTGCATCGGGGGGATGTAGGCTGCAGTTACAATAGTGGAGCTGAGCTCCCTTGGCTGATAGAAAGGTCTACATTTAACCATGAGAAACTCAATGTTAACTGAGCAGTGTCTCCCAATAATGACAGAGTCTGTACACCAAGTTTTGTTGATATAAATGCACAGTCCTCCTCCTCTGGTCTTACCGGAGTCCTCTGCTGTTCTATCTGCCTGGAGTGTGTGGCGACCGGCTAGCTTAATAGCATCGTCCGGTACTCCATTGTTTAGCCATGTTTCTGTGAAGATCATGACATTAAATTTGTTCAACATTAGTCATGATCAAAGTAGGTCTCTAATTAAAAAGTGTGAACATAAAAACATGTTCTCTCTCAGACTGTATCATGAAGAATCAAAAGAGCTCAAACAGTAACCTGATCATGTGACGCTCTTATAGAAGTAGTACTGTGCTCCACATTTCACATGGTCAGTCCTCTCCTCACATCAGCTGAACTACTGAACTCATCAACTCAAGTCTGTCTGCTCAAACACAACAACCACATCTGCTGTTTGAAACATGAGGAGAGAGAACGACTGGAAATCTTTCTGTATATGATCGTATGTTGTTTGTCTTAAAAGGCCTTAATATCACTGTAATATATGCAGTGATGCTGAACAGGACCCTTTATATAACTCAGTGGTTCCCAAAGTGGGGGACGGGAGACACTGTAAGGCCTATCTCTGTAGGACAGAGATAGGCCTTACAGTGTGCCTGGCTGTGTGCAACATTAAGTGTGTTAACCACCTCCAGGAACAATGTGGGGCCCCAGTCCCTAGAACCATTATATTTGTGGTCGTGGGCTGAACCCCTGATCTAAATGAATTAAAATCAAGTTTTACAAACACTGAAACGGTTCTTGCTGCTCGATTCTCCCTTTGATAATTTGATTCGTTTATGGCTGCAGCTTCGAGACTTCTCACCTCATACCCTTTCATGGTGTAACCCGTTGGCTCTCGGCACATTGGTATTCACGGTCAAAAATACATAAATGGCACCAGGCGAGAGGGCGTCTGATGAGAGGCTCCGGTCTGCAGCCATACATTGTTGGATAATTTAGATAAATATTAGATATTAAAAGTAAGCTGCTGGTGGAGTTTTTAATGGACAAAGATAAACAGAGAGCTCAGTGTGCTGTGTGACTTTGTTTGAACAGTTACATTTAAAGATGATTTCTCTGCTGCGCTCTGACTTTAAAGTCCACATCTGTCCCCCTGTGATGATCAAACGGCACACTGAGCTGTTAGAGCTCTGAATGCATTGAGGCTCAGATTGCAGGCATGTTGCTGTTCTCTTAGTTAAACAGACTTTTAATTCATAATGAATATTTCATATGAAAGCACTAATAGTCTCTAATGGAAGTGAATCTTGTTCCCCTCAGGACATGATATGAAGCAGCTTCAAACGTTGGAGGAACAGGATTGAAAGGATCAAATCAAAGATTCTTAAAGTGGTTATTGTTTGATATATAACCTGTGGTGAAGATGCTGCTGACTCGAAGGATTATGGGTAACTTTGATTTCACTTTGAGACCCCACAGAGGACAGCTGAAGACGATTCACTGCAGGATGTGAGAGGCTGTATGAGCTCACATTTACACTGATAGCATGAAGGATCCTTGAGTGCACTCTCATTACAATAGTAGATTAACAATCCAACAGGAATCAAATATACACAGAGAGAAATAAATGTCAGTTTAAAGACGATCTTCATCAGTCTGTGCAGAGTGTTTCTGAAGAGAATATTCATCAAATCTGCTTTGACATTAAAGTTTAGGAAGAATCAACAACGAGGTCCTGAGTGAGTCAGAAAACAGCTTCTGTGTGATTTCTGTTCACTGTAATGTAAAGTATGAATGTTATTGGTTAGCTGATCATTGTACAACATGATGAATAAACTATAAAATAACTTTAGATCTTAGATTCAATCATGCTCCAGAACATGAAAAGTCTCCTCCCATGAGTCTTTACTGTTCAGCAGCTCGGGGCTCATGCAGCAGTCATGAATATGTAGCATTAGCTGAATGGACTCATCCTTCATGTTAAAGGTTCATATTATTTCTTGACTGCAGCTAATACGTTAGCTTGACATTTATTCGGTGCATGAATCACGTGTAGAGGCTGTTTGAGTCAGTGTGACCTTGATGTGAGCAGAACAGAAGAAACTCTGCTGTGTAGTTCATGTGTGTGTTTCAAACAAGTGATGGAGAGAAAAGCTGCACACTTCTTTAGTTCAGTTTAACTTGTTTGGATACATCCAAAGCAGCAGTTTAGTTTGGGAGCAGTGTGCAGTTCAATGTCTGGCTTTGACAGTTAACAACAAATTGACTAGAGGAGCTGGGGATTGAACAGCCGACCTTCTGCTCAGAGGTCAACCCGCTTATCCCCCTGAGCCACGACCACCTACACTGCATTACTCATTTGTCAAACAGCATTTATCGAACAAGTCAAAGTTTACTGTGAAACTGTTCAAAATAACCTCTAGTGTTGTATGAGTGATAAAACCTGCTGACTGCAGCACACTGAAGCAGCTCCACTATAAATAATCTAAACAGTGAGATCCACAGAAAACGACAGAGCTGCAGGCTTCCCTCCAACATGACCTCATGATGAGTGTCACCTTACAGTTTGAAGATGATTTGTGTTACAACAGGCAAAAAAATTAATTCAGATTTGTACAGATGACTGTAGTTGGTTCACAAACTTTGTGTTGTTATCTCAGATCTAGTCTCTGATTAATGAGATGTTTCTGTCTTCTGTTTGCTGAGTTACACTTTTAATAACTGCTTAATCAAACATAGATCTGTTTATACAGACTCAAATATCTGTGTGTCTCATACTGTCACTTCATGTCTGATTGTTCAGTTGAATCAAATCATTTTGTCAGTCAGTGATAAATCTGATCACAATGAGTGAATGTATGAATCCTCTCCTCTTGTTAATGCAGTGTACACTCTGAATGTATGATCTAATAGTGTTTCTCTCTCTCTCTCTCTCTCTCTCTCTCTCTCTCTCTCTCTCTCTAGGTAAGTGAAACAAATCACTCAGACTGATTGAAAGTGGACTGCCTCGAGGCATCCCGTTCACCAACACAGCCAGCTCTGGTACAGTAGCAGCCTTCACACTGCAGATTCTTGGTTTCTCTCTGTTAACACACACTGACTCGACACAACATGGAGGATTGATGTGTACATGCTTTTTTCTCTTTCACACGCTCGTTTTGATCACATGTTGGTGACTTTGGAAGAACTGAAGTTTTCAGGAGTTTTTGATTGTTGTTGAAGTTCATTGGTGTTGATCTTACCTGTTAGCTGAAGATGACAAACATGATTCAGAGTAATGTTGTGATTGTTAGTAGAGATGGATTAAGGGCTTGTGTCCACAGATGACACTTTTGCTATGTCAGCTCCAGTTTTCAGCTCTCTCTGATTTCTAACTGCTTTGCTGTAGTTGACAATCCCTCATGTTGTGTTTCTTCACCATGTTGACACGTTCACCTCTCAGTGGTCGTAGCAGTCTCTGTCTCTGAGGGGAAGTCTCTGTGTTTCTCTTTGACTCTCTCTGTCTGTGTGTCATGCAGCCTGAGTGTGTTCAAATTGAATCTGAGCTTCAATCAGTTTAATTAATGGAGGATTGGATTGTGTCTGTGAGGGCAAAGGGAGAATGATCTCTACAGCCCTCACACAAAGCTACACGCACACACACACACACCTACACACACACACGCAGACACACGCACACGCACACACAGTGACTCTCCTCTGATTGGTCATGATCATAGCTGACTGAAGATTCACTGACTGTACATCTGATGATTATTTTCCACTAATTGATTTCAGTCACTCATGTACATCTTTCTTTATCTTTAATTTATTGTGACTCCAGTGAGATTGAATCAGAGATCGACAGTGGATATTTTAATTTTAAAAGTTTATTCTATTAGATAAAGAAAGGCGGTGTGAAGGTGTGAGGAACATGATGTCCATTGTTGTGTTTGTGTAGGTCATTCCAGATGTTTGTTCACCACCTTATTTGCCTCTATGAAGGTTTATTCTCTGATGGGCCTACTGCCCAACAGAAATGTAGTTTTGCTTATGTAAATAAGGATAGGATTCTGTTTTCTTTTTTTAACTGATAATGACCCAGAGATGGACATTTTTCTCAGGATAAAATCTGTATTAACCAGAAACAGTAATAACTACTTTTGTCAACTAAATGCTTGAATTTCCCTCGGGATCAGTAAAGCATCCATCCATCCATCCATCCATCCATCCATCCATCCATCCATCCATCCATCCATCCATCCATCCATCCATCCATCCATCCATCCATCCATCCATCCATCCATCCATCCATCCATCCATCCATCCATCCATCCATCCATCCATCCATCCATCCATCCATCCATCCATCCATCCATCCATCCATCCATCCATCCATCCATCCATCCATCCATCCATCCATCCATCCATCCATCCATCCATCCATCCATCCATCCATCCATCCATCCATCCATCCATCCATCCATCCATCCATCCATCCATCCATCCATCCATCCATCCATCCATCCATCCATCCATCCATCCATCCATCCATCCATCCATCCATCCATCCATCCATCCATCCATCCATCCATCCATCCATCCATCCATCCATCCATCCCCAACCTCCATTAACCAAAAGAGTCATTTTACCTCACAGAGCTCTGGAGTCGCTGGTTTACTGTTACCTGAACGGTTAGTTTATTTGTGTTCATGACATTGGAGATGATGAGTAAGTACTTTTTGGCTCAGACAGGCCCAGGTTTCAAAGTGCTAAAAGTTCCTCTATAAGATTGTCAACATGTTTATCTGTTTCTTTATCTGCAGCAGTTTGTCATAATTTAATAAATTAAGAAGAGGTTTTTCACGACTGTAAATATTTAAGTTTGTAGTAACATATTTTATTAGATTACTAAAAACAATATTTCTGTATTGAATTATCACGTAGTGGACTTTAAAGTCAGTGAGGCTGTTTCCATGTAAACAAAACATTTGTTTTTTTTCTTTCAGTGAATCTCAGTCTTTGAACGAGCCAATAACTTTAACATCAATAGATAGACATCAGTGTTGTCAGGTGGAAAAAATAAACATATCTCTATAGATTCAGAAGCTTCTTTTTGTATGAACAGTTCAAAGAAGGACTTTTACCCCCCTCTAACGTCTCACCATCGATATAAATATGACAAAGACATAATGGTGGGATGAGGATGTTTTAAAGCTGTGCCTATATTGGAGAAAGAATCAGAGTCAAAACGAGCATGTCGACAGTATGTGGAGATCTCACTCTTCTAACACAAGTGTTTTTTTTCCTCTTGTGCTTCTTTAACTCTATAAAACACAATGTTAGATCAAACACTGTCACACCAACACTACATTGATGATGATTGAATGTAAAAGCACAAAGGATGAGTGAAGGCAGAGCTTCATTACGATGCTGTTGTGGACTTACAATGTCAAAAGGTCAGAGAGTCTGCATCATGACCTCCTTGGTTTAAGATGCTGCTGTAACTCAGCTTCTGGCCTTATTATAAAGCCTCTTTGTTTTTCTTCATACCAGCATCACAACACTGAACCAAGAGTCAGACGCCTCTGCTGCACAGCACAAATGAAGCATTGTAACCTCTGATCTATTGTTCTTAACAGAGCAGTAAATACTGTATGTGAGGGTGTCAGGCTGAAATACTTGTATGCTAATTCAGTGTTGATTCAAGTGAGTAAAAAAACAAGAGGCAGGTATCTGTGTAGAGAGTTTTCCCATTCTAACACTGTATGCTCCACTGCTGCTTCCATTATGCTAATGTTCAAGCTGAAGCTGTTCAGAGGATTAGTTGCCATCATTGGTTGAAGCTAATTGGGTGAACTCTTTGCCAAATTGACAGACATGATTAATCATCACCAATAAGCCTGAGGCAGATGTGAACCTACACATGCAGGTACAAATGTTCTCACAAAAACACACACACACACACACACACAACCTGTACAAATGAATGCAGAGGAGTCTACAAGAAGGGTGACTACTCTTCACACATGACAGGCCTCCATTTAGAGCCGGCGTGCTGCACAGGAGCTCACTGCTCCGAGACAGACGAGATCTCAGAGAGAGAGAAAAAAAGAGACATGAATACTGAGCAGCTCTCTGAGCAGCAACAGTCACAACCTGAGTCAGATGAGTCCGTCACTCATAGAAAGAAGTAGATCCTTCAGGAAAGTATCAGAGCTGATGCATTTATGAAGACGGCTCAGGAGAGATGATCCAGATGTTATTTTCACCTCCTGGATGTACGTGCAGCATGTTAAACAAACTCCTCAGACTTTACCAAAATAACTCTTATTTACCCAGAAGGCTTAGCGTCTTGTTGATTCATTAGTTTCTCTTCTCTAATCTGAACGTGTGTAATTGTGTGTTTGTGTGCAGAGTGAGAGTACTCTCTGGATAATGTCACATTAGCATACTTCCATCCCCGTGCTGTCACTCAGTGTAAAATAGAAGACTTACCTGTAGAGTCAGACATATACGGGCTCCTCAAATATGTCTCTCATGTAATCAGGAGTCAGCCATGTGTTTCAGCACAGCAGCTGACATTACACCCCGTGTAACTCAGCAGGGGAATTCATGCATTTGCTGTAATGGAATACAAACGGTGTGGTTCAGAGAGGGGAAACACAATGCAGCAAAAGTTCATATTTTCTGCTGATATCACATTAAATATGAGAAATGAAAGTGTGATTTCAAAGTGTGACAGCTGGAGGGCTGCTGCTGTGACACACAAACAAACAAGTGAATGCTGCAAATTCCAGCTACATTAAATAAGCGAGCACCAAGCTAGCACGACTGTGATTTATTTTTGAATTCAACATCTGTTTCTTTACTGATACAGCTACTTTGACATTGTCCAATTCTTTGACAACTTATGGCATTTATTACAGTTGGGTTACTTTTATTTACACGTCACATGTTGATCAGCTGGTGAACTCCACCATTGGAGTTAAAGAGTTCTGTTGTTATTTTGAGTCTATGTCAACAATCCTTAGTGATGCAGATAATTTAGACGCACATGGTCTGTTATTGAGCACATTCACCTGTTACTGAAAGTTTTCTAATGACAAGGACAGCTCTTGATTGTGTTCAACAGTAATTTAGGGATTAAATGGTCTCTGCAGACTAAAGGATATGGAGACATTTTCTCTAGATAACTTTTTAAGCAGCACAGTGTGAGAGAGCCGTGCAGCCTGACATGAGGAGCAGACGATGAGCACAGACTGCTGATTCTGAGACTCACAGCTGAGAGCTTTTCATCTGAAACCACTCCTGTGTTAAAGAGGAAGATTTTAAATCATCGTTTAAATCCCTCTCTGTTCCAACATGTTTCAGAGTGGAGCTGAGAGGTCAGAGTGCACAGGAACACGAGTTTAGAGAGGAGAGGGAAATGAAGATCAGTTGATGTGTGCTTCAAATGAAGGATAACAGTCTACAGAAGTGTCTTGCATCCACATGAGGAAATTTCTGTTTTCTTTTTTTTAATTAATGAGATGATTAACCTCATAATTAAGAGTCAGACGTGTCTGCGTTTCTCAGCACAACACTGGTGCCTCAGTTTCGCTCTGTGAGGCTCCAGTGCCTTATCGTCTCTTGAGACACTGTTTAGCTAGCGTGAGGTTTACATCTACAAATATCTGAGCAGCATGCACAAAGTTGATAATCTAACAATGATATCATCTATGTTACTGATAGACACAAATATCTAAGCTTAACATCGATGTTTGACATTTGAGTGTTCTTCATGCCTTATACAGAGTCAAGTATTTGTAGGCTGTCTTTCTATCAGAATATAAGGAACACTGTGAAGAAGAATAGTGTGGCCAGTGACTGCAGAGTCCTGGTTAACCACCATAATGCCAGTAGCTGCATGGTTCTGGTCATGAGCATGTTGTCAATCATTGTGAAGTCTTGGTCAAGCATGTCTGAGTAATTGTCTGTTATGTAGTTATGTTCTTTGACCATGGCTAAATGAGTCTAAGATGATCCACAAGTCTGTTTGATAATGTCCTCCTCATTCATTCAACACAGATATAAAAACCTCCACCTTACAGTGAACTCATTACATCGTCACATTATCAGTTCGTCTCTGTCAGCATCCTGCAGCTGTGGATCTGTTATGTCTTTACTCAGGATTTCAAAGCTGGAGCGAGCCGTCACATCAGTTTCATGTCAGAGTATTTATTCCAGCTGTCTGTGCCGTAATAGAAGCTGTCACATTTCACAGTTATTATCCACAGGAGCACAAAGTAAGATGTATATTCTTTCTTTGTGTATATTTATATTTACTGTGCAGGGTTAGATTTGTGCAGAGACACTTCCATCTGAGAATCTGTTTCACTTTGATCATACATTCAATTTCAGTGTTTGTAGATATTTTAAAAATGTTCTGTTCACACTTAAACGACTTCTTCACTGATCTTCTCTATTTCTATGATTGTTGTTATTTCATACTTTCTTCATGGTGAGGGAGTTATTGAGCTTTCACGAAAAGATGTGACCTTCAGCTCCTGCAGTTTAGTCACCCTGTGGACTCTTCCTCAGTGATGTATTATTCTGGTTATTTGGCTGATATCCTGCATCACCACATTAAAGTGTTTTGTAGCTCACAGGAACAGATTCAACATAATGTGCCTTCAAATTTAGAGCAGATTCACTCAACAGGATTTTGTTGCAGAGCAGATTGAACGTTTGGGAGAAAATCCAAGCTGGTCGAAAGAGTGAGCGTGCTCCTCAGTGTGGACTGATGTTGATTTCTGTAACTGCTGCAGGTCAGAGAAATGAATGAGGCGGGTTACACTGATGGATCAGTTTAGCTCTGAGGAGAAGAGAACAACAAAGCAGCTGATACAGGTTTACTGCAGAAGAGCTGAAAGCTTCTGAACTGATCACAGGACGACAAGAATGAACTTCATTGAAACTTTAGAGAGAAGTTTAATGACTCAGTGTCAGTCTAAGGCTTTCTTGGAGTCTCAGTAACTGTTAGTAAAACTTTCACAGTGAGGTCTGTTGTAGTTAAGTTGACCCCTCTTAAGGACATCATCATGTGTTCAGTCTGTACAGTAGATCATGGAGAAACACAGAGGAGAGGAGGGAGGGGGGTCTCTACTGAGGCAGAGATGAACACAAACAGGAGTTAATCTGTCTGTGCTGCAGGACCTCCTGTGATTTGGGATTTTAGTCCCATAAGTGTTTTAATTTGTTTAATTAGAGGATTAATGAACTTTGTGTTTTACTCAGATGAACAGATTTAAACTGAAACGATAACACGCTCATTAAACAGAATGATCAGTTCCTTCTCTCTATGATTAACGTGTTAGAATTAAAAACATGTAACAGTGTAACACTCCTCTGTGTACATCACCAGTGAAACAGGAAGTACGGTGGCCCTGAGAGCTCAACAGATTGTAATATAGGAATTACCTGCAAATACAAAAAATATGTAAAATAAATAGAAGTCAGAAAATATCTTTAACTTTTTAAATACACATGTGAAGCTTCATTGACAGTGACTGTAAATAAATGTAATCATTACTGCATGTTTTCATCAAGCAGAGATTATAGCAGCACACACACTTTGATTGTGTTAGTTCTTCCACTGTTGAACTGTAGCTAATAAAGAGCTTATTATTGGGGCAGTTGCCCAGTGGTAGAGTCAGTCGTCTCTTGAGTAAAAGGTTGGGGGTTTGATCCCCAGCTCCACATGTGACCTATGTGCTTGGACAAAGACGCATAACTCCAAATCAGAGGGTGAGAGTCCATCAGCAGTGTATAAATGTTTGAATGGGATTAGTTATTCTGATGGTCATCAGTGTGTGACTGAGAAGCTGTGACCTGCACTTCAGAAGATTAAAAAGAGCTATTCAAGTCTAGTCACTATTTATTGCCTGAAATAGTACATTGTTTCTTTGTGAAACAAACATTAAGAACTATGTATATATATATATATTTTTTCTGTACTGTGTGGAGCTGGTTCAGCACCGTCTCCTCCAGCATGAAGGCTCTGCAGCCTCCTGCAGGACTTTACTGAGTCCAGTCTGTATGTTCTCTCTGTGTTCTCGATAAAATATGCTGTGGGAAAGAATCCATGTAAACATGCTGTGTGGGATTAACAGAAAATCGTCTTGTTTTCCAGCCCACCATCATGTTAAACACTCAGTCATCATAGTCTGTAAAGCTCTTTAATATCTTCTTCATGCATGTGTGCTGTTTGTGTATTCACAGTGTGTGTGCGATTTCTGCTCACTAACAAACTGTGTGTGTGTGTGCGTGTGTGTTTGTCTCTGGTCCATATGAGGCTCTGAATCAGCTCTTTGTGATCAACAACAACGATCACTGTACTGCAGGAATTATACAGATTTATGAAACACATGACAAAAGTCATGCAAAGGTCCACATACAGTACTGAACACGTTTATTCTGTGGATTTTAATAATCTGAGAACACTAATTCAAGGCGTAGGGTTGGATAAATGATTCTTTTCATAATCATCATCCTCCATTGGTGTCTCTCTGCAGATTGAATAAATGAGAAGAGGTGGGTCACATCTGACAGACATTGGGAAGAAGCTTTAGTAGATTCAAAGAATCAACACAGACAGGTCTGAGTTCTTGAGTCATCTCAGAAGAAAATTCCACATGTCAGCAGGACCAAATAAAGTGTTATCAACATGATTATAGATAATCAATGATGAGTGAGTTAGGAACGCTTTTCTATCTTCTTTTACATTTATCTTTATTATATTTCAAAATCTTTGTAATATGTTATTTTCTGAGTGACATTTTACATCTTATCATCTACTGTAAATTCCTGAGCTAACCTGAACTAAGCTAACATCATTATGTCTTCCTTTGTTTCATCAGCCGTGCTTCAGACGCACAGCAGAGATACAGTACCACTTAAACTTTTATTCATTCATCAACTAACGTTTGCATTTGTATGAAACATTTCTTGCAGCTGTAGAACATAGTTTATTTGGTGTCTCTGCTCTGACGTCATTTCTCCTTGCAGTATTCTTTTACATGTAGAAATCTGAGGAGAGATGGGATGATATCTGAAAGCCTCAGTCGGAGCCTCCAGGTGGACTCTTGGACTGAGCAGCAGTGCAGTGCTGTTGCAGGTGTGACGATCCGGCTGCAGGTGGTTTTGCCGTGTGTGTATTTTATGTTGCAGGCTCCAGGAGGTGTGCTTGAGTAAAGATTGAGAACACCTTGGCCCGGTGTTCTTAATCTATTTAAGATGGCCTCACTTCCTCGTTCGGGGGGAGACTGGAGGAAGAGACTGAGAAGAGAGGCTGCACGTTGCTCTCGTCTGTTTTTGTTGGTGGTTTAATGAATTGGGAACTATAGTACACGGTAAACTCTGTCTCCTCCAGTAATTTCTTGTGGGTCTGAGCTGGCCGTGACACAGGTCAGAGCTGTTAATGATAGAGAAGAGGGCGAGACATGAAATCTTGCAGCTTAAGTAGTCTGCTAATTGGAAGGAGGTGTTGTCAGGTTATTGTGTATAATGACTCATGTCAAGAGTAAAATTAGTGCAGCAGGAGTTATCTGACTGAGCGTGCTCACACGGGAAAACAAACCTGCAACAACCAAGAACAAACTGCAGCATCTTACAGAACAAGCATCATATGATTATTACTGACTCCTCTATGACAGCAAACCTCTGGTCATCATGGTTTTCAGGTTTTTTCAGGGATTAAAATATAATTAAAAAAAACATCCTCCTTAACTCTTAAGAGCCTTTCAGATAGGACTCGGCTGCCTGTGTGCCGCTGTCAAGCCCTGTCATTGTGTATCGAGTTCCATCTAAGCACACTCTCTCTTTGCTGCAGAGATGAGCACAGCAGGGGGGCCTCTGCACCGCTCTTGCGAGCAGGTAAAGGACCTCACTCTTTGTCTGTTAACATTAACAAAAGAGCAGGCAACAAGACCATGCTCATCGTTATGTTTACAAAAAGCAGGTAGAGGCACTTACATATGGCTATATTACAAGAGCCCAGCATACCACCACGTGTCCAATAGGAGGGGAGCTCAGATCACAAACGGTGTCTTACTTCCTCAGCTCTAGTTTAAAGACCTACCGGGACATCAGCAAGAAAAGCTTTGGTTTTGAAAGCTGTTTCCAACAGTTTGGGCGTATCAGGTGTGTTTAAAACAGACCAGTAATGTGTGTCATGCTCGTTCAGTGAACACAATATCGTGCTGTGGCAGAAGCTACTTTCTCGAGCTATTTTCCTCACTATTGTTTGAGTTATGTGTGCTCTTGTGTTTTGCTCGTGTGTGCTCTCCCCTTTAGCTCTGCACCAACTCTGCAACGAGCTCGAAACAGACCCTGTCCTATCTGAAAGGCCCTTTACTGTGCAGTATGATGGATTGGTCATAAATACAATTTATTATTCTCTTGTTTTATTTTGGACTTTTACAGCCAATATGTGATCCAAATTGCACATTTCCAATGTTTATTAGAAAACTAAATGTAAATGTAGATTACTCCTCCATTTTAATTTAAAGTCTTTGCAGTGGAAGACATTGATAAAAGAGAATCAATCCATTTAGGGATGTCCGATAATATCGGCCCTCCGATATTATCGGACATCCCTAAATGGCCCTCCGATATTATCGGACATCCCTAAATGGATTGATATTGATATTGACTTAATGTAATATTTGGAAATATCGGTATCGGCTTTTTACAACCGATATTGGAACCGATATTGGAATTTCCGAGTCTTCATGAACGCAGCACGAGACGTTTATGTGCGCGCGCTTGATGACGTTAAACAACAAATACAACACGTTGGACTCGTGGCTAACAAGTTAGCTCACCCGGTGAATGAGGTGTCCGTGTTTGGAACTATTTCCAAGTGTCAACAACGGATAATAAATTTGTAATGACTGCAAAGCGTCGGTTATGCGAGGAGGAAACAAGGTGTCTTCCTTTAATACATCAATTTTATAACCCATGTCAAGAAGAATCACGCCGAGTTGCTACATTTGCGCAGCAAAGTGATGAAAAGAAGCAACAGCTGAAACCGAAGAAAACCACACAGTTGTCGCTTAAAGAGTCAACTGAAATCCTTGTACCAAGAAATCCTTGCAGAGAATGAAGTTGCAGCTCAAGCACCTACAAGCGAGACAGCGCAGGTGAGTCATTGATTAACTTAATCATCAAACTAAATTTAATCTGCTGTGCTGAGTGTGTCACATTAAAAATATACATTACATACAATGAATACAAAACCATTTGGCAGTCAGTGCTTCAAAGAAAAATAAATAATAGAAATTCTATTAAAGAAATGGAGGAATTCTATTATACATTTATTCCCCGTCTCTTTTTTATTCTTTCTTTAGGTGCATGCATACCTAGGAGAAGCCATCCCCTCGAAAGGATGCCCTTTGGAGTACTGGAGGCATCAGGAGAGAGGATTTGGTTACTCTCAAAAGAGATTGAGCCCAGTTTGAGTATATTATTTGACAAGTTATGGCCAGTCATTCATTGACTATGTTTGTTTACAACTAATGGACTGAAGATATGCCTCTTCCTTTTTTTATATTGTCTGTGGTGTTGTTTGAGGCTGTTTGTTGTTGAGGTTTCTCTCTAACACTAAATAAATATGGCACTTTATTCCATAATTTAAGTTGTTCTCTTATTTTTCTCAGTGTGTACATTTGGAAAGCCATGTTTCATTCACATATGCATCCAGTGGGGCATCACAGTAAAATTAGGCATAATGTGTTAATTCCACAGGAGATATTTTATGTTGTTGTTACCTAACAGTTTTGATGTAAAAAGCCTGCATATATCGGTATCGGTGATATCGGTATCGGAAATTAAGAGTTGGACAATATCGGAATATCGGATATCGGTAGAAAAGCCAATATCGAGCATCCCTAAATCCATTAACTTCACTTTAATAAGATCTCAAATCAGCAGGACATGAGGGCTCGTTCATGCAGGTCGGCTGTTACGATGAAAATCACTGGTGGTGTTTGTATTGGTCCAGACTGAACCTGCTGGAAAACCAATCAAATGTTTTCACTTCATTCAGCTGGAGGACAGAACGGCTCTTAAATCCAAGATGAATTTGAGGTGTTGATCTGTGCAGCAGCGATCAGTCAGAGTGGAAACATGGTGACATGACAAGAGGAGAGAGAGACATCAACCACACCCAGTCTACACCAACCAATCACACGTCACTACATGTGGACACACCTATAATGTCAGCACACACACACACACGCACACACACACTGCAGAAAGCTTTGTCAGCAGACTGAGCTTTATTGTTTACAGGATTTCTAATTCTGATCGAGAGTCTGAGTATTGTGACAGAAGAAAATCAAGTCAATAAGTTTATGAAATGAACTGAACGGTGAGTTTGTTCAGCATGAAGAGTAAACTCTGCTTTCAGAAGTTTATCTTTAAGCTTTGATGACACTGCAGTCTGTTTGAAAGAAGAGCACCCGCTCTGCTGTCGGCCTCAATAAGAACATTTTCTAACACCTCACACTCTCTTCAATATAAACACACTCTCTCACTACAGAGAAAATCTTCCTCACAGTAACACATGATAATGTATCTCTGAATACAATACAATGAGCTGAGTGTGATGACAAGAACATCTAATTCTCCTGAAACAGTTTCACAGACACCATCCCACCTCCTGTCAACGACTCGTTAGCTTTTTACTAATGAAGAAGAAAAACAGGAAGTGACTCATTATGTCTCTTTAGAGAACATCTCCTGTATTTCTGTGTTTGATCTTTATCCATTAAACATATTTTAGAATTGAGACGGCTTCTTTAGTTACTCTTTTTAGAGCACTTTTTTGACTTTTCACAGAAAGAACTCAAGAGATTCCAAATCCATCTTCCATTTCTTCTTCATGAGCTGCAGTGAAACTGTGGATCAGATCACTTCCTGTTGATGATATGATTACAGAGAGTCCCTCAGGAAGCTGATCTGATGAAGCATCAACATGACCTGCTTTGGAATGACTGCTGCTCAGTTTGAAATGAAGTCTGGGAATACACAATTAACACATGATATTTGATGATGTGATAGCTACATATTGATTCATAAGCTGAAGCTTTATTAAGTTTTCATCAGGCTTTAAGCTCGGGTTTGATATGTGGGAAGAAAGACAGTACAATGTATTTTATGAAGCTCATAAAAACGATTTCTTGGGCACCAAAAATCTTGTCGGTTCTGTTTTGCACACCGTGTACAGAAGTCATAGTCCTCGACATAGAGGTTGTGGGTTCAAATCTGACCTCGTCCCTTTGCTGCATGTGATCCTCCACTCTCTGCTCCCATCATTTCCTGTCTCTCTCCACCTGTCCTTTCTAATAAAGCTCAGAAAGTAAAGAGTGAAAGATGATCTGATATTGATCCATTGACTCTCTCTGAGGATTATCTGAGTTAGAACAATGACTTTTATCAGTCATCAATAATGAACTTTTCTTGTTCTCACTGAGATTCATAATTTGCTCCTTTTGTCGTCTCATTATTGAGAACAAGCAGAGCAACATGTGATTAATGAACATCTTCTAATTAGAGCTGCAGTGTTGGAAGCTTTCAATGATTTCATCTCCAGGAACATTTATCACATTTCTGTCCTGGTGTTGAGATCATTCTGTCTCCACAGCTGCTGCATGCAGGATTCACACACATACACTCTTTTACACACCCATACACACACACATACAGACACGATGCATTGAAAACAGAGGAGCATGTGGTCTTTTATCCTTTGTGTTCATCTCTGTGTGAAGAGGAACATCAGAGTTTCTTCAGACACATGTTCACGTCTAAGATGAGTCAATGTTCACGGGTCTGAAGGTCATGAATGTTGTTTCATAAATGTGTTATCAAAATAAGGAGAGCCCCTTTAGGCTCCTAAATGTTCCACTTTGAAGGAAACCCAGAGGAGCAGGAGGTGTGACATTCTCAGCAGGTGTGTCCTTCACTCAGCGTTGTGTTCACTTTGCTGTTTTATCGGAGGAGACGGAGTGATTGTGGAGACGAGCACGCTGACATGTTAGGATCTCACTGCAGCAAACATTGTTTTCATTCCTGTCTTGTGATCCTGTGTGGTCTGTGAGAGAAGACTTCAGCACAGTGACGACTTCTGCTTCTGTTTCTGAACACGTTTCAGCTGCTTGTAACAACATTAGAGATGTTACTGCTGAGCACACAGAGATATCACATCTCCTTCATGCTGTGTGTTGTTTCATTCTCGGTTCATTTAAAGAGATCTCTAATCAGTTCATCAGATTAAGACAGCATGTGTAAACTCTGTGATCTTATTTGCTGATATTGAATGTTCCCTGACATGCTGTGTGCACAGACACATACTCATTAAAGGTGTTGAGATTTGTTCTGACAGAAACATCAGTCGATGCATGTGAGCTATAATTTGGACCTGAGTGAATGTCTCTCAGCTGTAATGTTGGGATGTCTCATGGTTTCGTGCAGCAGGTATGACAGGAAGTCTTTTTGAAGTGAAAACAAAGGAGCCTCATTATAAATGGTGCTGTGGAGCTGATAAGAGATTAAAAGGTGTGAAAAGTACCTCAGTGCAGAGAGAGGAGCAAACATGGAGAGCAGAGATTAAAGGTTCAACTTTGTTTTCTGTCAGTTTCAACAAACATCCTCAATCATCCCTCTGTGCTCAGGTTTTAATTTCTTACTCTTCAGTTAAAGTGCCAATCAGAGGAAGAGGAAGTGGAATGTGATTTTCAGTTTTCTTTCTTTTGTTTTGAGTTTTGTTAGTAAAAAGTTTTAACTCAAGCAAACTACAGGAAGCTGTTCTCACAAATCAAATCAGACATGGACAGATGGGAAACTTTACCTGTCTCTCTCTCTAAAGGGAAGAATGGAATCAGTTTATATACTATCTAAATTACTCAATCTGTTTCTGTCACTCTCCACAACACTACCTGCCTCCTTGTTCATGATGCTGAATAAACTCTTACTGCAGTACATTTGACAGAAGAAACGACCTCAGACTGAGACTCAGAACACTTCTCTTACCTCAACAAGGAATTCAGACTTGTATACATCACTGAGTGATAGCAGTTTTTATAAGTGAGCAGGCTTTGGCCATCTTACCATTAACTAGTTACTGAAAGGAGATTATTTTAAATCCTTTCAGTGAAGACATGATGGAATTGTCTTATAAAGACTAAGAAACATCAAGGAGGCCTCTGACAAACGAGGAGCAAAAACCTAATCTGTTACACAAAAAAATTGTACAGAATTAAAAAAAAAAACTTCTTTTAGTCTTCATGTTTATTTGTCATTCTTGTGTTCGTAGTATTTTTATGTAAAATCCAGTTGATCATCTTGCTTGTAATTTCAACTTTCAAAGACTTTCATACTGTGTTCTGTAAAGTCAGCAAACGTCTGCTGGAGAAAAAGTCTGATCAAGAGTTTGTGCCTCAGCAGAAATCACATGAAAACAGGAAAACACTTTGCTGTTTGTGTGAACCTCTCAAACACTCCAACAAGTGAGCTGAGCAGAAACAGACTCTGAGGCTGAGAGCCAGTGAACCGTGATCATCTGTGAGCGTGTTCAGGATGATGACATGCAGAACATTCACAGACTTTGTCAAGGTCAAAGCTGAAGAGGAAGAGAGTGGGCGTCTCTCCTGCAGAGCAGACGACAATCTTCCCCTCAGAGAGATCACAAGCACAAGAGCTGGAGTGTGCCAATTATGTTCATGGATGCTAAGAGAAGAAGAGAGCCCCTCTCATAATTCACCAGCAGTCCCTGCCTCTGTTATCTGTGATTGGACAGGAGGCTCACACAGCGCCTGTTAGACGATAGATTGCTCCGATAGAGTCGTGGTGGCAGCTGTGCCGGTTGTTTAAAGGGTCATTCAGATGCAATCTGAGAGATTTCAGCCTGGATTTATGCCTCTCTTATTGCCGGGGCTCCTCACTCTGGAGCTTCAATAAACCAGAATGAATGATTGTGTCATGAAGCAGACTTCCTCTCTCCCACCCAGCAGACAGGACCCTGAGCTGAGCAGGCTGACTGTGCTGTGTGTTTCATTCACACTCTGCAGAGCTTCACCTGAGTGTGTGAAGACCATTAACAGAGTCATTAGAGGAGCTCAGGTCATGTTGAAGACAAAGGTTTCCCCTCAGTGAAAAAAAACCCAGCAGGAGTTATTTATCAGCCATTATGAGAGTGATGTAAACTGTTCACTGAGATAACTGATGGTGATTCGCTAAAAGAGGACGACTTGACCTCTGATAGTACGAATTTCTCTGAATACGTTCAGTTTGGATTCATCTTGTAGAGAAGACTTTGCTGTTAGCAGACTATGATCTATTCGGAGAAGCTATGACCATATGTGAAGAGAAACACGATATATGAGGTACCACAAAAGTATAATGTTCTGCCTCAGTTGACAGTACAATGTTGAAGTGTTCCTCAAATATAGGCGTGACATTTAAAGAGTAAAGGCCATGTGTTTCTTCATACCATGTACAGAAGTATCTAAAGTGGGAAGGAATTTGTAACATCTGTTGTGCTGTATATAAGGGTTCAACAACGACTAATAAAGTTGTCTACCTTTCAGCCTGCACAGAGTCTCAGTGTGTCTGTCAGAGTAGAACCACGATCGTGATATGCTGCTTGAATAGTATCCAGTCTGTTGATAGATTCAGCTTTAGGGACAGTTATATTACTCATCCCATCAACCTCTCACTTTTTACATGTGAGTCTGCTTCTTTTATAGCAGTCAAAACAAAGCTATAGGCTAGTTATAGTCGAGATCATGTGGTAAATGAGGTGAGACAGACAGACAGGGCTCTGAGTTTATAAAAAGTTCACCAGCTTCATCATTAATGCATGTGAGGTTATTGACAGATTTTCATGAAAACATGATGAACACACCAAGTCATATTAATTAAAGTAACACATGTTAAACACACCCTGACAATGGACGGCCTCCAAACAGCTGAGCACACATTTCTGTGACACACTCAGAGCTCATGATGCATTTTAAAGTAAATGGAGCTCATCAATGTAGCCTTTAGAGGAAAGCAGCCAGGTATCCATCTGCCTTCTTCTACCTGAACAGCTGTGTGCTCACTGTGGCTGTGTGCTTCATGTCACACTATACCTGACTAACATATGGCAAAGACTCCGCCCCCCACCACAGAGCCCATTTCATATGAATAAATGGACTCATTAGTCTGACCAGTTGGCGTGCTCAGAAAACAGAACACACATTCTTTACCAGAAAATAAACAATGGAGAAACCTGGAGCTCATTTTTCCTCTTCAGTGATGAATCTTTGCTGCTGATGATGGAGGAAGCAGCTCCTTCTAGAATCAGGTTTATACCTCCACTCATCACTTTGGTCTGCTTTGGTTTTGAACAGATTGTTGCTAAATGTGAAGAAACATGTAGACTGTGTGATTCAGAGTGTTTATGGGATAAAAAGATAGAAACACTGCTTTGTATTGGGGCTGATATTTGAGTTTGTCTTTTTAATTTGAGAGTGTCATGATAATCTCATTATGCAGCTTTTGACTTGACAAATATAGATTGTTTTTATCTAAAAGGTCAGACTACTTCGACTTCAAAGTCAGTACAAAGGCCTTTATAGGATAACAGTAACACTATTTCAACTTCTTCATAATTGGGAAAATATTTGTTTCTCATTAAGCAGACCAACAAATGCTTTACAGTAGATATACATATTCAGCTGCCATGCAGCAGTACATTGTGTTCAGCAGGAATTTTAGAAGGTTATTTCTTCAGAAACTGATGGAAATTCACGGGGAAGAGGAAACTGTCACTCTTCCATCACTTTGAAAGTTTGATGATCAAAATATGAAATAAAATAAAGTGACCTGACAAAAAGACAATTTAAAAATGCCTCCCTGTTTCCTCTCCCTGCTCACACTGCACCTGTGTAACCTAAGGGAGCTAGTTAAAGCTCTGCTCATGACAGGTTGTGGATAAAGAGGCTCTGTGGGACTTTTATTGCTGTGCACCCTGTTAGTGTGTTATTTAGCAGACGCTGGTCAGTCCTCTACAAAACGTCTCCTTCTGCATCGTTTGAGTTCAACAGAGTCTCTGTGCTTCTGAAGTTCACTCATCAAAGTCAGAGAGACCTCAGGCACTCACCATGTCATTAGTCTGAATATCAGACACACTGTTATCAAGAACAGACAGAACATCACACTGTCAAGGTAAAGAATGCAGAGAATGAGGCAGATCAATGAACCCATTTTCTCAGACTAAACCCGGAGATATTTCTTTACACAAAACATCCAATTGAACCAAAATCAACACAAAACCAAAGTTCAATCCTTTTAATCAGGTTCTCTAATTCATGGGGTTCAGTGAAGCCAAACAGCTCAGGTGGCTGGATGTTGAATCCAGCGTTTGACTCTTCTTTGTCCTCTTCTTGTGTCTGCATCGATCTCTGCAGCTAGCTGATGTCTACACGGAGAACAAACTCACTCAGAACTCAGATGAACTGCTGTAGATACACAATCCAACCTCTGACACCATGTCATGCTCTTACTTCTGAGCTTCATCAATAAATCAATACAAATATGTCCTTTTATAAAACGTCTTTAAACAGAAGGCTTCCTGTCATGTCAAAGTCTCCCTCCTATAACTCTTTACATCACACTACCTAACTTTGTGTGGCAGCAGTGATAAATGTGTGTCCTGGTCATCTCACACACACACACACACACACACACACAGCCTTTAACAGCATTTCTGTAGACACTTCCATCTTTCGATGTTAGAGGTAGAATAACTGAGAGGAGACTTTAATGTGATTCTCTCCCTGAGGCCTTGAATCTCTGCACACAGAAAAGAGTCCTGCCTGATGGTGGAGTGTTCTTTAAATATCAAAGTTCATTTAAGTTCTCTGTTCTACTGAGAAAGCATTTCTAGGTTCCCTGTTCTTAAAGACTTCCTCAGATATGAAACATTAAACACAGCCCTGAAGTGATCGCTGACTAGTTTCTCATCTGCAGACTATCAGGATGGAAAAGAGTAAAACAGGACAAGACAATCTTAAATGAAGGAATGTTTAACCCACCTGGTTGATGGATGTGACATTGATCAGAGAGGCTTCACAGGGGATCTCCTGCCAGCTGCAGACAGATGTGACCACATCAGCAGCTCTGATGGAGGCGACTCTGTCCATCAAAGACGAACAACACAAATAAATAGTCAGTCTCTCTCTCTCTCTCTCTCTCGCTCTCTCTCTCTCGTCAGGTTCTCAGAGCTCACTCGTCTGGAGCTGAGGTCTTCCCTGTCATGCTCTGACACATTTCACAGCTGACATCAACAATCTGTCTTCACTTTGATTTGGATGGATGGAGATCCCTCTCTGTTTCCATCAGTTATACCATTTGCAGTTCAATGAGTGGCTGTGATGTAACTCTTTAGTATTTATTTCATGTAACAGGATAAGAGGCATATTATGTTTGTGGCAGCTCCTAGAAGGATTGATGAAGAGGTGTTTCTCTCTCTGCTTTGTCAAACATCAACATCAGTTTGTCTTTCTTCTCTCATGTGGGTTGAAGTGGTCTATATTTGTGGAGTTGAAGCAGCAGTCTTACTCAGATTTAATCAAAGAAAAGTGCTTTGTACGGTCTGTGAAAAACAACAGTCTCCTAGTTGAAGTCCTGTGTTGATTGAGACATCCATCGTCTGTGCCCGCTGACCCAGGCAGACTTCATCAGTCTTTATACTCTGTCTCTAAGAGCAGCTGCTCTGGATAAGCTGGTCTGTTCATTACACTGTTCAGCTTTCTGAAGTGCTTTCAATTAGATCTTAATAATGCTGGAGATGGTTTTACATTTGAGTTTGTTGTCTTCGTACTCTCTTTGTTGAAGCTACATCAAAACACAATGAAGGCGTTCAGAGTTTTTCAGCTGTTGGTTTGTAATTTTATTCTTCAAACACATTTAATGACAGGAAAGCTCAATGTGTTTTACATTGATGTTGAATACAGAGGAATACAATATTAAAAATAAATGTTTTCAGGGACTCGTGTTTTGTTTGTGTGCCCGAGGTGCAGACACTCTCTCTCTCTCTCTCTCTCTCTCTCTCTCTCTCTCTCTGTCTCTGATTTCCAACTATCAACTGTCCTGTCTTGATAGCTTTTAAGATTAGCTTTAAGATAAGAGGTGGTGATGATGGACCTCAGGTCAGCAGTTTGTTCCAGAGATAAGGACCACAGTAACTAAAATAACTCTTCAGACTTTGATCTAATTCTGAGTACGGTTAAAAGACCTCCAGCTGATGAGCTGAGCGGTTCAGGTCAGGTTGTAGACTGTATGCTGATGTGAATATGTCACATTCATGTTTGTAACAAACATCTGCTGTAGCAGCACAGTGAATAAATATCCAGCAGCCTCTCTCTCTCTCTCTCTCTCTCTCTCTCTCTCTCTCTCTCTCTCTCTCTCTCTCTCTCTCTCTCTCTCTCTCTCTCTCTCTCTCTCTCTCTCTCTCTCTCTCTCTCTCTCTCTCTCTCTCTCTCTCTCTCTCTCTCTCTCTCTCTCTCTCTCTCTCTCTCTCTCTCTCTCTCTCTCTCTCTCTCTGTCCCCCCCCCCTTCTTCTTCTTCTCGTTAGGAAAGTCAAATATTTCTCCTCCTGCTCTCAGCGTCTCTCTGCTCTAACAGCGCTGTCATCACTTCTAATCTCTGCATCAGTTTATTTCTGCTGCTGAAGAAGTCTGAGTTGTATCTGCTGTGTGACACATCTGGAGTGCTCTTCTATCAGATCTGTTTCTGTTAACCCTGATGGAGGGAAGTTTATCGACGTCTCTTTGATTACTGGAAACTGGAGCTGTTAGAAAGCTGCTGTGTCACTTTTAATGTGTGTTCAATAAACAACACATATTAATGCAGGATTAGTTTTTAATAGAAACTCAACAAACTAGATAGAACAAACTTTATATGACACATTAATCTCAGACTCTTCACATGCTGTCATAACAACAAGCTGACACTGAGATCTAAATATAGATTGTAATTCATGTCTGACTTTGTCCTCTGATGATCCAACTCTCTGAGTGTTAACAAGAGATCAGATATGTTCAGTCACTCATGATGATCATTGTTCTGCTCTCTCTTCTTTCAGAGGGTACATACAGCTGCTGAACACACTTTGACTGTTGCTGAACTACATCTACTGACAGTGATTGGCTGCATGACTTCCTGCTCCTCCTAAAATCTGGGTTAGCAGCAGACATCTTACTCGTCAGTCTCTGTCATCAGAGTATGGATATGAATGAAATGGTGACATTTATAAATCAAACACTTTTTTATTGCACTAATTGTCAGCTTGAGCAGTAAATGCTGGAAGAGAAACTTTATCTGCAGGATTAGTTTTTCCTCTTTTATTCAGGTTTTTACTTTCACACCCTGAAGGGACGTGCACACACATCAGCAAACGAGAGTCACGCCAAGAGAAATGCCCTTATTTTGAAACAACCTGATGATTCATCACAGTGTCCTGTCACAGGCTTGATTGTAGAAATACTGAAGTCAGAGCCAAGAGGAGATGCAGACGTCTGGTGTGATGATGATGCCAAAATAAACTGCCTGTAGTTTTAAGTAATTATTTCCAGGGAGTCTAGCCAAGTGTTGTTCTACATTTTTACCTGAATGATCTATAATATATGGAAGGAGTCTTCTTTAAAACAAGTCAATCAAACCACTTAGTTTGAAGTAAATATTAACTTATATTAAGTATGACCAGTCAGGTACATATCAAAAATGAATTCTAGAATTCTACCTTAGAATTCCACCTCTTTACTTTTGGTGTATTTCATGTGGTGTTTAAGTGACTTCTAATCATCAGGGTGCTGGAGCAGAAGCAGGAGGAGATAATCTGCTGTCAGGAGGCAGAGTGCAGGCAGAGATGTCTGTTTAACATAAAGACATCAGACACAGATCATCAACATGCTGATGTTCTGTGTCACAGATTAGAGTCTGGAGCCAAAGTAAAGACAGAGCAGAGTGTTTTAGAGACAACACTGCTGCAGAAGTCACTTTGATTTAGTGAATCTCCAACTCACCAACAAGAGCCTCTACATATATCTACTCTAATACAAAGAGTTTATTTAGACCTATATGGTGGTTTGAACAGATCTGAAGCATCATTCTGTTGTTGATGTGACTCTTTCAAGTCAATTCACTGATGGAGAACAACGTGGTTAACATTACACAGATCATCTAAATGAATATGCATGAATTTAATGGAGGGAGTCCAAAACAACAGGACTCACGTTTCAAATCAAAGTGTAATGTAGCTAATAAACATCTTTAGTGATGAAATATTTTCACTGGTTAAACTTTGCATCATCTTTTTGAGAATTACAGATAAGATGAACTGTTCAAAGTGTATTCAACCTTTGTCTCCTACTTTATAGAAAACACCCAACATGCACACACACCAAGCGTTCTAACAAACTGAAGACATTAATTTACTGATTTAACTGAGATAATGAAGAAGATTTTGACTTCAGACCAACCAGCCAGCTGTGGTGTTTCTGTTTATTGTTTCTGCTCTGTCTTTACATTGACTTCCTCCATCAATCAAAATTATGAAAGTTATTAAAATGGTGACTCTAAACCTATTTTATTTGTGAAAATGAGTTTGAATGGGTGTCTGTCTCTCTCCCTGAGATTGACTGCAGACTAAACAGGGTGAACCTGTCTCTCACCTGACGTCATCTGGGATCAACTTTAGCCCCCTGCAAACCTCTAATGAGAAGCAGTATAGAAAACAGATGGAACATGTAAGTATCTAAAATAAGAAGCAGGGAGAAAATAAGTAATTGACAAAGACGGGGGTTCACTCAACAACAGAGACATGAAAAGACATGAAAGAGGACAGAGCAGAGTGTGATCTGCAGCAGCTCTGTTGGACTCATCATGTCCACTGTTGGTGTCTGAGATCACAGAAACAACAGAAATGATTTGACAGCTGGAAGATTCTCCTGAATTCCAGTTATCACCTCTTTGAAAAGTGTTGCTTCAGCTGTAATGTAAAATCAGGATCTGGTTAAGCATAGCATTTTAGTGGTTATCAGAAGCTTCAGCATCAATGTGAAATGTTCAAATATCATTGATCTGTGACCTGCATTTCAAAAATCTAATCATGTTTTGAGAGTCATCAGTGAGCCCAACTCAGAGGAAATGTGCAGGTTTGATGTCTGTGAGGAGAGTAAAGAGATGATACTGCAGCTTGTCTGTCTGAGGATTTATATAAATGTGGATATTAGATGTCGAGGGACTGAAAGAGCTGAAAGATGTCTGATTCTCCTTCTGGCTGTGTCCAGCAGAAATGAAGCTCTGCTTATGTCAACCTCTCCTCTGCTTCTGGTGAATATCCAAACTTAAAGGGATACTTCACCCATTTACATGAAGCTGTGTATCAATAGAAACATGGTAGTAGTGTTGAATGGTTGTGAATCCGACCCTCATTTTGCCCTGAGACAAGAGAAATGTGTTTTTCTTTGCTTGAAAGTTTTCTTCATGTGATGCAAAAAGCAAAAAGCGTCATATTGGGTCGGATTCACGACCATTCAACACTACTACCATGTTTCTAATGATACACAGCTTCATGTAAATGGGTGAAGTATCTCTTTAAGCTGCAGGGTCTCTTCCATCGAGCTCTCTTTAAGATGTTTAAATCCAGCTTTTACACCCTTCACTCTAACAGTCTGTGTGTCTTTAGCTGAGGACACCACACAAACACTCAGGGGAGGACATGATCCTCTGCTTTGTCTTCTTGTCTTTGTTCTAAATGAACAAAGGCCTCTTTGGAGCTTTGTCATTTCTTTGACCTTTAGAAGTATAAATTGACTTTCATATTGTTTTTCCTCTTGTCACCTTTCTGTGGTTGGTGTTGGGTGAACCTTGGCTGATCTCAATGAAACTATTGCATTAATCCGTCCCTCCTGTTGTGAGCTGGATTAAAAGCGACTGGTGTCTTAAAACAAGAAACCACACTGTTCTGTGTGTTTCTGTCAAAAAGAACGAGTCTCACATGCTGTTTTTAAATGAGACATGTTGGGTCTGCCTCACTGCTTCTTTTGATCTTCTCCACCAGTCTGACTTTGGTTTGTGGATTTTTCTCTCTCGTGGACAGAAACGTGTCTCACTCACCTCGATGTCAGAGAAGACAAAATGAAAGAAAGAAAATGTGACAAATGAGAGAAAAATAAATTTTAAACCTTCATGATGGACAGACTGGAAACAAATTATAAGAAGTCTTTTTTTCCATCTAACATTCATTTTATTAGAAGTTCACTCTTTACACATTCAATCTCTTTGGTCTCTGATATTTCTGTCAAACAGCACAATGCAGAGTGAGATGTGTTGATTCAGATTCATGCAGCTCATTGATCACCTCAGTCTGTCTGAGGTTTGAACTTCTCTTTCATGTTGCTTCATTCATCTGTATTTAACCAAGTCTGAATCTTCAGGCTTTGTTCAAATAATACTCAAGTTAACACTGCTTGACCTCTCGGGGGTTTGACCTCTCCTCCATTTAAATGCAAAAAGAACAGATCTTTTTTTTCTATAACTCATTTATTCTGACCTTGATTTAAAAAAAAACCAAATAAAATAGTAGTGCTCTTGAAAAGTTTGATAAAGAGCTGCAGAAATATGAAAATATCTCTCTGAGTTATGACTGTCTACAATGAGTGTGACATGAGTCCAGCTGGCTATGATGTTGTCTGAATCATGTTCACATGGACAGGGTGGCTGTTAACACACACTGACTCAACACATCATGGAGGGTTGATGCTTCTTCTTGTGATATCAATACTACACATTAAAGTGGTGTTATGTTTTTGGAAGTTCTTGGACGATGAGGAGCTTTAGATGGATGATTGTTCTGAGAAGCACATTGTTGTTGATCTTAGAAGTACTGAGGCTCAAACAGTTTGCAGGCGATGATGTAGCTCATGTTGACTTGTGTTGTGACTCTGTGAAGAACTGGAATCAGAAAAGGCAGGTGGAAGTCTACTGAACCAGCAGCTTCAGGGTATTTTGATCTGTGGAGCATATCATGACCCATATGAACACATATTTAATGTTTTATAGATTATAGTTGAGAGACTCCAATAAGTGCTTGAAGCTCTGTGCTGTGAGAGGGGATGAGCCGCAGGCTAAAACTGCTGTGAGGCCGAGTCAGCTCGATGGAGAGAGAGAGAGAGAGAGAGAGAGAGAGAGGCTTTGTCCAAAATGAACATCAGCTCTGATATAAATTTGATGAAATACTTTATTTAATATAACACTTTCACATGTGCGATGGGAAATGATACTTTAACATCTCAAAGTGAGCCTTACACTTAAAGTCAACTACATTCAAGATTTCTTAATTTAGTCCCGAAGGAAATTAGCCTTGGACATACAGGCTGCTGCATAACGCATAACAAAACAGAAAAGAAAAAATACACAAGTGCTGACAGTGTAATAAAGTGCATACATACATACATGTTTTTCCACTTTCCACTATTGACTATCATTTTGTTGGTTTATGTTTTTTAGATGCATTACTATAAACAGAGAAATGCAGGTCCTGATATTCTTTCCAGTTCATCTGCCATTAAGACAAGAAAGTCCCTTTCTCAGAGTAATAAAGTCAATCAATAAAGTGATTGAAGCTTTTTCATGTTAACAAAAAGTTTTGTCTCTCTCTGTTTTATTAATAATACAGGAAGTTAAAAAAGAACAATAAGGAAGAATACGATTTGAATGTCTGGCCTACATCTGGAGCTTTACAAACTCTGATAAAGGTGCATCTTACAGGTAAAACATGAGACTCATGGAGGCTGATGAAAAGTTTGCAGTTCCGCTAAAACAAAGAGGACCTCATGTGTTGTGCTGCTGCTCTGATTTTGGCAGTCTCATCTTTTAAGCTTGGTGTCTCTCTCTCTCGCTCTCTCTCTCTCTCTCTCTCTCTCTCTCTCTCTACGTTGCTGGGAGAACACAGTATGATCTGTGTTTACAGGATGTAACACTATCTCTGGTGCTCTTGTTTACTGAGACTCTTGCAGACCTGTGTGTTGTGTCATCGTCCTTCCTCCATCAGCTCGTGCCAGCCAAAGATGAGAATTATGGAAATGTGGAGCAACAGCTGTTAATGGATGAGCAGCTAGGAGAGTAGAGATGGATAGGGCTGGTGGTGGAGGAGCTGTGGTGAGCTGGTTGTGTGCAGTCTTTTGTTAAAGACATTAAGTTCATTGTTGTTGGTAGAGTGTGTTCTCGTCTTGTCGTAGAGCTGCAGAAACTCCAGAGGGATCTGAGGGATAAAGAGGCAGAACTGTTGATGTACAAAATGTCTTTGTCCTTCTCCTGATGTGAATAAAACCTCGGAGCAGGAACCACCAGTATAGATTTTGCTGAATTGTTTCCACAGCAGGAGTTATTCTAATCTGATTTTATAATCTTCTCAGCTATTTTTTAGACATTGTGACTCCGTCGAACTATTGGTAAAGACGCATAGTGTCATCATAGTATAACGGACTCTGTTGCTCATTCTTCTCCTTTTGCATCATTTGTTTTACATCATGTCTCTGGAGACCCCCCCAGCCTGACAGAGATAGTCTCCTGCTGTGTGCTGCATGTGTGAACAGCCAGGTAAGGAGAATATCTGGAGCCTTTGCATGTGTGAAATATCTTTACAAAGATAACACGTTACATTTGGAGTGAGAACAAGCTGATCTACGATCTCAAAGGCTGCATTGCATTCTGATCAATTGAGTCTGTTGTTTAGTTACAGATACCCCAGCCTTTCTTTGTAAGCTGAAAAAAAAATACAAGACTCATGAACACTATTAATGACATTGTGATTACCAAAATCTGTGAATGTTTTCTTTCTGTTGTTCACAGTGTAAGAAGTGTCTTTCCATCATATATACCTTTTTTTTCTAAATTCAACTTAAAGGTCATATTTTATATTCCTTTTCAACAAGTGTCAGAGCTCTTTATAACATGTCTGTGAAGTTTCTAATCATCGACTTTGATCCTGTATCATCCTGTCTATAAACCTCTGTATGTGATCCCTGCTCTGAACAGGCTGTTTCTGTGTTTGCAGCTTTAAATGTAAGTGTGCTGTTTGACCACGCCCCTCTGTGGTATGGGGTGTGTGTGGTATATGTACCATGTCAGATTGTTTACGATGAGAAGGCAGACTCAGAGTGCAGAACTATAACACTGAGTTGTGGGAGTGCCAGTGACCTGGGGGAGGGCTTACTGCCCTTTGTGATGTCATAAAGTAAAAAAATCTCGTAATTGTCTGTTTGAGCACACATTTTCTGAAAAGTGGAGCAGGCCAAAGACGCATGATTTAGGCATGAGTTTTGGCAGGTTTGTTGACAGGATAGGGACACATGAATTGCATATGAGACTGAAGAATTCAGAAACATTGTGTGATGAGTTTCTGTAAATCAGAACAGTAGAATTGCTGCTCCACAGGGGTTACATTTTCCACTTTGTCTGTTTGAGGGAAACAACAAGAGTTTCTGTTTGTTTGCTGAAGAGGCAGATTGTAAATTAGAAATCAATGTGATCCAGTCGTCTTTTTGATTCTCATGGTGGGAAACAATTTCTGTTCAGCACTCTGTTTCTGTATCCAGTATTGTTTGACTTGTTTTTGTGTGCGTGAAGCACAAATGAATAATTTCTGGGTTGTTGAAAGTTTGTCAGAACATTTCATGGAAGTCAGATTGATTTCCTCACATTTAGTTTGTGTCCACAGTCAATTTAAAGAACTGGAATTTCACTGAATCCATTCAGCACTGAAGCAGCATTGTGTTTGATATAATGACATTCGGCAGACAAAGAAGGAAACAACAAATCTCAGCAGATGCTCAGTAAAACATATCCTGTAACTATTTGTAGATTATATATTATCTGCCTTTTATGTCCAATGTGTGACATGGTGAGAGGTAACGGAGCTGCAGACATAATGGATATAAAATGCAATCTGAATCACAATTCTCACTGTTTGTGATGAATGAAGAATTTAGTTTGTCACTGTTACTTCCAAATATCAAAAGATGTACTTTCATGTTGCAGTTTTGTGATGGTGGTGGTGGGAGGGGAGATTGACCATCCTAGGTGCCACCCCAAAAATCCTAAACTGTGATTGGCTAGTTACCTTTTCATAGACAAGACTTGTAACAGGCAGATAATCCTGACTCTCATGGCTTTTTGTAATCAACAGGGAGAGTGAGTTCACACTGTGTTCATTCAGCAGGATGTTGTGTGTGAGGAATGCTGCCTCCCTGAGAAACTCACACTGTCTGTTTTTGTGTGAGCAGCTTCATAGAAGAGTGTATCAACTCCATGTGTCCTCTAAGCTGAGGGAATACACACAGTTACATGAAGCACTCAGTTTCACACTCTGCTTTCACACTCTTGTCACCGACAAACATATTTCAGGAGAATTTTTGTCAGCTGCAGGGAACGAGGAAGTCTCTGAGATGCAAAGATTTCAAGTTTTTCTCAAAAGATTCCTGTTTGCTAGGAGCATTATTTATGAAGCAGTTACTACAGTATGCAGCCTCAAGAGATGGGTTTTATTATCATAACTTCTTGCATCTCATTTTCAGAATCATGCCTCACATCCGTTATCCAACATAGTTATTTTGTACTGTTCACAGTAAAAAAAAAAACACTTTGCAGGAGAAGTAATCATATTGAGACATCTACAAGTATTTTAATAACAAAATGCTTTAATCAAAGAGTTCTTGCTTCTTTTTCCTCCTTGTTGTCGACACTTCTGCTTTTCTGCACGATCATTTACAGCCTGACATTCTTTCATAAATCTTTCAGTCTGTAGATAACCTCCATCAAGTTTCCACCATCATCCGCACAGATCCTTCACATGGTCTCTAATAAGAGTTCATGCATTTGCAGCAGGGAGATGTGTCACAGGTGGGGAGTTTGTGTGTACAGTTTACTAATGCAGCAGTGCTTGTAATGTTGGATCAGATGGAAGAGTTAGTGGTTAGAAACACATGATCTGTGGAACGTGTCTGACTATCAATTAACCAATAAATCTTTACTTGTACAGCTCCAGTTCATGACAAAATTTATCTGAAGACACTTTACAAGAGAACAGGTAAAAGAGCGTACTCTTTGTTATATTATCTACAAAGACGTGTGAAGAAGGAGAGATCATTTTTCAATAAGCGTTTCACTGATTGTGCTGGAAGCCTCTCAGCAGAGAGCTTTGTGATGGAGACAGAGTTCACAGGAAACAGGCGATCCTCCTGACAACTCGAGTCTTGAAGCACCTTTATACCAACAAGTTTTTATTTTCATTAATCACAGCATACATTTCAACTTGTCTGGATCTTTAATCTGTCTCTGAAACTGTGATCAGCTCATGTTTTCTTTATCTGACAGTAGTTTGTGTGTGTGCTGAGATGGTGACCATCTGCAAACAAAGGTGACACAGTGTATCCACATCAGGACACTGATGTATTAACTCCAGATATTTCTCTGGGGGATGACAGACAGCAGAGTATGCTGATGTTTTCTAAATCAATGTTTAAAGCTTGTGACTGATGAATACTAAGTTAACAGATCAATACATCTGATACAAGTTGAAGCAGCCTTGAAAGGAGATGCAGCTTCCACAGAGTCACAAAGAGCTGATAAGAAGTCGAACAGAGACGAGTTCTGAGCCTGAACAAGCTTTGTCTTTCTCTTTGTTGTTCACATGTGCATGAATCTGCAGCTCCACCTTCACCATTTGTAAACTCGTGAATATTTCACCAGGAGTTGTTCTTTGAATTCCTCATGAGAAATGTAATGGCAGTCATGTTTTAGTCTCCACTGACTCAGATGACCTAAACTGTGTTCATGGATATTTATGAAGTATCGGTGAGCCGAAGAGACTTGTTGTTCTGTTGAGTAGACGGCCTTAAATCTACAACTCGTATCTGCTTCATGTCATCTGAGCTGCTGTGTTTTGATTTGAAACTGTGCTGAAGTCTTTTTACATCATTCCATGAGCAGCAGCTGAGTGAGCTGAACCCTGATGCTGTTTAACAGGTCGATCAGAGCGGATACATGGAGCTCAGTGATTGAGATGCTTCAGTCTCTTTGTGCTTCCTGCTGTTATCACTGAAGACCAACAGCAGCTGTGATGGAGCTGACTGTGCTGCACACACTCTCATTCAATATTCACAATCACTTTAGTCTTATTCACAGGATCAGTATAACCTGGAGACATCATTCTCGCGTTGACCTCAAACCTCTGTGTTGTGTGGCCGATTCACTGAAGACCACCTGCAAACACAGGTGACAGTGTGTCCACATTAGGACACTGAGGTATTAACTGGAGACGTCTTCATTTTGTCTCATTATCATAAAAAGTAAAGTCGACGAAAGATGAACCAAAACAAAAGAATCAAACATAAGAAATGTTCGGTAAGTAAAGTGAGGTGCAGGAGGGAAGGAGAAAAAATATTTATTTCTCTGTTTCACAAATAATAGTGATAATAATGATGGTAGCTGTGACAGTACAGGCAACAAAAGCATGTAGGTAACCACAGTGGAATATTTAAAGGGTTCTCCTACTACTACTGATGATGATGATTGTTATGGCTTCAGATGGCTTCAAGTATTCCACTGCTGAGCGGGTTTGACACACACGGTCAACAAACTAAAAGCAGTCGTGGATCTAAAGTGAACTTATGAATTTATTCACAAAAAACTGTTGTCAAAAAATGACAGTGAGCAAATGAATTAAATAAATTATGAGGTTATCATCTCATGTTGGCTGCAGTTTAACTCTCATTAGCCTCACCCTGGTCTCATTCATCTCTTTAAATGTCCTCGCTGTTATACGAAGTGGTTCTGCTCCAAAGAGGGAGGAACAATGCACACATACCCCGAATTAATTTACAAAAGCTCAAATCAAAATAAGCTCACATAAACAATATTGTAAATCAATCATTTGAATGTAATCATGTTTGGCTCTTTTGTAATGTTTAACAAGAAATCAATTATATTTCTGTCTGCTCCTAACAATATAAAAAAAACCCAATAATAATAATGTTATTTTATGTCCTCATGATGAATGTTCACGACTTCAACCTAACTTTCTCCAAAGCTCTGTGCATGACTTCAGACTTTACAGTGTTCATTAATGTCATGAAAGCTGATGGAGGCCTCTCTTATAATTAATGCTCAACGCTTGACTGGAAATCTTAATAGTCTTTAAACGCTCAATACTGAAATAAATGTTTCTCATTAATCCAAACCTAACTCCTGCTAAGCCTTTTTCTTAACCTGGTTATAACATTTAACTCTTTTAGGACAAGCAAACATTGTTTCAGCTTTTCTTCTCATCATGTGGTATCTTTGAGGGTTTAAGCAGAAGCAGTAACTTTGTCTTTCTTTGTCGTCCTAACAGATATGATGTGCTGAGGCGTTACAGATGGTTACTGTGTTTCTGCTGTGTGGTCACTTTGTTCTGATTGGTTCTCATCGGATTGCACTGTGCACGCCTCAGATGGCTGAAACTAGCTACATCACATGATCACATATTACCCAGCAATCATCACTGTACATTTGGATATAATGAAAATATCAAAGAAAATCTGAAATAATGAATTTTAATCAAATTGTTTTGATAAGTATAGTAGGTTTAATGTTGATGTAAAAGAAAACCATGATAGAGATCAGAGTTCCTCTTTTGGTAATTTATAACAAACGACACAGTGTAACTATTAATGTGTGCTTTTCCAGACATAAGTGAATCTCTGGTTATCAATTCAGCTGACATTCATGAGGTCAATGTGGGGGGCTTCTTGAGATCATGGATGATCAATGCAGCTCATAGCTTCATAATGAGAGCTGAACATTGTTTACAGAGACAGCTCCATCTGAAGTGCACAGACAGCTGCTGTACTTTGAGGACTGAACACACTGGAGAAAGTCACTTTGCATTATTAACTGTGCTGCTTCACACTTTACCCACCCAAAGATCACTTTAGTTTTTGGAAAAGGCTTGAACCTTAAAACTTCACATGAACAGACAGAAGACAAGTTTGAGCCTCTGGATTTCTCTCTGAAAGTGACCAACAGACTCGTCTGATTCAGTATAAGATTTAAACTGTTTCAGATCAGGACAGTCGTGTCCTCCAGACTAGCCTGCAGCTGTTCAGCAGGTTAACATTGGTAATGTCCTCTGGCAAGGTGGACAGCAGCTTTCTGCTTGACTGTCTCAGACAGCACTCTCCTTCTGTGTTCATCTGACTCAATGATGGAGATCGACTGAGGCCTTCTTGCTCTCATGGTAATAGCTGCTGCTGTATTGATGCTGATTGGTTAAAGGTTTCAGCATGTCTGATTTCCTCCCACAATATGTTTCACTCCTGTCAGTTATAGTCCATTCAGAGAGACTCATAAGTGCTGTAATGGATCCTCATGGTGCATGCTCTCTGTGCTGCTCTCTGTACACACTCCTACTTAAAGCAGAGACGGTGGACAGGTTCATTGGTATGTAAACAGAGCTCTTATATAGGGCGAGCACACACTGGGATCATAAACAGGCTGACACCTGGCTGTGCTGCTGGAGCAGAGAGGTTCAAATGAAATCTAAATCAGGAACATTCTGGAAAGTGTGACTGAAATGAATCACTCCTTTCTCCTAACATTTTCTGCAGCAGCTCTTTGAAAACCCTGACACACTGTATCTCTGCTGCCAGCTGGTGAGCCTCTCAGAAGTTGTTTCCACAGAGTTCTCTTTGCTCTACAACCAGGTACCACGAGCACCAGAAATAATATCTCTATTAGTATGCAAAGGATGCTCAGACCTTCTTTTCATAAACCTTGAGCTCCTTTTCTCTGACTCATTGTCAGATTTCTGCCTTAGTAAAGATATTGTAACTTTTGCCCTGCAGGAAAGCTTTTAAAATCCATACTGTATAATATCTGGAGTTATTGCAGCCCTTGTGTTTTTATATGATCCCTGGAGACTTTTACATTCAATATGAAATATGCAGAACATAAAACAAGTTATCACTGTAAAATCCTGGAAGTACCAGTATTTTTAGAGAAATCTATTTTGTAATTAGTCCAGAGATGAGAAGAGATGTTTCTAGTGTAAGAAAAAAAGATATCTTTAACCACAAGGTTGCATCTTTATTTGTCTGATAATGTGGCTCACTGCCAGAACCTACAAAACAAGGTTACACCAGAAGAGAGGAGGGACAGAGACAAAAGCAAAGCTGGATTAGAACAAGAAAAATACACTCATGGAGAACAATGTGTGGAGGTCTGTAATGATTATAAGTTCATTCAGGTCATCTCTGCTCTTCAGAGGAAACACAAACAAGAAATGTCTTACAGCTTTTCACAAGCAAGGAACCACGACTCAACAATATTAAACACTTCATGTGAATCCACATCATATATAGAGACAGATGTGTATATTGGGTGGTATTCAAGGCTGATCTGGTATGTCGATCAGAAGATCAGGGAGAGAGAGACTCAGAGAGAAGGTTCATTCTTGAGCAATATCTGATTACAGGCAAGACTGTTATAGAGAGACATGGAAGAGGAATATATCAAGTTGAACAGGAAGGAATAATGAAGCAGGGTGAATGGATGAGAGGAAGGTGGAAGGAGCTGAGGCAGACAGAGTGGAGTGAGGTGACCAGGTAGAAGTAGGATTGTCAGGTGATTGAAGTTGTGGTTAGGCGTGGTCCTGCTCCAGGAAATAATTTCATTAACTTCATTATGAGTGAATGACTTCATCTTAAAATGAGACATTTACTTTAAAGTATGCTGCTGTACAGAGAAAATAGTAAATTTGCTAGAGTGCTAAAAATCCGAAAAATAAAACGTGACAACAATGAACAAAGGGACTTTTTTAAGCTTCTGTCCAACTCCCACATCTCAGCATCCAGTGTAAATATACTGAATATCACTGTGTTTAGAGATGGACTCCATTCGTTCCTGCAGGTGTGAATACAAAGTTTGTTCACCTGCTTTGATTCAAACCTCCAACAGGCGGATTATTGGGCCCATAGTCAGACATGTTTGACCTTTTATACCTTCATCATGAACAAAGAGAGGACATCAGGTGAGAACAGAAAGACTACAATCAGGTAATGATAGGGAGGCCTCCATGCTCGTCTTGTGAAGAGTTGTTCTTGAAAAGTGTGTGATGGTGGTGTTTATTGAGAAGACTTTTCCCTGTGCTGGAAGACACAGTTAGGTTAGATTAAAATTCAGAAGTGATTGAAGTACCAGTTGTAAATGTTTTTTTTTTTTTTTTTAAATCAAGTGTGACTCATTTTGGTGCCACAGAAAATTAGTTCACAGGGTTTTCCAGCTGTATGATCTCTGTGCTGTTTGTCCCTTCTCCCCTCCTGTTGTCTCCAGCCCAGGTGAAGCTACTGATCAGACAATGAGGTGCACCTGGTCTCTGTGCTTTAAAGTCCAGTGCTGGCTTCAGGAGGAGAGACTTTTTTAATTGAGACTGTTGTTCCTCTCAGATGATGTTTTGTTTTTGTTAAGTTATATCACCCTTCACTCCACATTCACACACTGATGCCAGAGGTTCCTATGTATAATGTCCATCAGCATTAAATGATCCCTTCATCCACATTCTCACTCCACCAGTGAAGCAGCGGTTGAGAGAAGACCGACTCTACCACTGATCCACAGCTGAGCAAAAGAAACAGAAGCTTTCTTCTCTCCTGTCATCATGTTTGTTTTTAAATGATGTCACTGATGTAAAACCAAGCAGTTTAAAACATGATGACATCATCAGGGCTGCAGAGGTCTGCTGTGATTTAGTAAAAACATGACGTTCAGAGGAGACACCAACAGTGTGACTCATTTACATGAAACTCTGGTCCAGTCTGTACAGGCTGTTTCTGCTCTCTGTGTTTGTCTCATGTTCTGTTTTCATTGTAATAATTAATGAGGAACTTTTGGAATTAATGCTAAACAGTGATTGTTAAGATTGGTGGTTTTATGTGGGATACTAGGAGTTCTTCTATGTGCTTGAGCTCAGCTGATGGAGTGAGTTATAAAGGTAATCATCAGAAACTCTTGAGTGGTTGTGATTTTAAATGCTCTACAACCCCCCCGCAGCAGGCCCGAGGGGAGGCTTGTGATCAGGATTTCTCTTCAGTGTCTCTCCCTCCTACGTGCTCACATGAATCACTGCATCATTTTGACTTTCACATTAAATCCTACACAGACAAAACCGAGCAGGACAAATCTGCATGACTAAAAATCACATTTCAAGCAGTGAAAGTCACATTTTGCTCTCAGCTCTGAGGATTTGATTGTTTGTGGCGATGCTGGACCCTTGCACAGTGAATCTGTAACGTCAGGTCAAAGGCTTCCATCAAGAGGAGGAAGTAGAAATGGATTTAGTGTTGTGGTCAGCAGTCACTCCTCTTGTCTGTTTCCTGACTCCAGTCAGAGGTGGAAGCTCGCCCATCATCAGTCTCTCTGTCTGTACCTTCTCTCTCTCTTTCAGTTTCAGACAGTTTCTTTATAATTATTATTATATATAACCCAGCAGAGCTAATGCTATAAGGACATTGACACCTGTACAGTCTCAGCTGTGTTCAAGTTTGAACTACAGGAAATATTAGACCACATGCAACTGGTTCCCTATCCTTTCAAATCAAAAACACATAAAATAATAATTAAAGGTCTAATATGTGAAATATATTCTAGTTAAATCATGAAATGAGAGATTTACTATATCATCAAACATTTAGGAAACATGCCTTGTTGAAGTGTCGGCGTCTCTGTCGACTCCACAGCAGCAACAATGTCCTCCTAAGTTTGGACACCCTCACACTGTTTTCTTGCCCCTCAATTCTCAGTTTGCAAACCACAAACCAACAAGTGCAGCAGTGTTAGAAGTGTGCAAGTGAATTGGTTCAGATATAACTGCTTGTCCCCGACCTTTGTAGTCCTAGCATTTTTTTAATAAGCTCATCTTGGAGAAATGTAAAACTTGGATCAATAGTGGAGATGATTTTGAAAAATGCAGCACAGAAAGGTTTCAAGAGTGATGCAGAGCTGGCTAAACACTGAAGCTTCAGTGTCTGTGACATTGCAACATGGATGAGCAACAAGGAGGGGGCGGTATGATTCTCTTCAATGTTAGGAATTTAGACTGCATACCCATTTTATATGCTGGGTGTCAGAGGTAGATATTGCTCCTTTGAAATCATGATGGGGCTAACAGCTGAGCTGCTTTTCAGGTTTCTTATAGTTTAAAAAATAAGACTCATAAAATAAAGAAAAAGCAGAATACTGAGCTCCAGATCTGATTTATGTGACAGACCTCTGAGTGAAGCACAGCCACAGGGAGAGCAGAGATGGAGGAGAGAGGACGAGAAAAGATGGAGGGGAAAGAGCAGCTGAACGAAGAGAAGTCATTTTCAGGAGCCGACAGTCTGTTTGATCAATGACAGAAAACAAAACAAGAACATCATCCTCAAACAGACTCCAGCACAATAATCATGATCGACTAATTGATCATCTTTGAAACATGACTTATGATTATTGTTTCCAAAATGCTGAAGAGAAGTTCACTGATGAATCACTTTTCAATCTGTTCTTACACACCAGCTGTCTGTTTCAAGGTTCAAAACAAACCTGACTCTCTTCTTTTTTTATCCTTGGTTTTATCTGAGCATACTTGTGTTTTGTACCTGTTGACATACAGAGTGATGACTGTTTCTGATGCTTGTCTTAAAAATGTTTTAGCTTCAATAATGTCTTGGACCCTGTCTGCTTTCACATCACAAGATGACATTGATCACATCTCTGTCCGCTGTGTGTCTGCCAACTATAAATGATAAATAATGAACCATTTTAATCTTTAATCAGTCTAATGCTTCTCTGACTGAACTGAGCTCTTCTCTCCCTTCACATTTCAGAGGACCTTTTTGAATGATGCTTTTCTCTGTGACTTTACCTGACTTTGTTTATCAGAGTGAAGAAGAGAGAAATCCCCTCCATCTATACTACAATCTTTTGTCATCATGTTGGAGAGATCTTTGGATACAGTTGTTGATCTGAAGGTTGACTAACGACTCACTGACCAGAAGAATAAAACAGCATGAAGTGCCAAACTGAACATTTGGATGTTTGATTTCATACTTAACAGACAGAGAGGGGAAACAGTAAGTTTTGATGTTTACAGTGATCAGTATCTTTAGTTGTTGTTGTTCATGTGAGTGCAGCACAGAAAGATGTCTTGAAAAGTCTAATGAACACAGTGTTTGTTACTTCTCCTCTCAGACTGAAGGAACTGGATTACTGGCATCAGACTGAGCTCATCTGTATGCAACAAGCAGACACAGAGCACACAGCAACACAAACACTACCAGAGTGTCCTTAAATTATCCCGCTGACACACACACACACACACACACACACACACACACACACACACACACACACACACACACACACACACACACACACACACGCACACGCACAAAAAGTAAAAAAAAACTCATCAATGAAGGAGACAAAGCGTCCATGTGACCTCCTGTGTTAACAGTGACCATGGTTTATAGAAACTCTGATGTTATTGATCTCCCACAGCTCAGCATGACTTTGAAAAGTAATCACTGGGTCATGTATGATGAGATTTAACCCCCAAGAGACGACTTTATTACTACAATAAAACATCCTCCCTCCACCTTTAAAGAAATACAAGCTGCTTGATACAGCATGCAGTTTGTTTGCATAGAGGAGGACTGACAGTATCAATGACACCACACATTTCTTCATCACAGATCCAGAAGTCAGACACTGAGAGTCAAGAAGAAGCTTTCTCTCTACAAGACCACAGATTCTGTTTGATAATAAGAGACCAGACTGTGATTCCTGCTGTTTGTTTGTGTCTCACAGAGAAGCAGCCTATTTATTCTTGAATAGAATAAAGCTGCTTCTCTTGATATGTCTGCCTTCTGAGGGAAGAGGGGAAGAGCAGCTCACTAGGAGCTTAAAGACGACTCTAAATGGAGGCAGGTGAGAGACAGAGGGAGCAGAGAAGAAGAAAAGGACAGATAAGAAGATATGAACGAGATGAAGGATGAGTGAGAGGAGATTAAAGCAGAATACAAGTGAGAGGAAAGCAATAAAAAGGGAAATTAAGACGGAGTCATGATCAGAGTTCTGATGACTTTGCTTCCTGCTGTTTCTCTCGGCTCCTCTTCTCGACACACTGAAGCGAGCAGAGCTCAGATTTGGACGCTCGACCAAATGAAGGTGGATATCAGCTCCCTGTGAGCCTCCTGCCTCCTCCTCTAAGCAGACTTCACACACACTGCTTCATTAACTCAGTGTGTGTGCTGCTGTTTGAAGTGTGTGCTTTGTCACTCTTTCATACTGCTTTAAATTCCCTCTGCAGGTAATCAGAGTGGGACTCATATTAAATCTGTTCACATTGATTCACAGCCAGATGATGATGAGCATATGGTCATCACAATCACTGCCTCCAATCAGACGTACAGACCAAATATCAAAGTGATGAACTTTATTTTTTAACTTTGCTGACTTTGAGTTCAGCTCAGTTAAAGCTGCTGAAGATACTTTTCTCTCATCACTGATGAGCATAATAATAATTAGCAGCATGAATAGATGACTCAACCCGGTGTTTAAATGATCTCGATGGGATTAAAACGTTGTGTCAGGAAGATAAATAGTTTCTTTTCTCAGTAGTTTTTTTTCCTAAAAAATTAAGTATAGACTTATACTAAAGTAATGGTGCACAATCATCACTAATGGTCCTCTTTACATTGGGTTAGCTTTCACCAACATTTTCACAGCTCCCGTTGGACAGGCAGGTATCAAACACTGGCAGTGAGCTTGTACAAGTGTGCAGTAGTTGTCAGTCAGCAGTAAGTACACACTTCCTGCAGTGAGTGTGAGCTTCTGGGGGAGATGAGCCCAGGAGGAGGGACTCAGTTTGTGTTTTACAAGCTGCAACAAACATTTGTACTTCCTCTGCTCAGTCTGCACTAACTGAATGATTTACTGAATCTTTTGTTACTGAAGAAGATTAATGCTGAACGAGATTGAAACTATTGTCTTTTTGTTCTTGTTGGAGTCTGTGGAGGCTTTAACATGTAGTTTCTTATGTCCCCTCCTTGACGATGATGTGTAGATGATGAAGAAATATCCGCTGACACTGACTTGCATGTAATATAAAACATTTATTTACAAAAACAGCATCAGTCCAGGTTAGTCATGTTCCCTGGGAGAGTCACCAGCCAAATGTGATCCCTCTCGAACAATGAGAAGACCCTCTTATTTATACAATTGTGGTCAACAACATCAGTACATTTACGACTTCATTTAGGCTTTGATCATTCAGGTGTGCCTCTCCTACAGTCCTGCACCCCCTGTGGTTCCTCAGGACATATGGCTTCAAAGGTTACCATAGGTCACTGTGAGGGTAACTTCTTATCTCCCCCAATGTATCCTAAGTGTCTGTTCTCATTTCAATACTATATTGTTTTATCTTTCTCAGTCTTAAGGAGTGCCCCACATAGACCTCGTCATTGTCTTTGATGTTAAACCAATCTCTAACTTTAGGAACACCATTTGTCCCACCAATAGCTCACATGTTTCAGCAGCACATTTACACTTCAAATACTTATTTATATTACATTATCGCATGTAAAATACACTACAAACACAAATACAACAGGACCTCTTTCCGTTCTGTGCAGAATTCCTCTGAGACAAAAATAAATGTCAAGTTTCCTTAAAAATCTGAGTTGAATGCACAAACAGCTTTTCTCTTTAGTAATGCTGTCGGCTTGGACATTTGTGTTGGCTGGCATTTTGTACAAATATCAGAACAGCCTGTTTACCTCGTGAGCCACAAAGCAGCACTGTAACAAGATGTGAATACATTTCACCCCCTGAAACAGGCTACTCCACTTTGACACTGCTCATCTTATCAAACATGTTTCCAAAGTTGATTATGGGCTGTCTATGACGTCAGATACAGGAGCAGTGCTCCCAGTGTATGGACATGAAGTGGATCATTTAGGACAACAAAGAACCAAAAAGTGTCATCCACCAAAAAACATTATCATTGTTGTCGTTGATGTTGTCAAGGCATGAGAGCTGCAGCAGTGAGATCATTAACAGTCACCAAATGAAGAGGAGGAGGAGGAAGAGTAGTGTTACATTGAACATAAGAGCAGCAGCATGGGGAGAGGAGGATACCTGATTCATGCACTGACAGTGTTGAAGGAGGGCAATAAGATCTCTGACTAAAGGTTTATATTATTCACTGCTGTTGGTTGAATCAGACTCCACCTGTGCTGGTATTCATGTGTTCATTCATAAGGTGTCATTTTTTTTTTGTTTTTTGTCTATGTGGCTTCAATGAATTGTATATCCTGCTTCCCTCTTTGTTAATATTTATAATTATTATTCTTCCATTAATTATCTCTGCATAATTGGTTTATGTTGAGGAATAGGCAATCTCATTTTGTATTAGCTGCAGGCTACCTGCAGCTTTTACAAAGCTGAGCTTTTTAGATCAATTTAATATTGGAAATAGCAAGTGCGCTTTTTTTTTCCATGACAAACCGTGATAAAATGACCAGCAGCATTAATTCACACTTTATCATACAACATTAAGCTGCATGAAGAAACAGATTATCAGATATGAAACACATTCAAAGAACATTTTGGTCCATGAAGAGAGAATAATTCAGGTTTATAAAAAAGTTAAATTGTGTTTTCATGCATTTCCCTTCTGGTCCTCACTGACACTTTGAGACTGAGCTTTACCTGAATGATGAATCACACATATTCATCATCCACACATACAGTTTGTAGAAACACTTGTGATGTTAGGCTGTGTGTTGTTCTGCCTCATAAAACCTCAGCACTGTTTTATTTCCCTACACACTGCTCTCTCTCTCTCTGCTCATATTAAAGACTCACATCTCCAGAGAATTCCAATTTTCCAATGAAAAACTTTGTTCTTCTCCGTTAATCACAGCTGGCTGAAGTTTCCTCTCAGCCTTTAATTTCAGTTTAGTTAAACAATGACATATCATTCATGCAGCATGATTAGCTTCTGTCTCTCCAGCCTTCTGTGGTATCATTTCATGTTTAGATCAATGATCACTCAGAGAATTCATTAAGGTGAAAGAGGCTTCGACTTAAAGAGCAGATCCTCATATTCAGCCTCTCTGAGTGTTTGTCTGAGAAATGCTGGTAGAGGGAGGCTCTCTGCTTTGACAATGTGCCATTAAACCATCCACAGAGACACTCTACAGTCACTGGCTGATTTATTTATTTATTCTCCTTCTACATATTTAGCTCTTCAAACACTAACCTGAAGTCAGAAATGTTGCTTATAATGATAAGATATGTTCACACTTCATGTCAGAAATGCTTGAAGAAACACTTATTTTAAACATCTTGAGCCTAAAGGATCGCTAATGTTTAAAAGTCATTCCCTGTGTGTCTGTGCTTTGAGTTGCAGATACATTACGTCATTCTCTAACATCGGAACATAACAATTTTGATCAGATGGCAAGTCACTTTAAGTAAGAAGTTCCTTAAGTGTCCAGTGTTTTTTGAGGCAGACTCAGTAATCGACCAAATACCGACTCAGCTCCAAATAAATACATCCAAATGTACAGCTTGAGGCTTTAAAGAGGAAGCTGACAAAGCAGAGTGTGATTGAGTTTAACTAGAGAAAGACAACAAGAGGTTTGAGCTGCTCTGTAAAACAATGAAGTGGAATAAGAGCTCACACAAACAACACAAGGTGACATACAGAGTGTTCACACCTGGGTCTGCAGAGGGTCATATCATGCAGAGTGCAGGTGTACATTTACATTTCAGACACAGAATAGATTTCTGTTGTGAAAAGTCAGGGATCAATGATTTACATGCTGTGACATTTATGGTTTCTACCTCCATCATTTTTCTATTTAGACAGCACCTTGATGCTGCTGTTGAATGTCACGTCAGGTACAAAAGTGGATTACATTTGTCCAGCAGGAGCGGGTTAGATATGACAGTTTACTGTTTAAAGGAGGATATCCTGTATGATAAAGACGTTTGATATCTGGAGTGTAGTTTTAACAGTTCAGTTTATGTTTAGTTCTGTGACCAGATGTTTATAAAGTCTGAACAACACTTTGTTGGAAAAGGCTGATAAAAGAGTGTACCCAATATAGAGGGAATTTTTTTTTTATGATACTAACGTAAATAGACGATGAAGCCAATGCTTTAGTGCACAATCCTGCAGTTCATGGAGTGTCTGCTTGAGGCCAGGGGACACGGGAAGTCTCATACAGACAACAAGCAAAAAAGTCGTTTTCACAGCATAAATAAAAATGTTTACAGCCTGATACAAAAATAACATAGGTCTGATTAGTTATTGTCATCATTTGTAAATCTCTGAACAGGGGGCAAATTATTTTCAAACAGCTCTGTTTTAATTTTGAAAACGATGCACATTATCCATCATTAGTCATTTAGCTGAAATGATTGACAGGTTGGGGCGATGTATCGGTTTGTCAAGAGGCTTAAAACAGCTCCGGCTGTAAGCCAGTTGTTAGGTTTACTGAAAGTTAGGCTGAGACAGCATCCAGCCTCCAGAACCTTCTGTCATATCAGATGGCTGACGTCACTCAGGCTTCATCCATTAATATTTACAGGCTGTGCAGAAAACAAAGGAAACTTGAATGTTTTGAACAAAAACCTTGTCAATGCAGGATACAGATTCTGCAGTCATGTGCATCAAAAGACCATTTTGACCCGACCTGTTTTTGAGTATGACATAAAAAAGGATATGTTAAGCCTGTAAAGCTTGTTTGTGTAAAATGAATATAACTTAGTTTACTTGAGCTGAAATAGAAGTGAATAAAGTATCTATCTGTGCAGCAGTCACACTTGACCAGACAACAAATCACTTCTCTGATCAAAGAGACTGAATCCATCACACAGACAGCTGTTTCACCACTCTGAATGTGCAGATGTGCGTGTGTCCTAATGTCTAACACTCGATCGTTCAGAGGACATCCAATGAAATTCAATCTGCTACAGTAAGCCTCAGGTGTGAGCTTTAATTAAAGTCCAAAGTGATTCAGTGAATGTTGTAGCGATTCAGCTGTACTGACATCACTCATTCATCAACTAGTTCATTCATTCACCAATCCAGCGGTTCACGCCCACCTAGCACCAATCATCCAATAACGCACGATTTAAAACCACCCCTCCAAACACTCGCGTTCAGGACTATCGAAGAGACACACCTCAAACCATTTAAAAAACTAAAGTACTCTTACCTGCTTGCGGAAGTATCTGATGTTAAAACCTTTGATCACTGCCTCTTGGTAAGAGCTAAAAGAAAGTTAGCATCCATAACATTCCGTCCGTTAACGTTCTCTGTTTAAACTCATACTTTTAAAAAACTCCGCAGAATAACGAGCTTCATCACAGCCGTGTTATCCCTGACATCTCAGACTCTACTGACGGGAGGTACAGTGACTTCTTATTTAGTAAAGTTTAAAAATGATTCTGTGTGTTCCAAAAAGTCACATTGTTGTTTTCCGGTTTGTTCGTAGGGTGGGAATCCGTGGTAAAACCCGGACTGGATCTTTTATTCAGTGGATCGGAAAGGAATGACTGAACGGGTGGTGGAATATGGAATGGATTGTCCTCATGGAATTTCAAAATACAAAAACTGAAAAATGAACTAGTGTCTGTTGTATATATTTATTGTAAAATTGTTTTCAACCTGTTGTTTATGCATGTTTGTTGTGCGGGTTAATATATATATTGGTTCAAGTTTAACATATTATTATTTGTCAGACTGACTCTGACTGGCACCCCTTCTTTTAAGACAAGACCCGTTACATAAGTGGCACCCCAGATTAAAAAACGACCACACCCTGGTGTTTAAAAAAAAAAAAAAAACTTAAAAAAAAACCAAACAAACAAAGAAACTTAAAAAAACAAACAAACAAACAAACAAACAATTAAAATTAAAATTAAAAATCAATCGTGGAAGACTTACCAAATGGAAAATAAGGATTTGGGACAACAAGAGGACTTGTATCACGGAAATGCACAAACAAATATGTCACTCCTGGACATGGACTTTACAGGAGATTTTCCACTGATACAGACACTGGTGGACAACAACATGGGAAAAAAAGTGGATGAGTGTCAAAGAAATCAAGAACAAAGAGATGGCATGTTTATGCAGTTTAAGATGGAACAACAAGCTCATAATACAAAAATCTTGGACATCCTATCTTAACTCAAACAAGCATTCAGTGGGATGCAGGAGCAAGGGCAGCTGGAAATGAAGAGTTCCTTGCAGCAGCATACAGAATATCTTCAGACTCAATTCACGGATGCTATCAAATGGAGGCTTAAACATCACCATACAGAGATGCTGAAGGAGGTAAACCAGATTTTGCGTCCCATGAACCAGAATATGGATCAGATACAAAATGAATTTCTGCAGTGCTCCCAACGCCTGGTGAATATAGCTACTCATATGGCTACAATGACAAGTCAATCACTCCATGTGTCCGCACTGGCTGATGCTTCAGTACAGACTGGTCCAAGTATTGCTCAAGACACATGCCCAGCTATAAACCCCTATCAAAATGCTGCTTTGCCTCCACGAGAACGCTTGCAGTCAACCATGCAGGTTCAAATCAATGATTGTGAATTATCTTCACCAAACGACTCTCCTATAGCAACAGACGTGTGTGGCAGATTCATGGCTAAATGTCCTATCAAACTCCAGTTTCCTACATTTGGGAGGATGGAGGACAACCCAGATCCTTTGTTATATTTGGAGAGATGCAAAGATTTTATGGCCATAAATCCACTTACGGCTGAGGAGTTAATGGTAACACTCAGGAATGTGCTGTATGGTACAGCAAGAGACTGGTGGGATGTGACTCGGGCAAATACACGATCCTGGACAGATTTTGAATCCAGTTTCCTCTCTGCTTTCCTATCAGAGGATTATGAGGATGAATTGGCAGAGAGAGTGCGTACCCGAGTTCAAAGAGAAGATGAAGGTATCAGGGACTTTGTTTATATGTACCATTCCTTGTGTCGCCGCTGGAAGCCAGAAATTACAGAAGATGCAGTTATGAAGCTCATCCTCAGGAACATCCACTCTCGGATGGCTAGCCAGCTGCGGGGTAGAGTGAATACAGTGGATGCTCTGGTGAGACTTGGACAACAGTTGGAAAAGGACAGAGAGAAGGAAGCACGGACGGAGGCACCCCGGCGATACCACCAGATTTTCACTAAAGTTCTAAGTGGGATAAACCCTGCCCCCAACACACAGGTTTCTCCCCCCCCTGTGATTCTGGAGGACACGCATCCTTACTGCTGGAGGTGTAAGGGTAGTCATGCTCCATTATCATGTCCCAATTACAACAACTCAAAGAAGGGAAAGCCTCCTTCTCAGTCACACTCTCAACAGCATCAGTCAACCGCCCAACCACAGTCTTCATATTTGTCCCACTCACAACAGCCATCCAACCACCCTCGACAATTCCATCCTCAACAGCCTTCTTTTCGGCCTTGACCGCCCCTTCCTCAACAACAGCCATCCACAAACTCTCGGCAGTTCGGCCCACCCCCTCGTAGTCAACAGCCACACACGCAATCTTCCTGTTTTCCAGACGAGCTAGACCGTCCTTCAGTTAGTACCTTGACACAACAGGCAGTACAGCCAGTGCCATGTGTTCCCTCTCATGTCTTTGTGAAGGGACTGGGGGAGTTCAGCGGACCTGGAGGAAGCTGTGACATGGCCTTGCCACGTTTATTAAAGGTGATGGTGACTGTTCGGGATTGGAGTGGAAACGCCATGGTGGACACCGGGTCGACCTATACACTGCTCAGTGAGCAGGTATGGGAGAGCATCAAGGCTCTGTGAGGGACTTCATCCATGGACAGGGGAACCGTTCTATCTGGCTGATGGAGAGCCCAGGAAGCCTCTGGGATGGGTGGAATTAGAGGTGACTTTGCAGGGGAGGACTTGGTTGGTTGCTGTGGCGGTGTTAGATTCAAATGCTTTGGCATTTCCTGCTCTGCTTGGTTTGGATATTGTGTTTTTCTCTGGTATGCAGATTGATGTGGCAGGGGGGACCTACTGGTTCCGGGATGATGACAAGAAAAGATTTTTTTTCTGTGCAGAGGCCTCTCCACTGAGGGAGGGGGAGTCTGGCAACTATGTTGCTTTGTTTTCAGTGGAACCTCCCTTGGCCTATACAGTATTCCCTCCTTTGACCTCCGGGGAAGACTCATTACTGCTACAGCAAGCTATCCAGGAGTCTCATCTGGATGGACATGGAAAAAACCGGTTAGAAACTTTGTTACACAACAACACAGATGTCTGCACAACCAAAGTAGGACGCACTGAACTATTGAAACATAAAATTTACCTCACTCATCCACTTCCCATTCAACAGAAACCTTATCGGGTTTCCCCTCCAAAGCTAAAAGTAATGAAGGAACTCGTGGAGGACATGCTAAGGGATAATGTCATCGAACCTTCTTGCTCAGCTTGGGCTTCTCCCGTAGTACTGATTCCCAGGAAGATTGGAAAACCAAGATTTTGCGTGGACTACCGGAAAGTCAACACAAACACCATCACAGACGCCTATCCCATTCCCACCATCCAGGAAATCCTTGATAGCCTAGCAGGTGCTGTGGTTTTCTCTTCCTTGGATTTGAATAGTGGGTATTGGCAGGTGGAAATGGACCCTGAGGTGCGGGAAATGACAGCTTTCATTTGCCCTCTGGGTCTGTATCAGTTTAAAGTCATGCCCTTTGGACTAAAAAATGCACCAGCAACCTTTCAAAGGCTCATGGAGAGAGCCCTCGGCGAACTGAGAGGCGTTGTCTGCTTTGTTTATCTGGACGACATCATCATCTTCTCCACATCCTGGGAGCAGCATTTTTTTGATGTCCAAGCTGTCCTGGACAAGCTTCGCAGAGCTGGCCTCTCTGTAAACATGAAAAAAAGCAAACTGTTCAGGACCTCACTGAAATTCCTGGGTCACATTGTATCTGCTGCTGGGGTCCATGTTGATCCGGACAAAACGGAAGCTGTGAAAAATTTTCCAGCTCCAACCAACCTAAAGGCGGTGCAGAGGTTCCTTGGAATGGCGGGGTGGTACCATCGGTTCATCCCTGACTTCTCAAGGATCGCAGAGCCACTCAATGCCCTGAAGAAGAAAGGAGCCAGGTTTCGTTGGTCACCTGCTTGTCAGGTTGCATTTGACACCCTTAAAGAACATCTGGTCCATCCACCTGTACTGGGACACCCAAACTTCAATGCTCCCTTTGTGGTTTATACAGATGCCAGCGAAGTAGGGCTCGGAGCAGTGTTGGTCCAGAAGTCTGATCTGGGATCAGAGGAAGTAATTGTGTTTGCCAGCCGTAACCTAATTCCAGCGGAGAAGAACTACGCCGCTACAGAACTGGAATGCTTGGCTGTGGTGTGGGCTCTGGAAAAGTGGAGGACTTACCTGGAGGGGCGTCTCTTCACGGTGGTTACAGATCATGCCTCTCTCTTGTGGGTTTTTAAAACCACCAAACCCAGTACTCGGCTTCTCCGGTGGGCTCTCCGGCTTCAGGAATTTACCTTCACCGTGGAATACAGGAAAGGGAAATATAACACCGTGCCTGATGCTCTTTCACGAGCCACAACAGGAAATCATCCCTCTCTACCTGTATGTGCTACCGTCATGTCGGATTCCTCAGACCTAACAAACGAACTCCCTCTTTCCATTGAGGCCTTATGGAAGGCGCAGCAGGAGGATCCTGAGTGCCAGGTCCTTTATAAAAAGGTTGTCGAGAATGAAAAGGTAATCATAAACTCAAATACTTCCCTGTGCATAATGGAAGATCTCATCTACCGGGTAGTCACCCTCCCCTACAAAACAGTCTATCAGCTCTACATACCTCCCGGATTCAGAGAGCAACTTCTGGAGTATTTTCACCAGGACCCCCTCTCTGGTCATCTTGGGAGGCATAAAACTTACCGGAGACTTCAGCACCTGGTCTACTGGCCTCAGCTAAGCCTAGATGTACGGCGTCATGTGCAGAACTGCCAAATCTGTCAAACCTACTAACCAGAAAACCGCAGACTAGCTGGAAAACTGCAGCAGACCCTGGTACAACGTCCCTGGGAGATGCTGGGTATGGATTTGATGGGGCCATTCCCCAAGAGCTCAAAGCAAAACATGTATCTCTTGGTTTTTGTGGATTATTACTCCAAATGGGTAAAATTATTCCCCTTGCGAAAAGCCACGGCAGAAACCATATCACAAATTCTTGTGAAAGACATCTTCACTCGATGGGGCCTCCCAGACTTCCTCCTCTCTGACCGGGGATCCCAGTTTGTCTCCTCAGTCTTCCAATCAGTGTGCAGAACCTGGAATGTGGGACACAAAATGACCTCAGTTTATCATCCCCAGACCAATTTGACCGAGAGAGTGAATCGTACCTTAAAATCCATGATCGCTTCCTATGTTGGGAATCAGCACAAACACTGGGACAAATATCTATCTGAGTTCTGCTTCGCTATCAATTCCGCCGTTCAGGAGACCACTGGAGTTTCTCCTGCAGAGCTGAATCTCCGTCGCCCACTAAGAGGACCCCTGGATGTCATGCTGCAACCCAGAGAGTCTGTGCCAAACACCCCTGCGTATGACAAGGTGGCCCAGCTGGAAGACCTAAGTTCCTTTGTCAATAAAAACATAGATTCAGCACGGCGTAGACAGAAAAAACACTATGACAAAACCCGACGAGACATGGAGTTCGAGTCACAAGACAGAGTTTGGGTCCGAGCCCATCCCCTCTCCAAAGCCGAAAAATCCTTTACTGCCAAGCTAGCCCCTAAATGGCAAGGGCCCTATCGAGTGGTTGAACAGGTAGGACCAGTGAACTACCAAGTGGTTCTGGAGGATTCTGGGCAGGACCTGAGGGTTGTACACATTGCCCGGCTGAAGCCCTGCTATCCCACTGCACAAGAGCTGGAGAAGCGGGAATACCAGCGTGTTTTAGACATTTTTCTGGAGGACTCGGATGAAGAGGATTTCATGGGGTTCTTCGATAACCACTGTCCTGCTGACTGAGTTGGATAGACCTGCAGGAGGACAAGAAGATAACAATAACGCCTCACCTTTGGCGGCTTTGGCGAAGGGGGGAAGAGTGTAGCGATTCAGCTGTACTGACATCACTCATTCATCAACTAGTTCATTCATTCACCAATCCAGCCGTTCACGCCCACCTAGCACCAATCATCCAATAACGCACGATTTAAAACCATCCCTCCAAACACTCGCGTTCAGGACTATCGAAGAGACACACCTCAAACCATTTAAAAAACTAAAGTACTCTTACCTGCTTGCGGAAGTATCTGATGTTAAAACCTTTGATCACTGCCTCTTGGTATGAGCTAAAAGAAAGTTAGCATCCATAACATTCCGTCCGTTAACGTTCTCTGTTTAAACTCATACTTTTAAAAAACTCCACAGCATAACGAGCTTCATCACAGCCGTGTCATCCCTGACATCTCAGACTCTACTGACGGGAGGTACAGTGACTTCTTATTTAGTAAAGTTTAAAAATGATTCTGTGTGTTCCAAAAAGTCACATTGTTGTTTTCCGGGTTGTTCGTAGGGTGGGAATCCGTGGTAAAACCCAGACTGGATCTTTTATTCAGTGGATCGGAAAGGAATGACTGAACGGGTGGTGGAATATGGAATGGATTGTCCTCATGGAATTTCAAAATACAAAAACTGAAAAATGAACTAGTGTCTGTTGTATATATTTATTGTAAAATTGTTTTCAACCTGTTGTTTATGCATGTTTGTTGTGCGGGTTAATATATATATTGGTTCAAGTTTAACATATTATTATTTGTCAGACTGACTCTGACTGGCACCCCTTCTTTTAACTCTTTCCCCGCCAGAAAATTCTAGAATGTTTGCCAGCCAGCGCCAGCCTTTTTCACCATTTTCACCAATCTTTCAAGACTCACAGAATATTTTGTTCTTTGAATATGTAAATATTGAATACATCAAAAGAAAGATCAGAGCCTCTGCTTTCATATACAAAAAACTATTTTATTCAAACTTCATTCAATCTTTTTTTATCAGCACTTGAATATCGGCCATTTTCACAAAAAAACCACATTCCGGACAAAAAGCTGAGAAAACAGCACTTTTGTAAAACACACTTATTTTCAAGAAAAAAAGTGATTTTGAGTTTACATTTAGATTCTTTTTACTTTCATTTGACAACTACAGTTATATTTTAAAATAAATAACTAAAATAAATAAAAATGATTACATTAAATTATTAATTTTCTTTGAATAGTGTAGCACTACAACATTTACAAACTATATTATACATTTTTCTTCTCTTATACACTCAGAAATACTTTGTTTTTACAAACACTTAAATATCATTATTATTTTCAATAATAAAACATTAGTTGAACAAAAACCTGATCAAGAAGAGAGACAATTGTGTCTCCCAGGGAAGTGCCTTCTCCGCAATAGGGTTTCATGTTGTAACAGTAGCCTGTGTCAGAATCGCAAAGGATGTAGGATTTGAACCCATATTTGACAGGTTTTTGGGGATTGTACACCCTGAACGCTAGCCGTCCACGCCACAGAAGCATACCCTCATCAATGCAAATGTTGGTGTTAGGTTGATACATTTGACTGAATTTAGATATAAGGTAATATAAGACAGGGCGGACTTTGTACAACCTGTCAGTGCTATTTGCTGGCCTTGATTCATAATCATTGGAGTGTAGAAATCTCCATATGATTTCAAACCGGTTGTGGGACATGACCTTGTTGAAGTAGCGGGTGACCAAAATGTCATCTGTAGACCAGTACATTTCAAGGTCAGGCTTACGAATGATATGATCAAGAGCAGCAGCATCATTTAGAGGTCCAGGATTCTCAGTGAAAAGGAAAGTCTTTTGGCTGCCAGTTCATTTCTTTCCACATCAGATTACCTGGACCAGGACCTGCACCTGGCTGGTTTACAGACCCTCTTGCTTGGTCACCAGGTACTTGACCTCCACCACACCCATAAGATCCACAGGTCCGACCTCTGCCTCTTTGCTGTGTTCGACCTGTAAATAATTAGAAAGACAATTTTTTTATTCAACAGTGTGATGTGCACAAAGAGAGAAACGTTATTTTTCGGCCTCTTCATATCACATCTTACCTTTTTCACCTTGAGTAGTTCTGTATAAAGGACACCTGGGCCTTGAATCCCTGGACTCTGTGTGTAAAATGACAGTAAAATGTCAAACAAATATTCATTTGGTAAATAGTTTGTGTACAAAATGAAAGCTAAATTATTTCTTTTTTTATCTTCTCTCACAAGTTAGCAGATGCTCTTGTCTTGTAGTATCTAATAACCATACAATCCAAGTAACATACTATCAAACTAAATAAAATATGTTATCATGACTCACCTCTTGCACCTACGTGTATGTCTGGACCTTGGAGACCTGGACCTTGGCGACCTGGACTCTGTGTCTGGAAATTACAATAAAAAGTCCGTCAAAAATTCGTTTGGTACATAGTTTATGTACAAAACTGAGAGATATGTTATTTCGACGTCACGTTATCTCATGAATTATCAGATGCGTATGCTATCACGGTGAATCAAAAAATAACGTGATCATATCTTACCTCTGACACGTCCTGAATCCCTCCATTCACTGTCGCCGCTGCTGTCTTCATCCAGATCAGTTTCACGGAGGTCAAAAAATGAATTATCAGAGTCTGTATCGATAATTAACTCTGTAGTTTCCGCAGCCGAATATCTCCTTGCTGGCGCCGGCATGTTTGTACTGTTCAAGAGCTTTTATCTCATATCTATACGGCTAATGTTGACTTTTTGACGCGCGTCAAACTCACATACAGACTGATAGAACACCGCCCGCTGGAAAATAAGGACGAAGAAAATGTTTGTTTTTTTTCTCTCTACTTTCCCGCGGGTGGTCTTGTTTGTTGGTTTTTGACCCCACAGTCCTGTAACTTTTTCACAATGTCCGCCAGAGCGCCCCCTATCATATTACACTGAAAACACCAATTGACGGAAAATTCCGTCAATGGCGGGGAACGGTTGGGTTCCAAATGACGGAATATTCCGTCAATGGCGGAGAATGAGTTAAGACAAGACCCGTTACAATGTGATCCATTCAGAGCTGCAGACGCTCCATTCTTACAACATCATCTGTTTCATTTCATCTTCTCGTGCTCCTCACTCTCCTCTCTCTAATGTCTGTGTTCAGGATTGTTGGGCTTTGAGGGACAGAGTGAGAAGAAGCTCATTTCCAAACTCTGCTCAATCTCTCTGAAGAGTTGGTCACAGCTCTTTGGAGGAGAGTCTCCAGATTGGACATGAGCTCTAACTGAAGCTCTTTTGTTAATGCTGGGGTCAAAGGTCAGGGTGTGTGGTTAGATAGCAGTGAGGAGATCCTGTCAGATCTCTGCCTCTGCTGTTTGAGGGACTGAGAGAAGAAAGGAACGAGCTCAGAGAGGAATTACAGCAGTTTATTCTCTTCAGCTGTCAATCACTGTGATGGACGTACTTCATCGACTCATTCCTGCTTCATCATAGTTCCCATATGAATGTTTGTCATTTTTTATCACTACCAACAATGACTGTTTTTTTTGTCTAAGGCTCTCAGTGTTCATAAATATTCAGCTGCCTCTGAAGTAAATAAACAGACTGCTCATATATTGTCTTGAAGGAGAGGTTTTCAGTCCTCATAACCTTCACAGCAGTCTGCACAGACGATCAAGTTTAGATTTGAACTGAACAGAGATAACTTTACCACGCTGACATCCCATACCTGAGGATGAAGTTATGATCAGCTCTAATCTAACAAACAGCAGCCAAGTTTGCAGACCTTGATTTGAAAATGGAAATCATTTTAATGCCATCTTTACACATATTTCTATGACTTTCTCCATACTTTGTTTTTTCTTTTAAAAATTTCAATCAAAGTCCAAAAACTGTTTTCAAATCTCCCTGTTGGTCATCCACCATCTTTTTCCTTCTCTAAAGTTGCATCTGACTGCATGAGATTTCCTGAGGTTTACATTCTTCCTGTCAGGACTGTGGTTGTTGGTGAATGAATCTGTTAGTGTGTGGTCTGCTGTCATGTTCAGATTGTCGCTCTCCACACACTGTAGGAACAGAACTGTTTCATCTGTCATTATTTCTCACCATGTTTGGGATCTCTCACACTTTGAACCTTTGTTTAGATTTGCTCAGATCTTTCACTGAGGACCAGACTTTAGTGTTTAGGTTCCTGTGGAGTTAATCAGTTTGACTCAAAGTGAAGGAGGTACTCCAGTGATTCACTTATTGTTTCACCAACAAGTCACAGTGACATTCACAGGAAATGAGACAGTGAGATAATAGTGGTTTTTTTTGTTTTTGGAAACACTGCTGCCATGGAAACCAGGAAACATAACTGTATTAAGCAATATGCTGTCATAGAAACAGAGTCATCATCGTCTCTGTATGTGACCTGAACTCTTTTCTGAATCTCATGTAAACTTTGTAAAGCTCTCTCTTCTCTCTGTAAACATCCAGCTACTGTCACACATTTGTCTCTGTTTGTCGAGATTCTTCCGTCACTGCTCCGCTCCTTTCACACGTTTAAGGGATCGTCTTCATTTTATGTTCCTCCATATATTGTAACCTTCTTCAAGAGGTTAATGTGTTCAGAAGTGTGTGTGTGTCAGAGAAATCCTGAGGGTGAGATTTCCTCTCTGGAGGAGTTTTCAGTGTAGTTTGGCTCTGATCTCAGTCGTTCAGTTAACTGGATGATGAAGACCTGACACAGGGGGGCTGCAGCACTCTACTCCAGTCACTGCTGTTTGTGGTCCAGGTGATTCAGTCACAGTGCATCATGGGAACAACTGTCGTCCTCTAACAATAATTGGAAAACATTGCAGAGTTTGAGCAGCAGCTGCAGAAATGCTGTTTGACAAAAATCTCTGTATCAGGTGGATCTGCATGAAGTGCATGAAGGATGAAGTGTTCTGTCAGTATGTTTGTGTTTGTCAGCCTCTATGCTCTGGAGATGAAGTGGATGATACAAACAGGATGTTTTACAGTCACTCTCTCTCCTCTGTCATTGTTTCTATCATTGGTTAATGAATGAATAGATATAAAAAGGTTCACACTGTGGTGCTGCATTCATCCTGTCAGAGATGTAGATTACATCTTGGTGAGTTTTCTTTTATCATTCATGACATGTTCAGTTGTTGTGTGGATTTAAAGATAAAAAACATCCTCTGGTGAATTTGTATTCATGTTTTTGAATATATGAAATGTGAAGGTGCTTGTGTATTAAAATGTAAAGCATGTCTGAAGTCATCACAGCACACTGCTTTAACGCTCCATCTTCATTCGCTGCAGTCTTCTGGCTCGGTGGAGATGATAAGGAACGCCCTGCAGCTTTGAGATTTTCCCTTTAATCAGGAGTTCCAGTCAAGAAAATGTTGCATGTCTTTTTTATGTCTTAAATATATATAGTTTTATAAATGTGTCTTGAGGCAGGCCATCTCTGCGCAGATAAGGACAATCAGGATGCTGGTGATGTTTTGTTTTTTTGTCACACTGAGCTTCCAGACTCCCTCCAGCACTCTCACTCTGTGAACTGTTTCTCCATCGAGTCACTTTGAGGGAGGATGAGCAGAGTTCAGAGAACACAGATGCAACTCTCTAAGAGGGATCACCTTGATTCAACTTTGATGCTGCACTGGGCCTTTTTTAAAACAAATATTGATTCCTCATCTTTTTTCATTAGACACAACACAAAGTGTGAAGCACAAACTAAGCATTTGGTTTGACCCCACTGCTCTCTTATTAGAGCGGCTGTGGATCAGTGGTAGTGTTGGTTTGATCCCCAGCTGCTGCAGCTACATGTTCAATGTGTCTATGAGCAACACACGCAACCCCAAGTGGCTCCTGCTGTTTTGTCAGTGACATTTGAACGTGTATGAATGGTATTAGTGAATACTGATGGACAGGTTACACAGCAGCATCAGTGTGTGAATGTGTAGGTGTGATCTGCTGTGTAAAAGGGCTTTGAGTAGTCAGAAGACTAGAAGAGCACTATACTAGCTCAAGTCCATTCACCATTTAATATGCACTGATTTGATTCATGCAGACTGTCATGTCAGAGATTACTGTCACCTTCTTTGTACAGTGCAGACAATAACATTATGCAGAGAAATAATACCTTTTTGTGCATGTTAGTGAAGTCATACATATATACATACTGAATGAAGATAAATGTTTACAGTGTGGTGAACATTTTAAATTCAAGCTAAAACAACAAGTAAACATTTACATACAGACAGACACTCAGAATTACAACTAACTTCTGTAACCTTCATGAAAAGTTTCTGAACAATGAACTCTGACAAAGTTTAAGTGAAGAAAATGATCCAATCACAGCAGAGGACGATAAATAATACATTTAAAAAGTCTATTGATAGTGAGGGATGAACACGAAAGAAAAACACTGGACACAAAAACAGCAAAGCACTCTGGGTAATGAATAAAGAAGTGTTACTAAGTTCAGTCTCCTTCATTACAAAGTCTCCTCACATCCTTTATTGAAATGTTTTCTAGCAGATGACCTCTAATCCTCACTGGGAAGTAAAGACCCAACACAGTCAGCTGTAATGTGATGTTGCTGCAGGAACAATAAAGCTTCATTTGTTGGACTCAGCAGGATTTATCTGTCTGTTTCCAGTTACAGTTGTTGAGCTCTGAGCTGACATGAAGACAATCCCTCACCAAGTTCACTGTCTTCATGAAATACTTTAATTCTTTTGAATTACTTTTCAGAGAGCTCAGTGACAATAACCAGCTGATACTGAAGCTTTTTATTGATAATCAGTGAGAATAATTTGACACAAATCAGCTGACAATAAAGGACATTTATAACTTGTATTTCACAGTAAATATTTGAATGTTTAGAGGAGGCTTAACAAACACTATGCAGTCATTTTCACCTCTTTCTCTTTCAGCTGTTGATGTTTTGCTGCAAAAAAAAAAAAACAACCACTGAAGTTATTATTGGAGGTAATACAAAAGCTATCACAGTAAACTCAGGTGGTGAAAAAAAAACTGTCAGAGTCTCTTGAGTCTCATGGGATTCAGAAATGACTCGCTGCTGTAGAATCTTATTTAAGCTTTTATCTAAATTTGCATCGATAACAAACAAATCAACAATCTTGTTCATAGAGTCTGAAGAAAATCTGAGCTGAGTAATACATTTAACTTTAAGATGTAGCTGAACAAACATGATTATCATGTCACAGAGTGTTTCACTTTATAAGACTTCATGGCACTATAACTTGAAGTCTTGAAAGTGTTATGTAAGTTTGCTCAGTAGCTACATGTGTATACTGAGGGCTCAGAGTTTAAAGGGTTAAAATGAACATCTAGCTGTGGTGAAAGTGATGTATCTTCAGCACAGAGAAGGGAGGGACCTGCTGTGTAAAACAAAATAAAGTCTTGATAACCCAGAGAACTGACACTGAGAGACAAAACAGACAGCTGTGGTGTTACACATGTTCAGTAGTTTGAGCCTGCTGTGCCTGAGAACTACATCATTCATCCTGTCTAAGAGTCTGAGCTGCTGTCCTCTCTTCTTCTCTTCTTCTAAAAAAGTGTGTTTTAGAGAACAGGAAACAGCAGCTGATACAGCTGGTCAGATTTTTTAGCTGAACATTGTAACAACAAAGGATGATGTGAGTCACCTTTATAGATTTTTTAAATGGACTTGAGTTTATATAGAGTTTTTCTACTGACTACTCAAAGTACTTTTACACTGCAGGTCACACTCACACATAAACCTCCGGGATGAGAGACAACAACTCTACCACTGATCCACAGCCGCCCCACATTTGACCTTTACAAACATTGATCAGCTCATCTGAACTTTAGGCAACATGAAGATCTCATGGAATCGGTACATGAAGCAGGTTGTGACTCCTGATATGTGAGGTAGATCATCTTTGAAGCACAGCTGAGTGACAGAGGTATCTCACAGCTCTCACACTAACAGCCTGTGTTGACCTTTGCAATGGTCCTGGTTTACCTGCAGAGTCTTTGTCTGCAGAGATGCTGCTCTTCTTTAAAGAACACAACACAGAGTTTACAGGAGATGGACTGAAGATCTCTCTCTGCAGAGTCTCTGAGAGACGCTGATCAAAACTGATCCTGATTATTTTAACAACTTCCTGTTATCAACAGAGCTGAATAAATATTTGAACTTTGATTTTTTTTTAGATGATAAGAGGATCAAATATTTAATCTCTGCTGTGATAAAATCAGTCTGTTGGTATTACTCTATAATTAGCTGAAATCGATGTGGTTATATTTGGATTCATTCATGTGAGCACTGATGAGATGGAGGGTCTTCCACCTTCACAGATGTTTTTCAGTATCAGTTATATTTTAAGAAACAACAGCTAAAACATGATTTAAATAAATTACATTTTGAAGACTGATCTTCATTTCTATTCCTCACTCTGACTGTTACAGACTGTCTCTGTGTGACTCCTGTGTTACACAAGCTTCTGTATTATAACTAACTTTCATATGAGACTTATTAATATTTTAAAATGACATAAAAGTCTGTGTGTGTTAAGTTTCTAAATGTCACAGGAAGTGGATCACAATGTGTCCAGAGGGGACATTATATGTAAGACTTTGATGAAATATGAATGAGGGAAAAAAAATCATATTCAGCAGCTTGGTCAGTGGGCCGACACATTACAATCTGTTGAATATTAAAGAGTGTAAATCTGAATGTGGAGTTCTTTACTGTCAGAGGACAAACTGACACTAGATTTATACAGAGATCATCATACAGTGTGCAATACAACCTGAATAGTAAATATCAACATCAGTCTGACCTCTGACAAGGGAAATAGCCCAATAATAGTCCAGGAATATGCAGTGGCCAGTGACGTTTCAAGGGGGTCCCATGCCACCCGTCTTGACACGCCCCTGTTGATGTGATGATCAGAGTTCAGACAGTGTGATGCTGTGACAGCTGTAACAGACGGAACTTATCAGGGAGAGAAACACTGAATATCTAAAGTCGTCATTGACACTAAACGAGCATCTTCAAAAGAAACCTGACTACATCAGTGTGTTCTGTAACAAATGTAGAGCAAGAACAATCAAAGGAGAGCTGGAGCTCCCCTGAGGGTTCAGCTCCATGTCAGTCAGGGTCAAACTGCTATAAAGGATGAGTCAGGGTTTGACATGAAGACAGACAGGGCCATGCTGCTCCAGATTCTTACCAACGCTGATAGTCACAAAGTCCAATCCACAATGAGATCCCTCTGGAGTCTGAACTCTGTGAATCCTCCTCAGCAGAGCCTGAAATTGACTTTTGTCAGAGAAAAGGGAGCAGCTCCATGTTAGCTTCAAAGCTGCTGGGAGATGGAGGAAGGCAGAAGAGCATTATGGGAGTCTGAGATAGACGAGGGATACACCTGACAATGAAGAAACATTTGGATATGAAATATTAGGAGAAACTTTAACTTCATTTCAATGGTTTTTGTTATTAATTTCCTGATTTTCTCAAAAAGTTTTTTATGATGTGAAACATTTTTGGCAGAAAAATTCAGAGCAATGCTTTTTCTTTTTTAAACGGACATGTTAATATTCAAAGTTTTTTTGCAGTACAGTCTTAAAGTAACACTGAGTGACTGCATGTTATGAAATCATAATGTGAATGTAATGTACTCATGAGGACAGTTTCCATCTACAGGCTGCTCACAGTATGAGGGGAGAGAAAAGCTGCAGCAGATATAAACTCTGTCTTCGCCTCCTCGCTGTGAAAGTCACTGCGGTTTTCAATTCTCTCAACATCAAACTGTTCCATCACAGGCCTGCTTCAAACAAGACTCTCTGCAGAGGTCACATCTCGTCCTTTTAACCTCCTGCTGTCGTTCTCAATAGAAAACTCAATGTTTACACACTGCTGACTGACATGCCGGTGGGAAAATGTCTCAGACAGCCAGCTGAATGTGGAGCACTCGCTCTGCTTTTTTTGTGCCATGTTGGTCGTCGTGGTTATTTCTTGAACAGTTGACCTTGTGAAAATGTGTGGATGCTCCCCAGGGCCTCAGTGTTCCAGGTCACAGCAGAGTGCATCTCATCCACTGAAAGCTGATTTTGTATGGATGTGACATAAAGTGCTGCTGGTTCTCTGCAGAGCGCTCACAGTGACCTGAGATCAGTCAGAGCTTCATCGGGCTGTGCTTTTATGTATCAGAGGAGGACATGAGGCACTTTGTCTTGAGTGAGCCACAGAGGTTTATGTTCTGACACTGAGAGACAGAAAACACTTCACAGAGTCGATCAGGATCTTCATCACACTTTACTACAGAGATGATGTAATAATTATGCTTACACCATGTCTTATCTCCAGAACCCTGCACTGCTTGTTTCTGCCTGTAACCCCCAGAGGAAGGTTTAGAGCTGGAGATGAATTGATGTTATAACAGAGGAGGAAACTTTTTGAAAAATGAGATTGTGTTTGGCTGGATTCTAAAAAGTCTCGACTGTGATGGAGCCTCCATGATGTTGGAGGAAAGGAGATCTGCAGAGGAATCCGTTTCTGTCAGTGTCTTCTTCTCGTCTCTGTCGTCATTAGAACAGAGCAGATAACATCAGAGAAAGGTTGTTGCGGAAAGAGGCTCAACTCTTCATATTCTCTCATCCTTTATCACTAATGGCTGCCTTTGATACTCACTGAAACAATTCACTCACTACTTGAAAACCACTGTGAATAATTCATGCAGTTTAATCTCAAAGAGTCGGTGATATTCGTGTCCTATAAGGATCGTTGATGATGATTGAAATTCAGTTTTCAACTTCAGAGGGAACATGAGTGTGAAACATGTTTTTGACTTTACCTTTGAGACTCTGATACAAAAATGATCCATCAGTGCATGTGGTGATATCATACTTAATTTGATGCTGAGAACATAAAGAATTTGAACATACAGTACTTCAAGATATGACATCTTCAAACCTAAAGATTCTGTTAGTTTGGTTTGTTTTGCTGTAGCTCTGGGTAGATTTTACAACTGTAACAATACTTGGACTTTTTATTTCAATAAGACCTGAACCCAGATCTCCTGGTTAAAAAATCTGCTTTATTTGACTGGTCTCTTAACCAAACAGCCTCCCAAATGTGATTCATAAGTAAAGTCTCTATGTCTACTGACCACTCTCAGAACCCATCAGACATCATTGTCTCATAGACGTGATGTGATTTTGTGAACTGATGATAATTTCTCACTTACTCTGGTAAAGACAGCAGTTAGTGTTCCAACCAAGACTTTCTTTTTTGTGCAGTGTGCTGCAGACATAAACACTTGGTCCATTCCTTCTCCCTGATTTAGAGCCCATACATCTGTTTCTGTGGAGTCTCAGTTCCACAGATATAATATTTTACACAGTAGCTTCACTCTGTATTATTTCTGCGTTATGACTCTTAAAAAAAAAGTCATGGATCATAGTTAAAATTGATTTCACCACTTTTTTAAGGCTAAAAATGTCACTTTGTACATATGACAACATCTCCTCATGGTGTCCAACATGAATTTAAACCCAGTCTCCTCTCTTAAGGTCCAGAGAACATCCATCCTTCCTACTTTAGTTCTGAGCAGATTTTCGCTCTCTTTAACTACTTCACTTGTCTCCAATGTCACATCAAAACAACAAGTTAGAGGACAGCTTCCAGCTATAAACCTACAGTGTCATCAGTTGAAGCAAAGGACCACAGACTAAGCTGACATGTTTGATCATTTAAGAGTCATGAACAGAGATCTATATTTCAATGTTAGCTGCACTATTATGCAGAAAAGTGTTAATAGTGATGAATTACTCATCATCACAATACAGCCACTGGGAGCTGTACAGTATTGTAGGATCTGTAGAGGTTCCTTGACTTCAAATTTCCCAGGTGTTCTGACTGTCTTACTGTATCATCACAGATCCATGTATAATGCACTAAATTGATAGCCCCGACACTGGAGGGTGTCTTGTGCATCTGAGTTACGGCTGAGTTTTTTTTTTGCACACTTTTTATCCTCATATGGTTTCCATCCTCCTTCTGAGGCTACACTGAAATCTGCTCACTCTGATTCTTTTCAACAGTTCAGGATTTTCTAATGTTAACGTGTCACTGAACTATCTGCAATCCCCCACATTAGGAGAAAAGTCCATACTCTCCCTCTGTTGCCAGCTCCAATTTCCAAAAATATGTGTGCTCAAACCGTTTGGAGATTTTTTCTTCCATGACATCACAAAGGGCAGAAACCCCTCCCCTGGGTGACACTCCCACAGCGTGGTGTTTGTTCTCATCTCTGAGTCTGACTTCTCACTGTAAACAGTAAGGCATGTAAAGATGACCGAAGGACCCCAAGCACTTTCAGAGAGGGGCGTGGTCAAATACAGCTCATTTACATTTAAAGCTACAGAGACAGACTGTTCAGAGCAGGGTTGAAAAAGAGGGGTTTATAGGCATGATATAGAATAGGATAGGTGAGAATTTGTTCAAAGATGGGAGCTCTGAGACTTATTTAAACTGGTTGAAAAGGAGGAATATGTGACCTTTCAAAAGAGAGCAGCAGTAAAATGATCAGCTAACGATAAGGGCATGATGCAGTGATGTGCATAGATGAGAGCAGCTCCTGAGACAGCTGATTTGCCAATTATAGAGCCAGACGATGACATCATGAAGTGTGAGTTAGCATACAATGAAAGGGACATGTGAGAAGTCAACAACAACCATAAACGACAAATAGAGTCTTCCTGACTAAACGTACACTGGAGCTTCATTAGATGGACACGTTAATAAATCATGTGATCTAAAATGACTTCACATGATCTTTTGTATTAGTATTTCTGTCGTCATGTTAGCTGTTTGTTAAAACTTGTGTCTTCTTGCTCATAAGCATTCAGCACAGAGGCTCCATGCAGACCATAAGGTGAGGAGCATTGTGTCATACTAGAGACATTAATCTCACAACAAAATGATGTATTGATCTTTGGTGCACCACAGGCGGATCACCTGAAATGAATGAATAGAAAACTCCTTCCACATAGAATCAAATGTAAGACTTTACAGGAGGCTCATTGTTCAGAAATAAACCAGAAGACACACCATGTACATTCAGTCACAGCCTCACTGTAATGGACTATTACAGCTATGTGAAGACTAATATCAGTCAGTTTGAATGATTTCAGTCATTTACAGATTGACATGTAGATTCTTGGTTTGATGATTATTTTCAATGTATTGATATTTATTTGTATTATTTTTTAATTCTTTTTGTTTCTGAATTTGTGTGCATTTTCATTTTCAATTATCTTGTTTTTTGTGTTTCCTGTTTTATTTTGAAATTCCTGTCTTTTGTCTTTTCTTGATTAACATATCACCCTTGCACTCTTCTGAGTCTGGTCTTTAATGTTTCCTGTTTTATATTTCAGTTCTTGCCTTCGTTTTTCATTTGCTGTCTTTGTGTCTCCCTCTACTGTGATTGGGTGACACACCCTGATTGTCTTCACCTGTGTAATTAGTCACACCTGTCTTGATAACCTCTGTGTCTTTTTAGTCTCTGTTACTTCCTTTCAGTGTCGGTCCATCATCAAACCTTCTCCATGTCTCCTTGTGTGGATTATTCTGTGAGCTTGTGATTTTTTGTTTTTGCTGTGTTTGGATCTTTACGTTGGACCTTGTTTCATTTGCATTTGGACTTTGGAAGAAAAAGTCAGCAAGCTTTTATTTTGTAGAATTAGTCTCTTGGTCAATATTTCATTTTTGGTTCTGCTCATGGGTCCTCTCCCTTTTTTGTCTCTATCAATAACTATGACACAGATAGTGTAATTGTCATTACACAAATCACTGAGGATAAAACACTGCACTTCAGTATAAGTATTAGTGTTTGTCATATTACACATATTTATGAACTACAATACATTATCACATTGAGGATCGTGTGATGTCACAGGTTTGTTCAGTATTAGTCAGAGCTGGACTCTTCATACCAGCAGAGCTGCAAAGATAAATGAACACCACAGTGTGACGACCCTGTGGCCATGGCCACTGGTCTCTGTCAGGTTGCTGTCTGTCTGTTGCAGGAGGTGTGTCCTGGCTGTCCTCATCAGCGGGATCAGAGGCACCTGGGTCTGGTTCACTCTGGCCTACAAAGAGCTGCTGCAGACTTCATTCACTCTCTCTCTGATCTCTCAGCTGGACCGATGCTTGTTTATGATCTAGTTTTCTTTGTTAGTACATTTCAACATCTCCCACCACATAACCCTCTCACACACCCACATTCTCACTACTGATTATACAGATTAACACACATCATAACTTTGGTCCTTTGTTAATTAGCACGTTTTTGTTAATAAATTATTCATTTTCTTTGGCAAAACTGATTGTCATCTGTTGTTTGTCACTTTCTATGAGCCGGGTTGTAACAAATGGGGGCTCGTCCAGCCGTTTTGTTCCCGTTGAGTGACATAGGTTTGAAATTTGTTTGCTTGGTAAGTTTTTTTCTTTTGTTAAATTATTTGAACTCATCAAGTTGTTTGTCTGGCTGCTGTTTGAAGTCAAAATTAGTAATTTGGTGTGTCTGTGCTCAGGTGAGTGCTTAAAGTTTTTAGGCAGACATCAGTTCTCTGTTTTTGGGATGGCTGTTTGTGGTCATCTTTTGTTCACTCTTGCTTGAGTGGTTGTGACCTAATTGAATTAATTTGCTCTGTTTTGTGGAAGAATTGTTTGTTTATTCCTAGTGGCGGTGCTGCTTTTGTATTCGGTCTTGTTTGAGCTCGTATCAGGTGAGTCAGGTAACAGGCAGAAGGTGCTTGTGCGCATAAGTTTATCTGTGAGGTGTGGAGTTTGGGTGCGTTGAGCTGGGATTTCTGTAGTGCTGGGGTGAAAGTGGTTAAAGCTTTGCTTGGGAGCATGTCCGTGGTTCTGGGAAGGTTGCTAGCCTGCTAGTCGCTCAACCAGGCCAGCGGTCTCTAGTGCGTAAATACCCACCACCAGTAACCACATGAAGACTAGGGGGAGTTAGATCAGGGGATTTCTTTTGAGTAGGTAGCGGGGAATCTTCCCACTGACAGGGTTTGTCCTTAGGGTGCACACAATAAATCTTTATCTGCTGGATCCTGTTTGTGCAGAAATTGTTTGCATATGTTAAAATGTCTGAAGTTGAAGCATTTGTTGCTGCTCCATCCGAGGAAGCTTTGGAGAAGTTCACAAAAGAACAATTAATTAAACTTGCTGAACATTATTCTGTAACTTTGGGTGAGAAACGTCTGAAAGATCACGTTAAGTTTGCTTTGAAAGCAAAGTTAATTGAGTTGGGAGTAATGACTGCATGCCATGATGAGCGTCCTCCAGTTGCTGCTACCTTTACTGTACAAACACAGGGTCTTACATTTGAGCAACAGAAAGAGCTTCTCTGTTTGCAGATGGAACATCAGAAGATGAAACATGAATTGGAGCTTCAGATGCAAATTGAAGTTGAGCGTATCCGTCAACAAACAGAAACTGCTAAATTAGAGTTTCAAAGATATCAACTGTCTTTTGGTCATGATGGTATGGAAGAGGGGTCTCGGTCTGTTCGTCCCTTTGACATTAACAATCTGCGTTTGTTGCCACCGTTTAATGAGAGAGACCCTGATTCATTTTTTGTCTTGTTTGATCGGGTTGCTAAAGCTAGGGACTGGCCTGATGCAGATTGTGCTGTCCTGCTGCAGTGTGTCCTTACAGGGAAAGCGCAGGCAGTCTATTCGTCTTTGAGTATGGAAGACAGTTCTAGCTATGCAAAAGTTAAAGCTGCAGTACTGAAAGCATATGAACTTGTTCCAGAGGCTTATCGGCAGCGTTTCAGGTCTTGGGAGAGGGGTCAAAGCCAAACGTACGTTGAATTTGTCCGAGATTTGTCTACACATTTTAAACGTTGGTTGACAGCACTGAATGTGACCCATTTTGAAAGCTTGTGTGAGTTAATCATTTTGGAGCAGTTTAAGAATGTGCTTCCAAGTCGTGTGGCTACATTTTTGAATGAAAAGAAGGTAACAACTGCGGGTGAAGCTGCTGCATCAGCAGATGAATATGAGTTGCTCCATAAGAGTAATTTCAGGGAGTGTGTGGCTGTGCATGAGGATGTTGGCTGGAGAGAAGAACATTTCGAGGCAGTTTCGGATGATGCGAGGCGTTCAGGTAAAGTTGGTACATTCAAGTCTCGAGGTCACTTGGACAAAGCAAGCATTTGTAACTACTGTCATGAATCAGGCCACTGGAAGGAAGATTGTCCTGTGTTACAGGCAAGAAATAAATGGGTAAGACCAAATGTCAAGCCTGCTGCTACTGTAACTCCTGTTGTTGCTGTTGATGGCTCTGATGCTCTTGTCCCTGGTGTTTGTGATCCAGAGGTTATGGCTGCTTACCTGCCATTCATTCGTGGTGGTTTTGTCTCTGTACCAGGAAGTGTTATTAGGGTGCCTGTGAAAATCCTGAGGGATACTGGGGCACTGGACTCATACGTTCTGAGTTCTGTTCTGCCGTTTTCTAAGTTTACGGACACCGGTAGTTTGACCCTGATGCGGGGAATGGGCTTAAAAGTGTTGCCTGTTCCACTGCACAAACTCCACATTGAATGTGAATTGGTTCAGGGAGAGGTCAAAATGGCTGTGCGTCCTGCACTACCAATCCAAGGTGTGCACATTGTTCTGGGGAATGACTTGACTGGTGGTAGGGTTTGGGTTGATTATCCTCCAGTTGTTTCTCCATCTGTTTCAGTGATGTTAGGAGTGCAGAGTGTCTCTGCGGGTTCTGTCCCTCAGACTTTGGGTACTGTTAAGTCAGGGCCTGAACCTGAGCAGTTACGTTCCGGACAGTGTGGAAACATTGCTTTGGCTATACCTGAACCTTGTCATGTGTCTCACAGTGAGCTGATGGATGTGCAGCGAATTGATCCAATGCTTGGTAAGCTGGTTGATGGGGTGCACAGGCAGAACTTTGTTGGTGGTCCTGTGTTTTTGCTTGGAAATCAGCGTTGTAACAGTGAACCAATGAAACGGCATAAAGTAAAAAAGAAAAAGGTTAACTTGATGCAAATTTCTGGCTGCAAGTCTCCTTTCGTAGACAGATTTGTATGCTAATCCATGTTTTTTTTTTTACTTTACCTGGTCTTCTTAATACTCATCCTATACTCTTAAAAGTGCTTCTCCAGACACCAGGGGTTGCTGAGTAGACTGTGGAAAGTATGAGATGATTTGGTGTGTGACTCGGATTTGGCGAGTATGATTGGAAATGACGGCAACATGGAATATGAATCGGATTAACGGTAAAAATGTGTAATTGTTCATATTTTGTACTAAAGTCACTTTTTGATTGAAGTATTTTGGGGTTTGTCATTGGGACTCCAAAGGGAGAGCCCAATTCTTTATGGGGGGGGGGGGGGGGGGGGTGTGACGACCCTGTGGCCATGGCCACTGGTCTCTGTCAGGTTGCTGTCTGTCTGTTGCAGGAGGTGTGTCCTGGCTGTCCTCATCAGCGGGATCAGAGGCACCTGGGTCTGGTTCACTCTGGCCTACAAAGAGCTGCTGCAGACTTCATTCACTCTCTCTCTGATCTCTCAGCTGGACCGATGCTTGTTTATGATCTAGTTTTCTTTGTTAGTACATTTCAACATCTCCCACCACATAACCCTCTCACACACCCACATTCTCACTACTGATTATACAGATTAACACACATCATAACTTTGGTCCTTTGTTAATTAGCACGTTTTTGTTAATAAATTATTCATTTTCTTTGGCAAAACTGATTGTCATCTGTTGTTTGTCACTTTCTATGAGCCGGGTTGTAACAACAGTGACCCCTGGACTCAGGTTTCCTCTCTGCTCCATTTTCACCAGAGAACACTCTGACTCTCACATGCAAAGAAGACAAAAAGTGAAGAAACATCAGTGTCCTTGAGGGGGGGAAAGTAATAATTTCAGAGGCTAGAGAATCCCAGAGAGGAAAAAAAATTAATTTCAGCAGGAAAGTAGAGCTCCTTTGAAATCTGCTTCTTCCTTTCAGAAGCTGTATATCGGGACAGTGAAGAGCAGGTGTGACACGGTGGAAACACTGTAATCTGACTCTCATTATGACTCAAACAGCAAACACACGAGAGCTTTGATTTGTGGTTTTTCTAAGAGAAGATCCATCATTTTATCCTGGAAAGGCCTGTGAGCATGGACACATTTATTGTTGTGTGTAGAAACCTGGTGTCACTCTCACATTGAAGCCCCCCTGGCTCTGACCCCTCCCATGTGAACACAGATAATCATAACATTTTCTTCCTGTGTGCCTTCAAAGTAAAGCCTGGATATGAAATCTCTTTGAAGGATCTCTGAGGATTACAGAGTTTGAGAAAAGAGGATCCTGAAAATTTATTTCCTCCAAAGTGTCCGTGGGTTCTCTTTAAGCAGAGCTTCAGTGAACAAAGACGACTCTAATGGTCTTCACTGCTGAATCCTGCACAGAAGGACATTGGACTTTAAAATGTATCTGAGGATTAGAGTGGGATTAATGCGAGTATGGGCGGTTAAAAAAAGAGCAGTGTGAGAGCTGAGAGGTCTCTGTTGTCCACTGTTGATATTCAAGAGACGTTCTTAACAATCCCAGCTGTAGATCACAGATTCATGGATTAGAACATCTCTCTGTCTCCTGTGATCACAGATTTAGAGCCCAAAGTTTTATTAATGTGGAGATTAAAAACATGATGAGGGACTTCTGGCTGTTTTCATGACAGGTTGTTCTTAAAGTACAAAGTGTTTTTCTTTCGTCTGAAACAGCTGATATCAGAAGATGTGTTTTCATGACTTGGAATGAACAAAGGCTGAATCTTTAATTTTCTTTAAGCTATTTCTGGAAACCTCCGACTAACCAGCAGCAGAGGATCACAATGTTTTTAAATACACATCGGGAGTTTGTAATGTAGCTCGGTTTTATCTTATTAAAGGCTTTGTATTTACAGAGGAGGACGTTAAAATAAAGAGAGTACAGAGAGGCTGACAGTGGACTGACGTTATTAACTACTCAGCATTACTTATTAACAAATTACATATTTAGTGTGAATGCTTCAAAGCATTCACACTATTGTTATCCAAATCTTTATTATACCGCTTATTCTTCCACTTCCGTGCGTTTTTTGCTTCGCTTCTACTTTTGCACCGTTTGTGCTACTTTCACCGTTCAACTTTCATACTGTTCAGCTTTTTCTGCTCATTATGGCTATATCTTTTCACGTTTTTACTACTTTTACTTTTTAAGTTATTTCACTTTTTCCAGAAAATTCTGCCCCATTGAAATGAATGGGATTTTTTTCCACTGTTCCACCTTTTTCTCAGCCTTATAACTTTTCCTCTGTTCCACGTAGAGACTTCAATTTTACTTTTACTACATTTACATTGTTTTGCTATCTTTTATACTTTTTAAACTATACCTCCAAATGTTTGGTGATGTTTTTTGCTGTCTTCCACGTTTTTGAATGGGTGTGTATGTGGTGGAATGTTCACACCGAGAGTGGGTGACATCATCGTTAGAGTGCAGCAGAGTTGAGAGATTATTTCAAAATCTCCCGAACAAATTGCTCTAGCGACCACAATTTTCACACCACATGACTAAATTTACCCTCAAAACGTAGGAAAACTTGTCCTCTCGCTCACATTAACATTTCAGGGCAAACGGAGCTACGGTTTGGACACACTGAGCTTCAAAGCGGCAGGTGGTCCAAAAAACTCTCCATCTGCGATAATGTTAAGATCCACCAATTCATCTGGAAACTGATCGCTCTTGACAAAGTTTTCACATCGCTGTAGTTCCCACATTTCTTGGATCCCAGACATAAAAATTACATCAACGCCTTCAGCTACCTCTCCTCTTGCTCATAAAATCATCATTCAGCCGCGAACTCTTCATTTTACCCCTTAAAATGATTGATTTGAACTTTATTGAACTTTATACTGTAAATGCTTTACTTCATGATTGGCGGCTGTGGCTCAGTTGGTAGAGTCGTCGCCCCTCAATTGGAAGATTGAGTGTTCGATCCCCAGCTCCTGTGAGCAACATGTCTGATGTGTCCTGTTCTTGTACAGATACTTTCACTTTCTTCTAATTCCTTTTCTCCTTTTACTACTGTTTTTCTTCTTCCACTTTTCTTCTGCTATTTCCTCTTCTTCTACCTCTTGTTCTTCTGCTTTTACTTCTTTTTCTGCTTCCATTTCTTTTACTACATTTTCTTCTATCACTATTTCTTGTTCTGTACAGATACTTTCACTTTCTTCTACTTCCTTTTCTCCTTTTACTACTGTTTTTCTTCTTCCACTTTTCTTCTGCTATTTCCTCTTCTTCCACTTTTCTTCTGCTATTTCCTCTTCTTCTACTTGTTCCACTTTTTCTTCATCTTCTGCTAATTTTCCTCTTTTTCTGCTGATTTTTCTTCATTCAGCAGTGTTTCCGCAACATTTCAGCAGGAAGCATTCACACGCATTTACCGCAGGGAAATGCAAATTTTCTAGTTTACATTGCATTACCACGTGTGATCGTCCGATTTTGAAATGGGATGAGTCCTTTTTTTTGTTATGTTAACATTGTGGTCAGTCCATTGCAGTTACTTTTTCGGCCAGCAATGATGTCCCGTGTAGTGCCATGCCGGGACCAGCACACATTTGGGATGCCAGAAGAGATAGAAGGCGAGGACATTTTAATTCAACTAATTACTTACTGACAAGTTTTTTTCAGTCAGCGTCAGATCTGATCTGAGCGAGGATGAGGAGGTGAATGTTAGCAGGCTGCTGCTCATACAATAGCCTGTAACAGCATGTATAGAGAGATTAATACTGTATCAGGCTGTTTTGTTTACATAGTTAAATATTGTTTACTGCTGTGTTTTTAAAGCAGTCAAGTTTCTCCTCCTCCTCACTGATTGTGTGAGGAGCTTTAACCCTAACAGGCTCAGTGAGACTGTCTGCTGTACAAATCAGAGCAGTTAAATCAGATGCAAACTTTGTAGTACATGTCTTCTTCTTCTCTGCACATTTAGATCATTTTAAAGCTCCAAATGTGATTTTGTATTGTTTCATTATTGGAAGTTAATCACAGAGGATCGTCCTGGAAAACAATGATATATCAAGGTGTTCTCCTCCAGGTCAGGAGGACGAGCTGTGTCAGCTCATTCTGTTCTCCTTCTCCTGCAGATCAAACTCCACCTCTCCACTCCAGGCTCACTGCTGCTCTGCACTGTTGTTAGTGTAATGTGTTTGTATGTTCCAGCTGAAGTTAGATGTTTGAAGTGTGTGTGTCGGGCTGTTAGAGCAGCAGTCAAAGGTCCTGCATGTCTGCTTGTTATGGCAGCTTCACTCTGATAGTTTCTGACATTTGGAGGAGACCACCACTAAACTCTGATATGGATTAGAAAAAGATTCTCCCTCCATAGATGGTTATGGAGGCTTATTAACTGGTTTAATGACTTCTTGTCTCTCTGACTGTTTGCTTTCTTCACCCAGTGAATAAATGTAACTGTATGCCTTCTGCTCTATCCGTTGGGCTTTGGCTAAGGAGATTATCTGAGCATATTGAATTCATAGATCATTGTAGCTGCTGGCTGCTTCAAAGTGTCGTTAATATTCAGATTGTGGAGATGTGTGAACTACTTCTCTGTTATTACAGCAGAGTTCAGACAAGAAAAGAGACTCTGGTGGAAGTTTTTAATAACTGTATAATCCACAGATAAAAAGATGAAATGTTTCCTTTAGTCTTTTAATCATACAGTTGTCATTGAAATGTAATAGTTTAGAAAGAGATGCTTCTCTGTTCTGGATTGTAATCAGTGCATTGCTCTGGTTGTAGGTGAAGTAGAAAGTCAGGTGGAGTCTGATGAAAGATGTTGTGAGGATGAGTTACTTTGAAAGTGAGGTTTGTCAGATTTATACAGAAGGATTTACCTCTGGGCTTCACTGAGGATTTGAATTGATTCAAAGTTCGAGTTTCAGACTTCTTCATGGGTGACTTTAAACTGTTTCTGTTTTATGAATATTTGACTCTGAAAGAGGATGTTCTTTTTGTATTAACTAAAGACTTAGTTACTTGTACTTATATTTCTCCTGTTAAATGCTGCTCACAGGAGAGTGTGAAGAGCTAATAGATGGAGCTACGTGAAGCAATATTTAGCTTAATGACAAAATAATTATCTTACACTTCATTTTTGCAAATGACATCATGATACAAAGGTTCATGGTTTGTCAGGTCTGTCCCAAGTCACAACACATAGACAACTTTAAACTTGTTTTTGGGATAAAGTTCATGTCAACCTTTTTCTAAGTCAGGAGAATCTCAATACTGACAGACTTTAGTAATAGAGTGAAGAAAATTTACTTCTTAAGTTTTGGAATTTATTTTGTTTAGCGATGTATTCTCCTCTGCATTTCTTGTTTATATGTAATCGAAAGAAACAAAAAAATCAATCTAATCAATATCCTGGGGGATCTCTGATGTTTACTCAGTAGGTTTAATGGTTCACATCAATACCAGGCTCTTGAAGCCGGTCCCTGCTGCGCTGACTCTGGTTGAAAAGACACAAGTCAGCCTTCACTCCTGTCATAGCTTCATCTCTGTCCAACAGGAGGAGGCTGAGGCACATTGTCCATTTGTAGATACAGTCTATATGATCTGAACTGATCTTCAGAATTTATCCTCATTAAAAATACTTTTTGGAGTTTTATAAGAGTTTAACTGAAGACAGATGAAAGGGTTGTGTTCATGTTCAAACTGTGAACTAAATCCTCCTGTCAGAGTCGAATAGATACTTTCACTTTCAAAACATTTTCAGGCTTTGCTTCTTTTACTTTCATCTTTTATAGAAAGAGAAAAATACATTTCTTCAATCAGCAATCTTCATCTTTCAGGACTCTGATTATGACTCTCTGTACTCATCTCAGCTGTTTTGTTGTGAGACGTTGGATGAAGTGTCAGCTAACAAGGTCATCACTTTGTGCTGCTTCTGTACTTGAAGTTCTTAAACAAAGATCATGTCTCTTTGAGGATTTCAGAACAATTCTTCTTCACTCTCTGCTCATAAATGTGTCACTTTGTCCAAGCTCTGACTAGAGGAGATTCATACTGATTCATACATATTAATCATTTATGATTATTTTTAAATCAACAAAAGACACCTGAGAGCTCAGTGAAGACACTCCTCATCCAAATGATGTTCACTACTGCTCAGGAAGTGTCAGATCAACACCAAAGGCAAACAAAATAAGACCCGTCAATCAAGCAACCATTGTTTTTATAGCACCAATTCACAACACGTGTTAGCTCAAGACGCTTTACAAAAGATCGTACGTGATAATATCATTGGTTAATACAGGCAGGATTACTATTCCTCACGTTCCTGTTTTCCACACTTCCTTGCTGCTAAGGTGGGTTTGGAGCAGGCCGTGCATAAATGATCACTTGATGGTTGAGGGGATGACAGTCTGATGATGGAGGCTATGGTCGAGTGGTGGTCCGATGTTCCCTGCAAGGGATGCAAGCACCCTTCAGTGGGAAGTGCACCTTAAGTGTTGAGCGCTTTTACCTCAGGTGTGTTAGGTGTCTGAGGGGCCGCGGCGCTCTCCAAGGTGCTGATCGTGCCTTTGTTCATCTGGTTGTTCAACACTGCATCAGTTATGTTATTATTTTACACTGATTCATCTGGTGTTAATAAATAGAACAGATGATGTCATTAACAGAGAAGACCAATCAATCAATCAATCAATCAATCTTTATTTATATAGCGTCAATTCATAACAGTTCATAAATCATAAATCAAGACACTTTACAAAAGTAGGTAAAGGACCTTACTGTTTGTCTGTTAACATTAACAAAAGAGCAGGTAACAAGACCATGCTCATTGTTATGTTTACAAAAAGCAGGTAAAGGACCTTACTTATGGCTATATTACAAGAGCCCAGCTTAATCCGTCACAGCGTGGCAAGAAAAAACTTCCTTTTAACAGGCAGAAATCTTCAGCAGACCCGGGCTCATGACGGAACAGCCATCTGCTAAACTGTGCTGGGCTTGAAAATGGGATGGGGGAGATGGGACAAGATGCAGAAAGAAGAATAGGATAGGATAGGTTTGGGGGCGGGGGGGGGGGGGGGCAGGCCATCCTCACCAACAGTCCCAAGGAACCTAAGAGAGCTCAGGAGCTCCCAGAAAAAGGAGAGGATAGAATATAAAGATGACAAGCAGTAATAAGATATGAAAGCTGGGAGAGAGAGAGGGAGAGGGAGAGAGAGATAAGAGATCCTGGTGCCAGTTCCCCCGGTAGTCTAGGCCTATAGCAGCATAACTATGAGCTGGTCCTAAGCCAGCCCTAACTATAAGATTTATCAAAAAGAAAAGTTTTAAGTCTATTCTTGAAAGTGCCTAGTGTGTCTGCCTCCCGGACCCCGACTGGTAGACGATTCCAAAGGAGCGGTGCCTGATAACTAAAGGCTCTACCTCCCATAGTACTTTTAGAGACTATAGGCACCACGAGCAGGCCTGCATTCTGGGAACGTAATGTTCTTGTCGGATAGTACGGTACAATTAACTCTTTAAGATAGGATGGTGCCTGACCGTTTAGAGCTTTGTAGGTGAGCAGGAGGATTTTAAATTCTATTCTAGATTTTATAGGGAGCCAATGGAGAGAAGCCAATACATGAGTAATGTGGTCGTTCTAATCCTCTACCAATCATTACTTCAGTTTGATCTTATTGAACCTTGATAAAACTCTTCAGTGTTTGTGAGTCTGTGTGACAGAAGACGCAGTCACTGCAGAAAGAACGCTCTCACCATTACACCAAACCTTTATTTTCTGCAGAGCATTGATCTATACTTACTGCTAACACTCAGTCACTGAGCCCCTGTAGCAGAGTCACAAACACAATATTTGTATCCACACTCTCCTCTAATCATTGAGTTTAGAGAGCACAGATGCACAACTGCTCCTCCTAAGAGACCCCCCCCCTCCTTCTGAGACTCAGAAATCCACTGAGAGATCCCTCAGGTGTTACAAATGAACCGCTGTTACCTCAACTTAAAAACTCCTGCAGCTATAGAAGAACTCTATTTTTGGGTCCTCATGAGGTAAATTCAGGACATTGAGATTTACATGTAAAACATTTTACATGACAGTTTTTTTTCCAAATAGCAGTAAGGAAAAAAAAGGACGATCAGAAAAGAAATAATCCTACATTAAAAAAACAAAAAAAAACACGTTTCTTTCCAAATAGAGGTTGTTAACCCATTAATCTCAACTAATCTTCATCATTTTTTAAAATCTCTGACATCCTGATTACCAGCTGAGCACAGAATTTAAACTCAGTGTCTAAAACAAAAAAATAAGTTTTCAAGATTCAATCCACATTTCTCTCACTCTGCTGAGCTCATTGTAAATTCTCTGAACTTGTTTTTGGTCTCGAGGACAAACTAATGAACACCGAGGTAGAAAAAGATGCTAGATCAATACCATGAGAGAAGGGAGACTACAGAAGTCATTTAGTGAGAGATGGTGTGAGGCTCTGACCTGAACTCTCCTGTGTGTTCATTAAACACATTTACTACAGAGACATTTAAAGATAATCACATTATCTGTCCCCCTGTTTCCTTTTCTTCTTCTCTCAGTTTGGAAGTGACCTCCAGGAAAAGTTGGAACACACACCTGAAGGACTGATAAAGTGCTAATGGAACAAACACAAACACAGATGAAACTTCAACACAGCTGCTTCAAGTCTTCACTACAAATAACTTTCAGATGATAAATCAAACATTGTGTTAATCTTCAAGACTGTTTAAATAGAATTACTTTATTTCTAATGACTAATAGGTTTAAAATTCAATCTATAAATTGTTTCTTTGTTTTTCTTTCCCCCTCTCTTTCCTCATGACAAAGAGTAAGGAGGGGAAGGTAAAGTGCCCAATACAGCAGGGATGAGTGCTGGCCCTTATCGAGAGATTCATCAAACCCTCTGATGAACTTTTGATCACTTTTTGAATCTGCTGCCATTCAAAATAAATCTGTGTTCTCACATTGGTATTCTGCAGCATCTTTACAAACAGAAGTTTTTATGAAAAGTCATCAAAAGTAATTCACCTCACAACATTAAAAAACTGTTCTAACATTCAGTCTCTCCTATTAGCTGTGTGAGCTTGTTTTATTTTGAAGGTTGTTTTGACGTTGTGCTCTGAAATCTGTTTTTAAACAGACGTCTGATAGAGGACAGGATCTTTGGACAGATTTGAATGTTAGCATTGATTAAAATCTCCTCAAACTTATAATGGAGATAAATACAAACGGCTGAGCTGAGATTATGAACATTGAATGAGTGTCAGAGACGACAGCTGTGAAATGTTAAGTTTCTTTAAAAGCCGGCTGGATTTCTTATCCAGGGTTTGTTGAGCTGAAGTTTACTCTGTTTCCTTTTCTAACTTTGTGTTTTAGGACTGACTTTCATCCCTGTTTTAGTGTAACCAAAAAAATAATACAAACACAAACCAGGGAGAATTTATGAAAATGAAATGATCATTTGAAGAAGTTGGATAAATCTAACAGAGGATGTTTGGATTTACTGACCGGAAGGTTTTGTGTCCAGAAACTACATTGCAATAATTAAAATAATAACTAGTCACTAGAAGAATAATGTAGTTTGACTATTTGACTATTTTTTTTATAGTCAATGACCATGTTTCACATTTATTGTCACATCAAACAACACTTCATTTCTTCTAATTACGTAAAAAATAAAATGTTGGCTCGTCCACAGTCTCACACAGTTCTTACAAAAAGCTTCATTTGTCAGGTGATTTTTAACAGCTCTGTCTCTGCAGACATTTTACATTAAAGTCTCCTCTCTGTGTCTCAGAGGAGAAACAGCTGAGCAGCCCAACCTCCTGTTAAAAAGCAGCTCTCATAATGTGACTCCTACAACCTGGGGAAATCTCTGTGAAACATGTCTGGTAATGATGAATTTAAATGTAAATGGCAGCTTGATAGAGGAAACAAATTACAATCATCCCTTGAATAAACGATCTAAAGTGAGGAAGAGTCTCCAAACCTGATCATATTGTACCAGTGGAGTTTGAGAAAATGGAAAATGGAAAACACAGTAATTACTAATTTGACCTCCTCCAGTTAACACGGCCTGGGAAATAACAGAATGATTCTGATTTATTGTTAAATATCATAAACATTTAAACTGTTTATTTTTTATGAGAGGCAGAACGTGTGAGTGGATATAATACATGAACAGGCTCTTGTTAGCATTGTTTGTCCAACAGTGAAATATGATGTCTCAGCAGAATGAGGCTGGAGATATAGTTGCAGTGAATCTTATATTTGTGTATGATTGGTTGAGTCATGAGTGTGATTGTAAATGTACTTGACTGTATGTGTTGCATTTTATCTCTTGTTGGTTGTGTACAAGAAACATCAGTGACACTCAAGGAACTCACCATGATATAAATTCTGAGTTTAGAACTTGCATACAGTAATAAACTTAAATAATCAATACTAACAACAGATCAGGTGAGCCAACAGATAATCTGTAAACAGAGCACACTGTCCGTACAGTCAGCATCACGTTTCATGAACAGTTTCCTCGGGGTAACGGTCTGGTGTATCGGTTTAATGGGTGACCCTGTTAACTGGTGACTTTCAGCCAAATAAACCTGTAAATGTTTAAAACAGCAGCTGTTGAAAACAGAATATTTGCTGTCAAATGTTAAAAACATGCTCATCAGTTAATGACAGAATAAAATAACACAAATGCAGGAAAGGACTCAGTATCAGTTAATACGGTCACTCGTTGAACAGAAATGTCTGAAGTGGCAGCCATCAGATGTTTAGATCACAAAAACACACACAACTTTATTGTTCATTAAAAACCAAAGATGTAGCATTCAGAACTTGAACAGATAATAATTTATAAAAGAGAAGAAAATAGAAACCTGCATCTACTTTGAACTCCGTTGCTATGGCAACATGTTGTTGTCCTACATCTGACTCCTTTTTTCTTGATCACCTCCAACATGACTTCCTGCGCTTCATTGAGAAAGGCTAACATGGGAGAGGGATATTAACACAGAGGATAAAGAACACTCTCCTCCCCCCTCACTGTGTGTTCTCCTCAGAGCAGAGCATGCTGGGAGACTTTGAGATCAGCCGAGGAGTCGGGTGCAGAATACAGATCAGCAGCAGGAGAACTGAAGCTCAGACTCTGATTGACCTCTATTTAAAAACACCTGTGCTGTTATTGACCCGCAAACCCCTCAACACCTCGACATCCCCCCTCTGTCATGATATTATTTTCTGACTCAGAGATTACAGACGAGTTCAGTGATGAGTGAGTTCATCAGGTTCAAGTCATCAGAGGGTTTGTCTGCTGCTTAATTTGACACTAAATGAAACCTCAATTTCAGAGAGTAGAGAGGCAGAAAAACTCAGTTAACCTAAAATGTTTTAAAGCTGAACTTTGTCCAACCTGATCCACCGTGAGAAGTAAATCAGAGCAGAGTTACAGCTCTTATTAATCACTTCTCTGTGTTCATATTTTAGCCTGAATCACATTGAAATTCAAAGTGGACACTGAGAGGAGTTAGTTTGAAACTGAACGAGGAGATTAAAGACTGAGCAGTGTTTCTACAGAGTCATCAGCAGCAGTCTCCAACAGTCCTGACACCACAGTGGGATATCCCAGGAGGTCTCTGAAAACATGCAGTCATTAAGAGCTCACATCGTTCTGATGAGATTATCACTGTGGAAAAAACAACATCAAATGTGTTTATAGAAGGAGAGAAGCTGAAGCAGATATTTCACTTCAGAGGAGACACACAAATGTCTCCCACCAACGCTGAATGTCATGTTGAATGATTCTATGCTGAGGTGAAATACCAACCACAGCACATCAGGAAAATGAAACTAACAGACAACAAGCCTGAGGTGATTGAGACAACAACGTGACTGTTTGATGAACTCTGGACACTAAATGTTTAACATGAACCTTCACTGGAGACACTCACACAGAAACAGATGATACACTGTGTGTAAAATACATCCACAGCTTCAGCAGTGTGATTCATGACAGCTGAATGATCTGACTCCATGAGCTCTATAAGCTTCACATTATGGACTAACTTAAACCTCTTAAGCATTATGTCATAATGGAGCTGTCTCTGGTCTGTGTTTAAATGACATCAATGTGTGACTCAGCATTTTGTCTCAGATACACTCTCCAACATCACAGGAGAAGAATTATATCAGTGTTTTGGAGGAAGAACTTTGAGAGGATGGAAAAATCCTCTAAATAATGTAAATAGTAAATATTGCAACAAGTAAAGAATTGTGAACAAGCAGAAGTCAGTCAGTCTCTGCAGAGAGGAGACACTGGACTGTTGATGGAGCTCTTTGTCAAACAAAGATCGTTAGAGACAGGTAGAGCTGCTTTCTGCTGCTGATGTTTAACATGACACGCTCTGCCTCTGTCTCAAGCTTCTCGTCACATCATTAGCATCAGGAGCCTTTTTAAAGGATTTTAAGAAAACATCAGCAGCTCTTTCTTTATCATCCATAAAGCTACAAGAATTCTTCATTCTTACAGTTTAAATTTCTCTGTTCATCACAGCTCACAGTTTGTTGTGTCATGATGACCAAAGTGTCAAAAAGCTGATGTGCCACACACACACACAGACGCACACTTTGTCTGCAGTCAGCGTGCAGATCAGTCAGCTGCAGGTCAAACTTTGGGAAGTGGAGCAGGCAGGAGAAGCTGTGAAGGCTGGCAGTGTGTCTGCAGATTAGCCTGGCATGGGTTAGCACCGCGCAGTCAGAGGCTTTTCTCTCATGCCAAAGCTAGTATCACACACACGATGAGTGAGTAAGGGGAGAGAGAGAGAGAGACAAGAGGAGAATCTGCAGAGCAACATTGACACAACAGCAGCCAGGAAGACACCTGTCAATCAATGCTGAGTCATGAATAAATATGTGACTGTGTGTTTTCTACATGATGGACCTGCCTGTAGCTTTAAGATTGATAACATCATTATTAACATGTAAAAGATGAAAAATGATCTTCTGAGGACAATAACAATAAAGTGAAAAGCTCTCAGCACAACATAACACACTAATATACTGAGTCACTATGACATGAGAGGGAGTGCTGTTATACTAAATATCAGCATGGCTCTGATTCAGTCAGAGTAACAAAGCTGAACGATGATTGTTGATTGGTTGGTACATGACCTAAAAGGTCAACAGGAAGAAGGTCCAATAGTAACTAGTTAAAAGGGGGCATAGCGCCACCTACTGAAGTGAAGTCAGACATACTTCTGACTTCTGGAACAAAGACTGGAGTCAAATTAACTGAGCCATAACTGTAGCTCGGCTGAACTGAGCATGTAATGAACTGAGTGTTAAAGTTCAGGTTCTTCCTCTAAACGAACACTTTAACAAATTGATTATCATTCATCCTTCAAAATAAATCTGTCCCTGAGCCTCATGAAGAGCTCTGAAGCCTCCACCATCCAGCTTTTCATGTTCACACCACGTTTCATTCAGCTTGATTCAGTCACAGTTTGTCCTTGAAAATGTAATTCAAAGCAGGAATAATAAGGGTTATAATTCACTGCTGATTGATAAGAATGAACTGTTTTATATCTGTGAACATTGGAGCAAAGCATAAAATTATTCAAAGAAAACTTTATCATGATTAATCACTCAATCTGCTCCAGTATTTGAAATGTTCCAGAGGTTTCTCAACATATTGACCAAAAAGCTTGAAAAAGAAAATGGAAAAAGGTGATAACAGTGTGTCGTCTGATCAATCAATCAATCAATCAATCAATCTTTATTTATATAGCGTCAATTCATAACAGGCGTTATCTCAAGACACTTTACAAAAGCAGGTAAAGGACCTTACTGTTTGTCTGTTAACATTAACAAAAGAGCAGGTAACAAGACCATGCTCATTGTTATGTTTACAAAAAGCAGGTAAAGGACCTTACTTATGGCTATATTACAAGAGCCCAGCTTAATCCGTCATAGCGTGGCAAGAAAAAACTTCCTTTTAACAGGCAGAAATCTTCAGCAGACCTGGGCTCATGACGGAACAGCCATCTGCTAAACTGTGCTGGGCTTGAAAATGGGATGGGGGAGATGGGACAAGATGCAGAAAGAAGAATAGGATGGGATAGGGGGGGGGGGGGGGGGTCTGGGCAGGCCATCCTCACCAACAGTCCCAAGGAACCTAAGAGAGCTCAAGGAACCTAAGAGAGCTCAAAAGGAGAGGTTAGAATACAAAGATAGTGACAAGCTACTGCTTGTCACTATAGACATATCTTATTACAATAAGATAAGAAAGCTGGGAGAGAGAGAGGGAGAGAGAGATAAGAGATCCTGGTGCCAGTTCCCCCGGTAGTCTAGGCCTATAGCAGCATAACTATGAGCTGGTCCTAAGCCAGCCCTAACTATAAGATTTATCAAAAAGAAAAGTTTTAAGTCTATTCTTAAAAGTACCTAGTGTGTCTGCCTCCCGGACCCCGACTGGTAGACGATTCCAAAGGAGCGGTGCCTGATAACTAAAGGATCTACCTCCCATAGTACTTTTAGAGACTATAGGCACCACAAGCAGGCCTGCATTCTGGGAACGTAATGTTCTTGTCGGATAGTACGGTACAATTAACTCTTTAAGATAGGATGGTGCCTGACCGTTTAGAGCTTTGTAGGTGAGCAGAAGGATTTTAAATTCTATTCTAGATTTTATAGGGAGCCAATGGAGAGAAGCCAATACAGGAGTAATGTGGTCCCTTTTCCTCGTTCTAGTAAGAACACGAGCTGCAGCGTTTTGGACGAGTTGGAGGGTCTTTAGAGATTTACCATAGCACCCTGCTAAAATAGAATTACAGTAATCCAACCTGGAGGTAACAAATGCATGAACTAATTTTTCAGCATCATTTTGTGACAGGATCTGCCTGATCTTAGACATATTACGAAGGTGAAAATAAGCTGTCCTTGAAATTTGTTTAATGTAGGAATCAAAGGACATATCCTGATCAAATAGAACTCCTAGGTTCCTAACAGTGGTACTAGAGGCTACACTAATACTACTAAGGGCCGTCATATCGGCAGAGAAAGTCTCTCTAAGGTTCTTAGGTCCAATCACTATAACTTCAGTCTTGTCTGAGTTGAGCAGTAAGAAGTTTCTGGTCATCCAGGTCCTGATGTCCTTGACTCAGGCTTCTAGTTTACAAAGCTGGTTGGTGTCTTCTGGCTTCATTGCTATGTAGAGCTGAGTATCGTCTGCATAGCAATGAAAGTTCATGGAGTGTTTTCTCATAATACTACCTAGAGCAGGGGTGCTCACACTTTTTCGGCATGGGAGCTACTTATAAAATGACCAAGTCAAAATGATCTACCTAATATAAACGTGCAAAACATATATTTAGAATTTAGCTCTATACCTGTATATTAAGTGTTTGGTATAGGTTGTGGAGAGAGAGAGAGAGAGAGAGAGAGAGAGAGAGAGAGAGAATGACTCTGGCCTTTGTATGTAACTGGGTCCTGGTCTGTCTCATCCTCTGTTGAATTTTTTAAAATTAAAAGTCCAAGTATACCACTGAGTCATGATTAATGATTACTTTAACTGTAATGCCATGTTTAGTTACATTATTACTTAATCCACCCAAATAATATTATTGATGGATCATTCATACTGTGACTGAACATGGCCTTGAAGTATTCCGATTCATTGCATATCCTTCCGTTTTCCAGCCTAAGCTACATTTACATCTATTTTTTTATCTGTTTCATCTGTAGGCTCCTTCACTATGTTTCTCATTCTCTTAGCTTATTACAGTTCTCACCTTTCCTCCTCTTTACCTGATGATCCTCTGCCTTTCTTGCTGCAACAAATGATAACTTGATTGATGCAGCCTTTTAACACTACGTTACATATTTTAATATTCATTCAGCAAATACAGTCACATCGCGACCGTCTTTACTTTCGGTTTTAATGAAACGAAACTTAAGAGGAAAATACGGAGGCGACTCATCATGAACATGCACAAACTGAGATCTGTCTGATAAATAGGATCTAAACCAACTTAAAGCAGTCCCTGTAACTCCAAGCAATTGTTCTAGTCTCTGTAACAGAATCTGATGGTCAATTGTGTCAAAAGCAGCACTAAGATCTAACAGGACAAGCACAGATAGAAGTCCCCTGTCTGAGGCTAACAGAAGATCATTTGTTACTCTAACTAGTGCAGTCTCAGTGCTACCGAGGTGTTGAAATCACATCCATGTGGTGTCGATAAGAGCGCATGTAATGTGTCATTATGAGGAACAGCCCTCCAGGTATCTGCTACATTTATTGGAGTCGAAGAAGCAGGGAGGAAAAACATTTACCTTCTCCAGCCAACACCATCAGTCTTCTTTAACAAACTTTATTACACAGAATGAACCATCCATCATCACATCTCTACACTGGTCTCTTCAAATACATGAATATGATCATTTTCTGCAGCTTGGTCACTGCCCAATGCTTCAAAGTGTGTCACTGTATGTTTTCAACTAGCATCATCTCTGGACACTCTCCAGAACATCATTGCTTTTTCTTATGGTTACGTCTTTGACCTTCATAATAATGAAACTTACTTCTTTATGGAAGCCCAGAACAGGCTCATATCCATTGTGTTTCTGACTCTTGAACATGTTTACAGGAGGTTACAGCACTTCTTAGTTGTTTTTTGGATGTTTGAAAGTGTTGAGATTGAAACGTTTCTGAGTCGTCAGCTTGTTTCTAAAATGTAAATCTTACACAAACACATTAAAACTCTTCTTTTTTCTTCTGAAATTCTTCAGAAGAAACAAAACCAAACAGATCTAACATTTGATCTGCAGGAGGGCAGTGTAATAAAGTGATGAAAACAATTGTACCATGTAAATAACTAACCTGATCTCTTCCTGTCTGTCTTTTCTTTCTCCTCATGCTCTCCTTCTCGCTGCAAACGTTCAGGTAAGAATTTTTTTTTTCTTATATTTTGAATGGCTGTTTACAAACCTGTTTATGGATGTGTTACTGCCACCTGCTGGACTGGAGACACACAGATGAAACTTGTTGTTGGTTTAGTTTGGAGCAACACAATAAAGCTGACTACTACTCTGATGACATATCTCCATCTGTAGACACTTCAGCAGCTGTTACAGACTGATTGGTTTATTTGACTCATGTTTTGAGTTTTGACAGCCTGTGAGTCCTCTGAGATCTGTGTCAATAGTTTCTGTACAATCAGGATTGAACATCCTGTTCATAAGCTGTTGTTTTATTATATCAAGCTGTCTCATTATTGATGCTTTAATGATGAACATGTTGGCTCATCATGAAACTGTCTGTTAGCAGAAGGACAAAGAGTCCTGTTGTGAGATGAAGACAGAGCAGCTTTTAAAGAGGAGACTTGACTCTGATCACTAATTCTCATTCTGTGTGATTAAGTCCAAGCTGCTGCACTCTTCTTTATGTTCACCTTCATCACTGAGCTGACTTTAACTTTTACCCCCTTATCAATCAGCTGATTTGATCTGTTCACCCACACTGATTCAGATGTTTTATCTCTGAACCTCTGAGGTTTAAACACAAAGGAGCAATGACTGAAAACACTTTGTATCTCAGTAAAGTGTGTGTGTGTGGAAACACTGGGACGACAGTCTGCAGTCTGCAGTCTGAAGGAAGCAGACAAATGTAATAAGCAGATTAGTGAACGAGTAGAAACTTTATGAGGCATTATGACAGACTCTAGCAGTAGATCAAGATTCACATTCCCATCCTCGATTTAGATATTTTATTTTCCCTGAGATTTCATTTTCTCATTTTTCATTACCTAACATGAGCCAAAACTCATCAAACTTCCCACCAGCATCAGGCCTGCTGAACAAAGTGATGTTTTATTGATCTCCAACATGAGCGTGGAAACTTGCCTTAACACCGCCCTGTTTTCACAGTTTTTATAAGTACAGCACCTTGAAGGTTGTGTCTCTACAATGGAAGTATTTTTGTGTCCACAATTCCAGCATCAAGAGAGTTCATTGTGCACATTGTGGTGAAATTTCGATTTATTGTTTTATTTATTTTTTTATTTTGGCAATTTTAAGGGTTAATTGTTGGCTTAACTACTCCAATGGTGTTCATCCAATCCAACTCAAATTAGGTATACAACTAAAAGACACCTGAATGACCACAACATTTCAAACTTGTGTAAATAACTTAAACTGCCTCATCATGGTGAGCCCTGAAATTTGGACATTTTACAAAGAAACAGGAAGTTGTTTTATCCTGATTGTACATTCTACAATCTGACCCAAACTTTGTATTGATTCTGAAAGTTCTGTGACCCGAGTGTCAACAGAGTGACCCGAGTGTCAACAGAAAAAAAACATGTTACTTTGACTTTCAGCTATATTCTTTGATTTGTTAAACATCTCATTGCAACATTGAACATCTTTGAATGTATTTGAAAGTTTTTGTTAAATCTAATCATAAAAGAAGTCTTCATGTCCTTCTCTGCATGTGGCTCATTGTTCTGATCTCAGTCATCAATCTGAAAAAACAGCTTGAACAACATTGAGTTTTTTTTCACATTTTAAATCACTGAGTTTATGTTCTTGATTAGTTGAGAGGATATTTGTGGAGCAGATTGTTTTATGTTTGTATGTTCATGGAAGTGTCTGAGTCAGTGTGAGGAGGTCAGCTCTGAGGGGGGAGAACTCAGGTGTGTGTGGTGGTCTGTTTGTCTCTCGATCAAAGGACACAGTCTGACTGGTTCATCGAGCAGAAAGGAGAGAAACATATGAGTACCATTTTAGTACCCTGGAGCACGTATGACTGTATATCTGCAGGGGGTGAGGCTCTGCAGCTCTCTGTTGTTACTGGACTGTAGAGGGGTCAGAGCTACAGGTGGTCTCTCTGCTCACACTGGGTCACTTTGAACCTAATCTTTCATTACTCTTAAATATAAAACACACTCTGCTCCCACCAACAATTCAGACAGAAAATATGAAGAATTTGGTCAGAGGCTTTAGAGGCCTGTTATTGGTTATTTAGCATCGCCGTGAGAACATCAGTGTTTAGTGTTCAGATTAAATGACCAGATTAGAATGCAAACCTTGTGCATGTCCCCGCCCATGTCAGAACGTCCTCTGTTCAGCTAACGTCGGCTCTTTGGATGTATCACCTGTGAATGTAACTCCCCCTCTCTCCAGCCTCTCTCCTCCTCTTTCATTTTATCTCATTAACTCTCCTGAGGACAAAAGGGACAATGTCACAGTTTTCCCCTCACCTTCCTCTGAACTGCACGATCACCTGTTTGAAAGAAAGGCTCCAGCACACTTTTATTTACCAAGCAAGACACTCAACCTTGATGTGTGTGTGTGTGTGTGTGTGTGTGTGTGTGTGTGTGTGTGTGTGTGTGTGTGTGTGTGTGTGTGTGTGTGTGTGTGTGTGTGTGTGTGTGTGTGTGTGTGTGTGTGTGTGTGTGTGTGTGTGTGTGTGTGTGTGTGTGTGTGTGTGTGTGTGTGTGTGTGTGTGTGTGTGTGTGTGTGTGTGTGTGTGTGTGTGTGTGTGTGTGTGTGTGTGTGTGTGTGTGTGTGTGTGTGTGTGTGTGTGTGTGTGTGTGTGTGTGTGTGTGTGTGTGTGTGTGTGTGTGTGTGTGTGTGTGTGTGTGTGTGTGTGTGTGTGTGTGTGTGTGTGTGTGTGTGTGTGTGTGTGTGTGTGTGTGTGTGTGTGTGTGTGTGTGTGTGTGTGTGTGTGTGTGTGTGTGTGTGTGTGTGTGTGTGTGTGTGTGTGTGTGCGCATCCATTGTGTTCCCAGGAGTCTGACCGCTGCATCAACATTAAGTATTAAGAGACCTGCTGGCTAAAATAACAGCAGAGGTGGAGGGCTGCAGGGGGCAGAGAGAGGGCAGTGCTCTGTGTCCTTCCTTCTCTGTCTCTCCCCTCGTGGTGTTTTAAAGACTTCTTTTGTGCAACTCTGAGTTTATAAAAGTTTCATCCATCCAGCCTCCATGAGGGACTGAAGTCAGCTCTCACCGAATGTTGACAAAGCGTGTTAAATCAATAACGTCACAGACACACGAGCTGATCACTTCTCACTCTGAGTCTTTTTTTTAATTGAATGTTTCAGTGATTCACAGTTTTTGTTCTTTAGTGCTCCTGATCTTAAACTTTTTTTTTTCCTTCTGACTTTGACCGCATCCTCTGATTGTGAGCCAATCAGAGCAAAGAAAAACTCTGGCTCTGTATAAAAAAAGTGTTTTGATTGGCTGCCTGTTCTGCCGTCTGTTAATGAAGTGTTATTGTCTTTTGTTTCTGCTCCGCCTGGAGAGTTAAGTGACCTTACATTAGCTGATAATTAATATTGAACTCAATTTACAGACAACAATTTAAGTTCACTTTGTCTCCTCCACCCACCAGAGTCTGGGTCAGTGATGCAATATTTCTATTTCGTCTTGAACTGTCTGTTTGTATATTTACAGAACATACTTTGAAATAAACAATATCAGAAGAGGAAGTCTTTTAATTCAACTGAATTGGTTTGTTAGTTCGTCAATGGCATTTCGTTAAATGTGTTATGTGTTTCTCTGCCAGTCTCATTTAACCCCAAAATCTCTGCAATGGAAATAGTCAGTGCTCACAATGTTTAATCCCAAAAGGTTTTCAAACCTTGAGGGTTAACAGTCATGTCATGATCTTGAAGTTTAAAGTAAAGGAAGGGATTCAGTTGTAATTTCATTTCCTGATGTTGATCTGTTCTGAATCCCTCTGCAGCATTCTCCCCATTTTGTCTTTAGAAACAAACCAACAACAAACGTTTCCCTGCAGAGAAATTCAACAACATTCAGAGAGGAGAAAAAGACACAAAGTTCATCTCATTAAAGAAAGAATGACCATGGACACAACTCAGTTTGTCCTTTCGAACAACTTCATGTTAATAAACAGATGAAACATCTGCAATATAAAATCAAAACAGAAGATTGTTGTCATGAAGTCAGCTCACCTCGATGAGAGTTGTGTTTCAGTGTTGTATCTTAAAGTTGTGTTTCAGTGTTTTGCTGAATAAGAACAAATGTCTGGCTCAGTTTGCTCTCTAAAGACACAGAATCAATGTGAACTCACCCACTGGGGGGTTTCAGCCCCACTGACTCCTCCTTTAACACCAAACACTGTTATTTGTCCAGCTGGGACTCTCTGAAACACTTTGTATATCTTCTGCTGTGTTTTACAAATACTGCTGCACTGATGCATCCACAGACATGGTGCGCTTATTTCTCTTCTCACACCATGATGGATGATCATTGTGTTTTCCCAGCATGCATTGGGAGGAGCTTTGTTTGACTGTCTGCTGAAATGTCAGACATCCATCTCCTGAGATCCTGCAGTGATATCTTAAATTAGAAACACTGCTGTGTGACACACGATGAGAAACAATGTCCTGGTGTGGACCAAGTCTGGAAGTTGGTTTGGTCCCAGTTCACTACCCGAGCACTGCTGTAGTGCCATTGAGCAAGACACCGTACCTCCCCCCACCACCAGCTCAGAAGGTGAAGGTCCTGCAGTGATATTGTTCTTAAATTAGAAACACTGCTGTGTGACCCACTATAAGAAACAAGGAGAGAGTTTAAATTAGAAATCGTTGTCATCATGTTGGAGGCTTTAACACAGTTATCAAGTACAATGTAAGAATATGAGGAATCACTTTAAATTCAGACAAGTGTTAATCAATACAAATATGTTCATATTTATCCAGATTCAAACAGCTCAGGTGTGGATGGAGGTGAGAAGAGTTCAGAAGGTGTCTCTACACTTGGAGAAAATGAAGTTTGTTGTGTCAGGTGTTTAAAACCTGAACTGATCCAAAGTCTTCACAAGCAGGAGAAGATGAGAGAAGAATGAGGAAATGTTTAAGATGATGTCTGAACCTGTACAGTAGTGTTCCAGGTGAGGTACAACACCTGACTGGGAGAAACTATACCTTCTGAAAGAAAAAAAAAACTGTTTCAAAAAACTGAAACAGTTTCTGTATGACGGGCACATCTTACCATCAGAGAATTCAATCATCCTGTGAAACTCTGAGAAATAATCTTTTGAAAGGGAGCCATGCTCTGAATTTTTAAATCCTTAAATACACAGAGGACGATCAGTGTCCAAATGGATTTCTATCATTTCTCGTCACTCACTGTGAGGGTCAGACTGTTGTGTTACACATCACAACATTATACAGATTTTTTAAACAAGATTCACAGACGCCTGTTGCTCAGTTGGTAGAGTTGGTCGTCACTCAACTGGAAGGTCGAGGGTTTGATCCCCAGCTCCTTCAAACAGTATGACCGATGTGTCTTTGGGCAATACACTTAACCCCCAATGGCTTTTGTTGATTTGTCGTTGGCGTATGAGTGTGGATAAGTGGGATTAGTTTTTTCTGATGGTCACTTGAGATAGCAGCCTCTCCATCAGTGTGTGAATGTGTGTGAGTGAATGTGTGTGAGATGTGATGTAGAAGAAGTCTAGAAAATGTCTTAAAAACAACTTTAACAATTTAATTAAGTCATAACTTTTGTTTCCATGAAAGAGTGTAATACATGAACTATATTACTAAATGTATGTTCCACTTTACATTGTGACATAGCATCACATCAAGTGTGACTTCACTGTACCTTAGTTCACTTTTTGTACTGGTGCTTAGCAGCATTGCTGATATCATGATCTACAAACTTTAGCATGATGAGAACATCGACCTTAGTGTCTTCAGTAAAGAGGATTGTGCTGCCTGCAGGAATGAATGTGAAGGATTCCAACACAAACACATTAGTGGAGGATTATTAGCTGTGCTTTGTGCTGACAACCAGCTGTAGCTGTGATCAGCTGACTACACACCATTTGTCTGTGAGGGGATTATTACATTATTATTATTGTTCTGAGGATAATATTAGCCCTGAACCTCCAAACAGAAATGACTTGTTCTGGTTATATTTGATCTTTTTTTAAAGGTTTATTTTGGGGCCTTTCGTGCCTTTAATTAGAGAGAGGACAGTGGATAGAAAATCATAGAAAGGGTGGGGAATGAGATATGATAAATGATAGATTCAAATCTGGGCCGGCCATTTGGACTATTGGCTCATTACATCGGACGAGCAGAATTACCACGAGGCGTGGTGCCCAATAATTTAGCTTTATATCGTGGATGGGTTACTTAATATTTAACTTTAATTCATGTATATAGTCTGTGTGTAAAACCAATCCAACTGTCTTTCTCTTTTCTATACTCCATGCATCGATAGCTGTTCTTATTTTAGCTTTACCTCCCCTGTGACTGCTCTCTCTCTCTCTCTCTCTCTCTCTCTCTCTCTCTCTCCTGCTGATTGTTAGATAACTCGTCTGTATTTCTACTACAGCCTCATGTTTTGAAAACCTCGAGATGAAAAATGAAGCCAGAGAGAAATGAGAAAATTTGCAGTTCTTTGAATGACCACTAGGGTCTGACTATGAAAGTGAGCAGATCTCAGCCTCCATGTTAAAACATTGAGAGCATAATAAAATTGATATAAAATTATTGCAAGAAACGGTTGTTATTTGACTTCATGACATTTAAATGTGTGCTTAAAGTCATGCATTAAATATGCTGTAATCTTTTTGAGTGACAAGTCGGTGCCTCTAGCTGACTGCAAGGTGTCTCCACAGTGAAGTTTCTGAACTTGACTTCTTGGCTGTTTGACTTCTTGTTTCCTTTCTGGGATGTTTTTTTTTCTCTGAGACTATCAGACTAATAATCTGTCTTTATTGGACCCACAGACCGTCCAAAATGAACTGAGCTCAAATGATTTGGTTTCTGAAATTGTACTTGATGTTTCAGCACTAATTATCAGGTTCCAGTGTGTGCTTCATCCTGTCTGGTTTGTTTACTTGTTCAGTGTTTATCACACTGACTGATTTGTGGCTGCAGAGCTTTAGAGTCAGCGGTTTCAGTCGTCTGCAGTGATGACTTCACATGTTAGGTTACTCTGTTTGTGTTGGTGACCTGCTGGATTTCTTCTTGGAGATGTGGGTGAGTCCCTGAAGTTGTGCTCGCTGTCTTCTTGTCTTATCAGTTCATGAATCAGTCCTGCATAAAACCGTCTCGTCCAAATAAGAGTCAATTCTGCCTTCTAAAACCCAACATGGAGTTTTTTGGCGAAAACGTCAATTTTGAGGCTCCAAAAAAATAAGTCAACTAATAAATGGGTGACATCGCTGTGGCTACATTGTTGTTTACAAAGTCTACTTTGCAGCATCACGCTTCACAAGCTTACAGTCACTCATTTGTTCCCAGCATGCAACAGTGTCAACATGCTCACAGACCTTCTTCTTCCTTTGAGTGTCTTTAACCTTCTTTCTGTGAGGTCACTGACGTCCACTTTATGAATCCCTCACTCGTGTCTCTCCATCTGTTCCTCCTGTTTTCTCTCCTTCACCATGTTTGTTGTGCTGCAGCACAGTGATGCAGTGTTTTCACAAATGCAGTGAGGAGGGGGCTGCAGGAGGACTGTTGGCTAGAGGATGAAGGGAGGGGGCAGGTTTCCTGAAGCCTCTGCTCTGTGTCTGCTCTTGACAGATTGATTGATGAGAAAGTGAAGCTTGTGTTGTTGTCAGGCTGGGATTCATCCTCCTGGCTGTGCAGATCCACTTATCCAGGTTTAAAGTGACCTTAAGAGAGAAGGAGGGAGGGGTTTCCTACATGCTTCAATGTCAGGTGAACACACACTCCCTGCTTGAACACACAGCCAATGAAAGAGCACGGCTCAGTGATGGAGAGTCTGAAGGACAGATGAGGAAGCACATGTTGGTCCTTCATGTTTTCTGTCTCTCTCACTCCACAGTTTGAAAGGAGCATCACTGGCTAAATGGTAGACAACACAAAAGAAGAAAAAACAAACAGAGCAGGAAGGCTCTCATTCTCATGGATGATGTTTCATCTCAGAGGCTTTGTAAAACTACGGGTCCCCTTCAGGGTCATTTCTCGGCTCCATTTCACAGGATGAGCCTGAGTTCTCTCAGTATCATCGCCTGAATCACAAAACAATGAAACCTTTGTCTCCTGTCTGCTGTTGACTAATGCAGCATGAGATCTGTGAACACATCAGACATTCAATGCAGTGAATTTATGGTTTCAGTCTCGTGCTGGAGATAAACCGAGCTTCATCAGTTCACCTGAAGCCTGAACTCTCAATGTGAAGACCAGAGAGAGACGACAAAGTCTGACTCTTTCCTCTCTTACATCCTTTCTTATATGGACAATAGATTTCTCTGTGTGTCTGCTTATTTGTATGCTTTACACTCAGTCTCTGCTTCTCACTTCTTTTCTCTATTCTGCCTTAAAAACAACCAAACAGCTTTGATCACACTGAGAAGGCTTTGACATCCTGCCTGCAAACAAAAGACATTTGGAAATAATAACTTCATCATGATCAGAGAGAAAAGAGACGTTTAAGTTCACTCACAAACACACTGTCAATTTAATATTGTTAAAATTTAAAGAATTATTCTGATCTAACAGCTTTATTCATGAAATATGAACATATATTACCATGCATATTTTAATGCAGAGAGAAGTAAATATGAATATGTTTTTAGAAGAAGTAGATTTTGTAAATGTAGAGTGTTAACTTTGCTCCGTGCATGGACGGCTGCTCCCTCACCAGAACAGCACTGGAGGGAGAAGAAAATGTTCTTCAGATTCTTCCACCATGAAAGAAATGTTACATTGCATTGATATGCGATAGCTCTGACCTGAAGGGATCTGTTTTATAGATGTGACTTTATCTTAATCCTCTGTTCAGATCCAGAGAGCAGAGAAAAAGATGTCTCCTCTGTTTGTATTCTTATATTCGTCCACAACATGCAGTGATTTAAAACGAGTTTGTGAGAAGGTTTGAGGAACAGCAGCTGCAGAGTGAGTTACATCATGCTAACAAACAAGCCCTAACCACCTTCAACACAACTTCTGTTTTCAGACTGTCTCAGGTCTCTGTGGTAGAGATGGAGATGCAGGTGTTTTTATAAAAACTGTAGAAATCTGAGCAGATGTTCAAACTTTAGATTAGTGAGTTTTTGTGTGAAGGTCAAACCTTAAAGCTTTGAATGAAATCTGCAGCAGTGCTTCTGTTTGACTCGGACCACCTCCCTGAGCCGTCAGTGAGAAACATCGAGGTCAATCCTCCCTCCTCTGACAAATGACTGAATGAGAGCTTTATTGTTCCTCTTTAATGACATCTGACCCTGTGAGAACAACAAACAAATACAAACAGGGTGTTCTATGTCAGCTGTTCTTCATCCAGGGAAGACTGAGTGGCTCTTTTTTCAATGAACCCTGCTTTACATTTCTCTTCACCTCCTAACTCTCTTTAGTCTGAGAGCATCAGTTAATAAACATATAGATGGTTAATACATTACATAACATCACTGAAAGTATCTTCAATCATTCTGTTCAGAACATCAGGGTACTTAAAATGAGCGTCAAATCACTGAGAAGATGTGAGTGTGAGGACAGGACGAGTAAGAATCAAAGTAAATCATGTGTCATTATAACTACAGATGGAAAACAAGAAGTGATGTGTGACTCTGAACAGAAAATATAATTTAAAGACCTGTTGAATCACTGAATAGATCGTAAATAGACGGTGACATGTCATGTTTTATTCCTCTTGATTGTAGCTGATTTAATTTTAACCCTCTTGTTTCATGAGCTCCACTCTCCTGTGTTTCACTTTTTATCAGACAGACGAGGCACAAGTAGATTTAGTTAAAGGTGAAAGTCTGTTAATTCTGCTTGAGTAGATCTTCAATCTTTCAGACTGCAGGCCCAAAGACAATCACATCAATATAAATATTCATTAATATGTAAATGAGTCCAGATGTTCAATAAGCAACAGATGTGAACTTTTGTACACAACAGCTCAGTGTGAGAAACTGCACAGAGAGGTTGAAACAGAAAACAAACGACAGCATGGATAATTTATCACTTTGCATTTAAGCTGCACTCATTATTATTTTATAGGAGAATTAATCATGATGAGATTAAAATCTTCTATTTGAGCACCTCCTGAAAAGATCATGGACAAAAACTACTGAAACATCTGTAAGAGACTCAACAGATGATAAACAAAGTAAACAAAAGAACTGCATGGAGAGTTAACATTACAGCGGTTTATATAAAAACAGGAAGACATTCGGCTCAGTGTAACACCTCACTGTGATGTGAACAGATCCACAGTTCTGTGAGAAGTCCAGTCTAACATTTTAACAGTGAACCTGTTAAAAACCTTCATTAACACAGTCTTCATCGTTGTCACAGAAAGCTTCAGCTTCTGTCTTTTCTGTTCTCGTCACTTTTAGTTTTTTTGTTATTTTTAGTGTGAAACTTGAGGATGTTTCGTGAGCAGCTACGGTTTGAAGAGTATCCAACATTATCCACTTTGACCTTAATGAAGATCACATTAGCAGGAGCAGAGCTCACCAAACTTCTCGATGTATGACACAATCATGATCGCTGTCAAAGTGTGTTTGTTGTTTACTTAAATAAACCTTTACGTCTACATTTCTCTGATTTACTGGGAAATTTCAGGAATCGTTTTCACAAAACATTAAAACACCAACGATGCTCGAGCAGACTGATTTCAGTTTATTGTTGTAAATGGTAAATGGAGCTGATGACGGAGGATTAGTAATATTTAGAGAGCAGAAGACTGCAGATGCTGATTATTTGATGAAATATTTTGACTGAAGTCAAAGCTTTTTCTCAGATTACTGGTAGCTGTCGTTGAATATTACAGCATCAGTTTGAGAGTAAATGAGTGTCTGTAGATGAGTCTGAGCTGTGGAAGGAATTTGTATCAGGGATTCTAGGTCCAACAATTTTTTTAGAGTACGTTCCCTCGACTAAAATAAGAAAGTACAAACATGATGAAGGCAGGGTTGCTGCTCGGAGCTCTGATTACACAAAGTTTCCCCAAACACTGACCCTCACTCTCCTCACTGAGCAGGACAGAGACACAGACAGAGCAGCTCAGAGCTTCTCTTCACAGCCTGCTGAGCCTCCAACATCAAACAATCCTCCTATTTTCTCCTCTCTCTCTTTGAAAGTCAAATTCATATGCATTGTGTGATGCCTGCTGAGCTGCTGCAGGGTGTAACAAACAACGTGACTTCTCCTCATCTGCACAGAAAGGAGCTCACTGGAGGATTTCTAATAACCTCTGTAATACCACTGTTCCTGCTATAATGTTATTCCTGTCTTCACTCCCTCCCCTCTTCATCTCAAGCACCAACAAGGGGGGGTTGGGGGGATTGCAATTTCATCTGTGCTGTATGTTTAACATGGAGTATATTTGACAAATAAAGAACCTTGAACCTTGAACCTTGAACCTTGAAGTATTTGAGTGTTGTGGAGGAAACTGTTCAGTGAGCCTCCTGCTCCATATTCATTTCTACCCCGAGCATCCAGAGAGAGCCTGGTCCTCTATGAAGACTTTACAACAACCGATGTGCTTCATCAACTTTCTGTTGATTCAATGATTATCTTATCTCATCATTTAAACTTGTTAAACTTAAAATCTATGGCTCAGTGGTGTAACAAGTAGTTTTACATTAGAGTATTTATCACAATTACTTGATTAATGACCACATTATCCATCAGTGCTTTCTGGTTTCCATGGCAACTTGCACAGGCATAACAGTAAAAAATCAGTGCTCAGTTCAAATTATTAAAGTTCATTAAAAGAAAGTTTGGGCTCATATAACTTTGTTACTCATGTTAGGTAAAACACATACTGTTGTAACAAAATGGTATAAAAACAGCTTTGTTTCTGCTACTATCACAGCACTGAACAAGCTGTAGTGTTTACACATCCACTTTACTTAGTTTAATTTATGGTCAAAGCGGTCTCGTACCCTGCCTGGAGAGATGAATGAGTTCATTGTGTTTGATCCATCTTATCGATGGGGTCTTCTCTCCCACCTATGCTCTGATTGGTGGAACCTTGAGTGCTTCTATTTCTTTTCTAACCTTTTTAGTTACTTAAAACTTTTTAGGATTTTATGTTTCAGTAGATCTCCTTCTCTCTTACATGTTGTTCATTGTTCCACTTGTCTTGTAATCTTTGTCTCATGATGGATGTTGATCTTGCAGGCTGGAAAGAAATCTGTATACGGGTACAAAAAAAAACAAAACAAAAAAAAACCTGAACCTGATATTATGAACATGGATTCCATCCTTCTAACACAACATTTTGCATGAGGTTTATATAATATGCAAGCTGAGTTGGATTTCTGGGAATCTAAATAAACCCATTGAATCATTTTGTGAATCTTTTAAAGTCATATGAGCACTCTGAGTTTCTGTGAGACCAGGTCAGAGGAAGAACGTCACTTATAAACACATCCTTCAAACGAGAGTTTCTGGTGTGCTGATATTGTTTGCTTCTCTCTACCTCTCTGTGTTTATGGATCCAGCACCCATTTTGGGATGTGGTTGTCTTATTTTGTTGTTATTATTTGTTCCTGTGACACCACCAAGATCATGACAGAAAAGCACACTCACCAAGAACACAACAAGAATCACAATCCCTGTCATTTTCTCCTGTGTGTATCTGTGAAGAACAGCAGAAGAAGAGGAATCAAAACCGTACTGGCGCCTGTGACTGGCAGTGCCACGGCTCGCTCTCTATTTTGTAGATTATTGATGATTATTGTTTCACTATATGTGATCTTAGCAGCCCAGATGACAAATGGAAGTGTCATGGCTTTACTAACCTATGATCAGGACTCTTTATTTCGTATCAAAGTGTCATTGGAGGACATGTTTCATACCTGGGACCGTTACAAACAGGCATTTCCGCCTCCGTTTGAAATCCATCCCGACTCACAGGGGATGATGCTGTATCGGGTGCCGGGAAAGACCCGCAGGAGATCCAGGAGATCCAGAAAAAGAGGCTCTCGGTCCGGTATCCAAGTAAAGCGAAGACGTGCTGCGGCGCACGGGGGCTCTGTCGTCTTCGGCTGCCGGGACCACGCTCGGTTCCTGCGCCAGATTCCTCTCCTCGATGTGTGCGTCAGCGTGTCCTCGCTGCCGCCTGCCCGCACTTCAACAAGTGTCCTGGACCCTTCACAGTGCTGGAGCCATGGTCAGGGGTTTTCATCGCCATCGCCTACTTCCGTGTTTATGCCGGCTTTTCCAGCATGGACCAGCTGGAGCTCACGTGACCGCTGGATGTGCCTTCGTCCAATCCCGCTCCTCAACACGGACACTACCTCCGAGACGTCAATCCATGTCGGCCTATTGAATGCTCGTTCAATTGCGAACAAGTCTCATTCACTAAACGATCTTTTTACAAGAGAAAACCTGGATATTATGTGTCTTTCAGAGACATGGCAGAGAGATGAAGAGTTCATTCATTTAAATGATCTCTGTCCACCTGGCTGCTCTGCTGTCGGGAAGCCCCGCCCCTGTCGCCGTGGTGGTGGCCTGGCCATTGTTCACAGGGAGGTCCAAAAATGCAAACTGATCCAGTCCCAAGATTTCTCTTCGTTTGAATCACAGATGGTTAAGATGGGTTCCTCATGCCCTTTTTACTGTGTGTTGATCTACCGTCCTCCTGGCCCTGCCGCTGTCTTCTTAAAGGATTTTAGTGACTTCTTGTCCTCTATTATAAAGCTGGACTCTGTTTTAATCCTTGGGGATTTTAACCTTCATGTTGATGACAGCTCATCTTCCCCTGCAATGGAACTTCTAACATTGACTGAAACTTTTAATTTTGAGCAGCATGTTTCTGAGCCCACTCACCAAAAAGGCCATATTTTAGACTTAGTTTTTACGCTTGGCCTAGACATTTTAAACCTGTCTGTAAATGATGTTCATTTGAGTGATCATAGTCTTGTTCTGTTTGATCTGCACTTTTGTCCTGAGCCGAAGCCTTCAACAGTCAGGTCTCAGAGGCGTGTTATCACTGCTAATACTGCAGATAGTTTCTCTCATTTATTTGATCCTGTCTTGGTCATGAACTGTCTCGATGTGGATGATCTCACTCACTGTTTTAACAATCACTGTGTAGAAATTCTGAACCAGGTGGCTCCTGTTAAAACAAACTCCTCTACCAGGGAAAAAGCTCGCCCGTGGACTAATGAAGACATCCTAAATCTAAAGAGACTATGTCGAAAGACTGAACGCCTGTGGAAATCCACTAACCTTGAGGTGCACAGGCTCTACCTCAAGGACCTTGTGTCTTCATACAATGTGATGGTCGAAAATGCCAGATCCGAGTATATCCACCAACTGGTAGCACTAAATAAGAAAAACCCCAAAGTGTTATTTGAAACGACAAACTCACTTGTATGTCCTGCTGCCCCAGTTACCCCCGTGTTTTGTGAAGCTGACAGCAATGCCTTTTTGAGATTCTTCACAAACAAGATAAAGATAATCAAGGACAACATCCCGCCCCCTCTTCGTGTTACCCCTGCTGTTTCTGAGCCTGTCTCCAGCTTGTGGTCCTTGTTTAGGACTGTGACGGTTGCTGATATTTCAGCAGTGGTGTCTAAGATGAAGCCCTCCTCTTGCTCATCTGACGTCCTTCCCTGTAGGCTTTTTAAAAAAGTGTTTGGGGAAATCGGCCCGTGTGTGACCAAAATGGTTAACCTGTCTTTGTCCACTGGTGTGTTTCCTACTGCATTCAAACATGCCATAGTGGAGCCATTACTAAAAAAAGCAGGCCTAGACCAAACAGATCTTAACTCTTTCCCCGCCAGAGAATTCTAGAATTGTTGCCAGCCAGCGCCAGCCTTTTTCACCCTTTTCACCAATCTTTCAAGACCCACAGAATATTTTCTTCTTTGAATATCTAAATAGTGAATACATCAAAAGAAAGATCAGAGCCTCTGCTTTCATATACAAAAAACAGTTTTATTCAAGCTTCATTCATTCTTTTTTTATCAGCACTTGAACATCGTCAATTTTCACAAAAAAACAACATTCCGGACAAAAAGCTGAGAAAACAGCACTTTTGTGAAACACACTTATTTTCAAGAAAAAAATGATTTTGAGTTTACATTTTGGTTCTTCTTGCTTTCATTTCACAGTTATATTTTAAAATAAAGTTATATTATATAAAAGTTATATTTTAAAATAAATAAATAAAAAATGTTACATAAAATGACTCTTTGAATAGTGTAGCATGACAACATTTACAATCGTGAGATAACTCACTAACTTTATACATTTTTCTTCTCATATACACTCAGAAACACTTTCTTTAAAGTCTTTTTTTTTACAAACTTAAATATTGGTTATTTTAAATAAAACATTTGTTAAACAAAAACCTGAGAAAACTGCATCTTCAAAAGCAGAGCTAACTTCATATTTACATTTGTTTGCATTGCCAACAGCCATATGAAAACGAAAAATGAAGCAAAAAATAAAATTAGGCATTGTAATGTGCCTTTGAGTGGTACACTGTGTAACACTCCCCAAAATGTAAGGGGACACCACAACTTTTGCAGTAGTATGTCGTCTCTTTCCGCAACCCCTTACGTGAACAAACCCTGCACCTTCTAGTTGGGTGCTGCTTATTGGCTGTTGGCAGGATCGGAACAAGTGCATGAGTTGCAAAATTGTCCAGCATCCTTCTCCCTGGGTCACTGTTGTACGGTGCTCTGGGTGTTTTTTGAGGTGGAGAGTCAGCTCTTCCTTCCTCACTACTAGCATGTCTCAAAGGCTCTTGGTTCGTCCATGCTTTTACAACACTCTGGATAAACGAGAGCAGAGTGCTGAATTTGCCCTGTGGGTTTTTAGCTTTGTAAATGACAAAAGCATTGAAGATACTGATTTCAAGGAGATACGTTACAAATTTCTTCGTCCACTTGTGTGACTTCCTGACAAATGGGTAGTACACAATGTTTTGATCTAATTTGTCGACTCCATTCATTGAATTGTTGTACTCAACAATGCTGGCTTTTGCTTTTGAATTTTGTCTTTGTGACCTCTCTGCCAGACCTCTATGTTTTCCATGTTGTTGGGATGGAATGTAGACACCATTTTCACTATTTTTTTGTCCCGCCAAGCCAAAACCATTACATTGTCACTGTGACGCATGATTTTTTCCCCAATCCTAAGGTCAGCATTTCCAACATCTCGAATAACTGGTGGTTCGCCTCTGTTTTTCCTAAGTGTACCACAGACGTGGGTTTTCAGATCAAGTAGGCGCTCACACAAGTCTACAGAATTGTAAAAGTTATCCATAAACAATCTGTAGCCATGACCTGCTAAACCATCAAGAAGAGAGACAACTGTGTCTCCCAGGGATGCGCCTGCTCCGCAATAGGGTTTCATGTTGTAACAGTACCCTGTGTCAGAATCGCAAAGGATGTAGGATTTGATCCCATATTTGACTGGTTTTTGGGGATTGTACACCTTGAACGCTAGCCGTCCACGCCACAGAAGCATACCCTCATCAATGCAAATGTTGGTGTTAGGTTGATACATTTCACTGAATTTAGATACGAGGTAATCTAAGACAGGGCGGACTTTGTACAACCTGTCAGTGCTATTTGCTGGCCTTGAGTCATTATCATTGAAGTGCAGAAACCTCCATATGATTTCAAACCGGTTGCGGGACATGACCTTGTTGAAGTAGGGGGTGGCCAAAATGTCATCTGTAGACCAGTACATTTCAAGGTCAGGCTTACGAATGATACCCGTTAAAAAAAACAGCCCCAAGAAGGTTTTCATTTCTGAAACTGTGACCGGTTTCCATGCATGAATTCTAGCATGTGCAGAAGCACCATTCTCAGCTTGAATACACTGATCTGCATACAAGTTGGTCTGATCAACAATGTTCTGTATCAGTTCATCAGACAAGAACAACTCAATAAAGTCAACCGGTTGTTCTGAATCAAGAGCAGCAGCATCATTTAGAGGTCCAGGATTCTCAGTGAAAGGAAAGTCTTTTGGTTGCCAGTTCATTTCTTTCCACATCAGATTACCTGGACCAGGACCTGCACCTGGCTGGTTTACAGACCCTCTTGCTTGGTCACCAGGTACTTGACCACCACGGCCATAAGATCCACAGGTCCGACCTCTGCCTCTTTGCTGTGTTCGACCTGTAAATAATTAGAATGACAATTTTTTTTTATTCAACAGTGTGATGTGCACAAGAGAGGAACGTTATTTTTCGGCCTCTTCATATCACATCTTACCTCTTTCACCTTGGGTAGGTCTGTATAAAGGAGACCTGGGCCTTGAATCCCTGGACTCTGCATCTGGAAAATGACAGTAAAATGTCATATAAACATTGATTTGGTAAATAGTTTGTGTACAAATTGAGATGCAAATTATTTCTTCTTCATCTCCTCTCACAAATTAGCAGATGCTCTTGTCGTGTAGTGTCTAATAATCATACAATCTAAATAACATACCATCAAACTAAATAAAACACCATGTTATTATAACTCACCTCTTGCACCTCCGGTGGGTCTGTAAGAAGGAGACCTGGACCTCGTAGACCTGGACCTCGTAGACCTGGATCTTGGAAACCTGGACTCTGTGTCTCAACAGTAAAATGTCATATAATCAGTCATTTGGCAAACGGTTTGTGTACAAATAGAGATAAATTATTTCTTCTTCATCTCCTCTCACAAATTAGCAGATGCTCTTGTCGTGTAGTGTCTAATAATCATACAATCTAAATAACATACCATCAAACTAAATAAAACACCATGTTATTATAACTCACCTCTTGCACCTCGGGAATGTCTGGACCTTGGAGACCTGGGCCTTGAATCCCTGGACTCTGTGTCTAGAAAATGACAGTAAAATGTCACAAACATTCATTTGGTAAATAGTGTACAAAATGAAAGATTAATTTGTTTTTCATCTCCTCTCACAAAATAGCAGACACTCTTGTCTTGTATCGTGTAATAATCGTCTTAGTAACTTACTATCAAACTAAATAAAACACCATGTTATCATAACTCACCTCTTCCACTTCCGGTGGGTCTGTAAGAAGGAGACCTGGACCTCGGAGACCTGGATCTTGGGAACCTGGACTCTGTGTCTCAACAGTAAAATGTCATATAATCAGTCATTTGACAAACGGTTTGTGTACAAATTGAGATAAAGTATTTCTTCTTCATCTCCTCTCACAAATTAGCAGATGCTCTTGTCGTGTAGTGTCTAATAATTACACAATCTAAATAACATACCATCAAACTAAATAAAACACCATGTTATTATAACTCACCTCTTCCACTTCCGGTGGGTCTGTAAGAAGGAGACCTGGACCTCGGAGACCTGGATCTTGGGAACCTGGACCCTGTGTTTAGAAAATGACAGTAAAATGTCATATAAACATTCATTTGGTAAATAGTTTGTACAGAATGAAAGATAAATGATTTATTTTTCATCTCCTCTCACAAATTAGCAGATGCTCTCGTCGTGTAGTGTCTAATAATCATGCAATCTAAATAACATACTGTCAAACTAAATAAAACACCCTTATCATAACTCACCTCTTGCACCTCGGGTATGTCTGTGTAAAGGAGACCTGGACCTTGGAGACCTGGACTCTGTGTCTGGACAATAACAATAAAATGTCCTTCAAAAATTCGTTTGGTACATAGTTTATGTACAGAAATGAGAGATATGTTATTTCGACGTCACGTTATCTCATGAATTATCAGATGCGTATGCTATCACGGTAAATCAAAAAAAATAATGTGATCATATCTTACCTCTTACACGTCCTGAATCCCTCCACTCGATGTCGCCACTGCTGTCTTCATCCAAATCAGTTTCACGAACGTCAAAAAATGAATTATCAGAGTCTGAATCGATAACTAACTCTAAAGCTTGGGCAGCCGAATATCTCCTCGCTGGCGCCGGCATGTTTGTACTATTCAAGAGCTTATCTTTTAGACGCGCGTCAAACTCATAGACTGATAGAACGCCACTGGCGCGAAAATAAGAACAAAGGAGATGGATTTTTTTTTTTTTTTTACTTTCCCGCGGGTGGTCTTGTTTGTTTGTTTTTGACCCCACAGTCCTGTAACTTTTTCACAATGTCCGCCAGAGCGCCCCCTATCGTATTACACTGAAAACACCAATTGACGGAATATTCCGTCAATGGCGGGGAACGGTTGGGTTCCAAATGACGGAATATTCCGTCAATGGCGGAGAATGAGTTAATAGCTTTAGGCCTATTTCTAAGCTCCCTTTCATGTCAAAGATCCTTGAGAAGGTGGTCTGTAATCAGTTGACCCTTTTCCTGGATCAATGCAGCATCCATGAACCGCTTCAGTCCGGTTTCCGTAAGCAACACTCCACGGAAACGGCCTTACTGAAAGTGTCCAGCGACATTATGATGGCTGCTGACTCTGGAAAGTTCACGGTCCTGGTTCTCTTGGACCTGTCCGCAGCTTTCGACACTGTAGACCATCAGATTCTGCTGAGAAGACTGAGGGATCAAGTTGGACTGTCGGGTTCAGTTCTAAAATGGTTCTCTAGTTATCTAACTGGACGAAGCTTCAATGTAACAGCCAACCAAATAAGGTCGGAGTCTGCGGACCTGCTGTGTGGAGTGCCTCAAGGTTCCGTCTTGGGTCCTGTCTTGTTTTTGCTGTATTTGATCCCTCTAGGAGAGATCATACGAAGGTTCGATGATGTTTCTTTCCACCTATTTGCTGACGATATCCAGCTGTACTGCTCTTTTAAGCCGTCCGAGATCCAGAAGCTGAGCTCTCTACGTCTTTGTCTGATGGAAATCAAACAATGGCTCAGCGAAAATTCTCTGCAGCTCAATGCTGAGAAAACAGAAACATTGATTCTCGCCCCTGATGACTCAATTCCAGGGATTAAGCAGTTCTTGGGGGACCTAGGCCAGTCCGTGAAGCCTAGTCTTAGAAACCTGGGAGTTATTTTCGACAAAGACATGTCTTTAGTCCAGCACTGTAAACAGCTGTCAAGGAACTGCTTCTTTCAACTGAGGAATATCTCCAAACTTAGAAACATGGTTTCGCCTTTGTGTCTTCACGTTTAGACTATTGCAATAGTTTGTTTTCTTGTCTTAACAAGAAAGAGCTCTCTAGACTGCAATTAATTCAAAATTCTGCAGCAAGAATTCTGACCCGCACAAATAGGAGGTCCCACATATCCCCTGTTCTGAAAGACCTTCACTGGCTGCCAGTGTCTTTTAGGTTCAGGTTTAAAATCCTGGTTCTGGCCTTCAGAGCCCTACATGCTCAGGCTCCCTCTTACCTTAGTGAGCTGATCCAGCTTTATGCTCCTGTGCGAGCGCTGAGGTCTATGGATCAGAACCTGATGAAGGTCCCTCGAGCTCATTATCACACTAGAGGTGACCGGTCTTTCCAGGTCGTTGCTCCGAGCCTCTGGAATGAACTTCCATCATCCTTGCGCTCAATTGATTCAGTTGTCACTTTCAAGAGTCAACTGAAAACGTTTTTATTTGTCCAGGCTTTTAATTAGTCTCTTTTAGGGCTGCTATGATTTTTGTACTGTCTGTGTATTGCTTGCTTTAAACCCTGTTTGTGAAGCACTTTGTGGCCCCTGCCTGCGAAAAGTGCTATATAAATAAATTTTACTTTACTTTACTTTACTTAGGAAGAACTGAAGCCTGAGCAGCAGTATGAGGACATTGTTTCTAAAATAAGATCGACCTTTTTACACAAGAGGACAATGATAGTATTCATGCAGGTGAGCTCATAAACACAAAAAAACACGTTGACAAACAGTTGTTGCGAGCAGCACCAGCAGACTCAGGTCCATGTGTGCCTCTCAGTGTATGGAGGACACACGGTTTCCTTTCTTCATCATCATCTCGTATACGTGGGCTCAGGCTGGTCTCTTTTCTCCATCAGGTTTCTCTGCTTCATTAAAGCTTTCTTTAGACCTTCACTTCAACATAGTGTAGCATATAGATCACTCTGTGTCTCTGTCTGCAGCATTGAATTATCATTAGTGGTGTGCACATTACTTTGTCTTTCCATCTTAATGATCGAACTGAGAATTGAGCTGCTCGAATGAATCAGAGGAGCACATCAATGAACGACAGTAACACCACAGCAAACTGTTTCAACAGCTCCTGCTGAGTCATTAAAAAAGACTAATGACAATGTTTCACTTGATGGGACGTTTGACTGTAGTTTATTATCAGGATCATCAAGTAAGAGAAGAGGAAAGAAGCATCAATGTACGTATTTGGGTTAATTTAAAAAGCTCTAACCGTTGTGTCAGAGGAAAATCTCTCCCACAGTAAAATGTTTCTCTGCCAGTTATATCTCTAATTCTGCATATCACATATTCTGGTTATTAAATTATCAGTAGGAGCCGGTCAGTGCGGTATGTCATAGATCATCATATTTCAATAGGTCCTTATAAATTCACTCTGCAGAGATTTAATGCTCAGTGAGTCAAACATCTGCAGACTGCTCCGTCTGTTTAGTTAATTACAGTTCTAATCTGATAGTTCCTCTTTCAGCAGCTGATAGCAGGGACCTTATTCCCTTTGTCAATGAGTCTCAGGTCTTATTGTTATCATGCTGCACATCTCACATCCCCTGTCTATGACAAATCTAAATCTATGACATGACTCCAACATTACCTCTGGAGAACAAATAATAAAAGTGTTGTTACAGTAAAACTGTCTTCATGTCTCACTGTGGAAATAACATTTATTGGTGAGATGAGATGGCGCATCAACAAAGATGTAATGAAACGTTACAGTCCCTCTGTGACAATAATACATGTAGATTATTACCCATAGGACCAATACAAACACACTGTCAGACATGTTGGATGTTTATTTGTTTTATTTACAATCCAATGAATCCTCTGACTTTCAGACTAAACCAGTTTGGAGGAGTCGTCTCCACAGAAACCAGTTTACTACATGACAGTAAACAGCAGCTTGTTTCTCATGAACAATGTGCTGCTGAGCTCATCCAACATGTTGGAGAAGACAATACAGTGTGTCATGATGAGACTGAGACTCCAGCCTGTCTCTATGGTTACGGCTGTATGTTGTTCTCTGTGCTGTTTGTGTCTTCTCTCCTTCTGTTGTCTCCATCTCTGCCCAGCTGAAGCTACTGATTGCTTAACGAGCTGCACCTGGCCTCAGACCTTAAAAACTAATGCAACCTTCACGTGCTCCTCGGACACATCGTATTTACTGTATTTACAAATTATGAGCACACAAACTTCCTACTGAAGTCGTAGTTATGAATGGGACATTATGATGACACCTGAGCTTTGACGTTTGTGTGACACTTCAGGGCAACAAAAATGTCAGAAAGCTTTGACCAGTGTCAACAACTGACAACAAAGCAAAAAAGAGATACGGGAGTATGAACATTTACCTGAGGAGCATTCAATGTCCTTCTTTCTTCCGCACATACAGAAGAACAAAGGAGCTCTGTACTACCTGCTTTTGGTAATTAGACATCAGCCACAAGAAAAAAAAACAACAAAAAAAACTCAAGTCTAGAAAACTGCACAACTGGGAAGTACAATGTTTCCGAGGAGTCCATAAAGGCAGCATGACTTCAGGAGTAGGGAGTCTTTTGGAGTGAGGACTGCTGTGTAATGTCTCTCTGACAGGTGTTTAGTCTGTTGTCTTCTTGTTTTGAGTCCTTTGTTTGCTTTTGTTAACTATTTAGTTATTTTTGTGTCTTTTTCAAATCCCATAGTTTAGACTTTGTAAAGGTGTCTTATGTGTTTTATTGGGACACACTGTGGATATCTGCTTGCCCCATGGGGTCACCTCAGAGTGGTGTGTGACACTACTCACTTTTTAATGATTCTAAATGAACCATGTCTTTCTCCATTGTCTCAGGATCACATTGATTTTTAGTCTGAGATTGTCAGAGGAAATCTCCCAGCACACAGCTGTCACAGTTTTCACAATGACTGATGAACTCGTCTGAACCACAGCGAGCTCACACGCCTCATGAGCTCTGTCATGAAGCTGGATATTAGGTTTGGGCAGAATTTCATTAAGCAGACATCTGATGTTTTTTTCTTTTCCTCAGCTTTGTGTTTGCTTTGCTGGGAGCCTAAAATCAAAAACCTTCCTGTTCAGATTATTATCCAGAGAGTCCTGACTGACTGACAGCTGAGAACAGGGAGTGATCATCCTCAGAGAACATATATTTTCTCAGGCTTTAAAATGAAACGCATGGAGCTGTGTGTGAAGGAAAAAGTCTGCTGTGATTTCCATCCTGTATTTTATGTCAGCCCTTTAAGTTTAGTTACACTGAGGTGAGTTTGAGCTGATTTTGAAGGTTTCAGGTGAGATTTCACAGATTTCCATTTAGCTCAGAGGATAAAACACATTCTCTACACCTTCTCTCCTCTGATCTTGAACATATTTAGCCTCACTTTGCTGTGTGAGCAGTCAGATGTACAACCTCACACTCCATTTCCCAGCAGTCATCGCTCTGCTCACACTGAAATAAGAGCAGTCTGGGTGGGTTAAAGGTAAAACACTTGAGAGTTAGCCTTCTTCATCTCCAGACTTTTAATTCTTGGAGTCCAAAGTGTGAATCAGAAGATTTTAGACACCAAAGTGTAAACAAGCTTGAATTTTTTTTTTCTTTCCCACTTTATCTTTCAGTCTGCTCACAGTTCAAGTCTCTCTCAGTCTTGTAGCTGCTCTCTCACTGTTGGTGACCTGATGACTCTAGTTTAAATCCTGCCTCTCATTTTATCTTCACACATCTCCTTTGACTCTGAAAGTTTCCTCCAGCAGGTCAGACAGTTTCTCCATGAATCAGTTAAAGTGTTCTCTACATGTCTTCATGTTATTCATGGAAAAATCTCTCAGTTAAATGAAGAACTGAACATTTAGCTTATTTTTAACATTTTGCATTGAATCAAAACATTCACACCAACGACCCTCATGTTTGCTAGAATAGAAGAGATCTATAAAACAGTTAGACTGAAGACGACAGGTTTCAAGGTTATGAACTTTCTACCAACAGCTTGATTGTTTCATGTAATTTGGTACCACAACTTTAACCTATCATTAGTAAGTCTACCAAATAACACTAAAATGATTAAAGATTTTTTAGAACAAAGTTAATAAAAAATCTTTTAAAATCTTTAAAACAAATTAAAATCTTCATCCTGAAGTCTATTTTTGCATAACAATTGATTTAATGTTATTAAAATGAAATATCTTTTGTCTGTCCTGCATTAGATTTTTCTTGTTGAAACACATTTAATTCTTACAAGAACAGTTTGCAGTCATACATGATTTTAGTTGTTTTATTCAATTGATTACAGTGTTTTGTTTGTTCCATATTTTCTTGTCTGTTGTTTTATAAACTAACTATTTTTAATTCATGTTGCTTTTCTTTTTGCCTCAGGGAAACACATAATACAGATCATAGAGACTTTCCTGTTGTTTGATTTCTATAAGAGTGTGCGAACTTCAGCCCTGTTTCCACCGAGCGGTTTGTCTCAGTACGGCGGGCATTCTGCAATGTTTCCAAAAACTAATCCCGGGAAAGATTTCCAAATAACCGATCCGTACCGTCCTACTTTTTGGGACCCTTCCGTTGGGGTGCCAAGAATATCAAGCCGACCCGAAAAGGTGGAGCTAAACATAGCTGTCCGTTGATTGGTTGAAAGAATCATCACTTCTTGTGGGACATCACAAGAAAAACTCTGCCGTGTTTAAACCATTGACTGTAATACACAGCTGATTGTTTACGTCTGTATTTCTCCTCGTGGCACACAGCCTTCTCTGAAACAAAGCTTGATTGAGTTTTTATAATAAAAAGAACCACATGCCAGTGACAGAGTAGATGAATTGCTGGATGTCTTCCATTGTTGGTTTTGTCTGTCGCGTTTTTCTCCTTTGTGGAATTTATTAGTTAGCGGTTAGCACCAGCCAGTCAGCTCAGGATGAACGATTCAAAGGTGTCGAGTTTCACATCCATGCTCTGAAAAATGAATCTCAATAACACGGTGAGCTTCAGCAGCTGCAGAGACAGATTTAGAAGTTGAGGACGCAACATCGTCTTTTAAATCGGAGATGTAGAAGCGTTTTATTGTCTCCTAAATGATTTCTGGCTTAACAATCAGAACTTGAAACGCTGCTTCATCGCACAGAATCAAAGCTTCCCTGGCTTAGTTTGATCAAAGCTGTTTGATACAGTGGTTTGTGTAAGCTAATCTTGGTCTTAAACGGCTATTTCTTAAACTTGCCCAGAGCTCAAACTAGACTCTCTCAGGTCGTCATGGAAACCTCAAACAGTTTGAAATAAAGTCATTTTCACGTTTCTTCATATTTGAAGCTTTAACACACCCTGACCAATCACATCAGAGGGAGAAAGGTTTGTTTGTTTTTAAAAACAAACAAAGTGTTTGGAGTCTTTTCAAGAACAGAATCCTCGATTGAGACATCAAAGGAACGCTGAGGTCACAAAGTGCTCAGAGTTCACTCCGAGCTTCATAACCACTTTGAGCAGCCTCTCGATCAGTCGCTATTTTCACAGCCAGTCGGTACTTTTACAAACCTTTAAAACACTTTCAATTACTCGGTTTTCAACGAGCACAGTCAGGAGTTTCTACCTATGTACGAAGTTTAACTGCAGCGATGGGAGTTCCTGAGCTCTCTTAGGTTCCTTGGGACTGTTGGTGAGGATGGCCTGCCCAACCCCCCCCCCACGAGGATGGCCTGCCCAAACAACCCCCCCCCCCCCCCCCCCCACACACGAGACGAGGATAGCCTTCCCAAACTTCCCCCCTCCCCCCCAAACCTATCCTATCCTATTCTTCTTTCTGCATCTTGTCCCATCTCCCCCATCCCATTTCAAGCCCAGCACAGTTTAGCAGATGGCTGTTCTGTCATGAGCCCGGGTCTGCTGAAGATTTCTGCCTGTTAAAAGGAAGTTTTTTCTTGCCACGCTATGACGGATTAAGCTGGGCTCTTGAAATATAGCCAAAAGTAAGGTCCTTAACCTGCTTTTTGTAAACATAATGATGAGCATGGTCTTGTAACCTGCTCTTTTGTTAATGTTAACAGACAAACAGTAAGGTCCTTTACCTGCTTTTGTAAAGTGTCTCGAGATAACGCCTGTTATGAATTGACGCTATACAAATAAAGATTGATTGATTGATTGATAAACCCTTTCACTCAAAATCCAAGGAGCAGAAATCTGGAGGATACCTGCAGCAGCATGCAAGACTGTGAATACCAGTTTGAGTCAGGGTTCGAGGAGGACAAAATGTCCCGGCTGGTGGCAGAAAACACTCATTTAAAAGCACAACTCAAAGATTCCGAGTATCAACACAAAACATATTACTATGAATATGTAGCTGCAGACAAGAAAGCTACACAGCTGAAGACCAAGCTGAAGAAGGCTCGCTCTGATCTGCTCCAATCAGAGAATAAAGCTGCAGCTTTTGAGAGCCAACTTGAGATGGCCAAACAGAAAATGGAGCAGCAAAGCACCAACGCCACTGCTGATGTTTCTGCAGCCAATCAGTGCACCAAGACTGAGGACAAAGACGCCTCAGAGCTGATCCTGCAGCTGCAGACAGCTCATGAAGATCTGGACAAATGCACCCTCAAACGTCAGTCCAGTAAAGACCTGAAGGAGGAGGATGAGCAAGAGAAGAAGCAGAAGGTCTGTGCTCTGAAGACGAGCATCCTGAGCTTCAGTGAGAAGCTGCAGCAGGAACAGGCTGCTCTCATGAAGAAGGCCACACAAATGGATCCCTGCATCAGCCAGTCTGCTCAGGATGAAGAGGTGGAGAAGATTAACTTCAACCTGCAGAAGCTCCAAACTGATCTCATGAACCAGGCTCTGAGTCTGAAAACAGTCTGCAAGGAGAAGAAAGCTTCCAACAAATCCAAGTGGGTCAGAACCCACCGGGAGCAGCAGACTGACAAGCTGGACGAGACAGCAGCGAGTCAGACAGCTGCCGATGTCGAGAAAGACCTGCAAAGGATCAAAGAGGAGTCTCAGGCGGAGCTGGAAAGGTCCCGCTCCTCCTTCACGGCTGATCTGGAGAGCCTCAAACTGGTCAACGCTGAGCTCGCTGCTGCCCAAAAAAATGCCCAAGAGGAACTGCAGCAGCGGCAGAAGGAGTGGCAGGACGAGAGGAGCTCCCTCTTACACGCCATTCAGCTCCTCCACAAAACCCTGAAGGAGAAGGAGGAGAAGTGGACAAAGAGGGAGAGCTACATGGCCTACAGGATGGAAGAGCTGGAGAGCAAGATGGAGGAGATGTTAGAGAAGAAAGCAAAGAAGAAGAGAAGCTGGCTGAGACGAACGTTCACCTGCTCCAGCTCCAACTAACACCGCTGGTCTCCTGCTCGCTGCACTGAAACATGTGCATGTGAAGAAATCAATAAAAAAACAACTAAATTAATGAATGCATTCATGTTTCATGTCTGTAGAGAATTGTAGGCGACATTTACAGTCAACATTTAAGTGTGATGAAGGCTGCAGCACTGTCCCTGCTTCACATGGTTTACAGTTAATCCAACTGTTGTCCACTTATTAGGTTTTTATAAATCAGTATGACATATTTCTGATGGTGAAACTCGGAGAGCGCTTACTTTGAGGTGGAAATAAAATGTTTGATGAGCTAACAAGTCAGGATGTCAAGATGAATCGTGACAAAACAGCTCCACTAACCTGTCAGTTCTTTAGAAACCTTTAAGCAGGCGAACATCATTATCAGAGTTGTTATTCGTCAGATTTGATGACACCAGGAATTCTCATCATAGCTCCACCTTTTTAAATCCTGTCCTGATCTCATCCGACAGAATCATTAAAATCACCAGTGTGGATGGACAGAGGCTGAAGGTTTTTGTCATCCTTGTTGTGTAATGAAAGTTTCTATTTATTTCTTTATTTATTGCTTTCTCTCAGGAAGTCACGATGAATCACAGCATCTACACTGGTATTGATCCCTGCACACACACATAGACACACACAAACAAACAAACACAAGTACAGCCTTCCAATAACCACTAGTTACTGTTTTTGTGGGCAACAAAGTCATCAAAAAACTCAAGCACATCTCTTCTGACAGTCAATAACATTAAAGACATACTATTGGACTGAAATAGCTTTTGTTATTTTCAGTTTATACTTAAAGTTATCTCTAAGACACGGTCGATTCTCAATATATAACAAAGTGTCATGTTTTCAGTATTTCTGTCTGAAGGATAAACAGAATATCTGTCCAGGTCTGTCTGCTGTGTCTCAGCATGTGTTGTTGTAATAAGTCTCATTGATGGAAGTTTAAAGTCATCTTGTTCAGGGTCAAAGTGAAACTCATTCAGAGCTCAACATCAGTCTCAGTTAAGTCGGGTTTACTGCTGCTGCCAAAAGCTTCTCTGTCCAAATCCCCTCTGAAAGATGGCTTCAAGAGATGACCAATAAGAGGAAGAAAAGTCTGAAAAAATCAAATAAAAAGCTCTGCAGTCCTCCAGAAATAGGCTCCTCCACTTCTTCTTCCTGCTCCTCCTCCTCTCTTTTATAAAATCCATCCATCTCTCCATGCAGCTGTGTCTCCCTCTGTGTCTCACACTTTGACGTTGTTCAGATTATATTTGGTTCAATCTGAGGATTGTTTTTCATGTTGGCTCGATCCCAATCTCCTCCCTAAAGGGCTCAGCTCTGAACCCTCACAGACTTTAACATCACAAACTAATTCAAGTGTTGTGGACAACAGCTGAAGTCCAAGTGGACCAAAGTGTCCTGCAAAGTGTTTGTGTGGTCTCCTCATACAGCATCATCAGCTCCACATATAGAGCTGACAGCACATTGAAAAGCCCTCTGTGATCAACAATCAGCATCTGTCTCATCATCTCCTCTGGGCTCCACATTCAGGCTAAAGCTCTTCTTAAAGTGATCTCTTTTAAAGGGTTCAGTCTCTGCAGGCTGATTTTCACATGTAACTGACCATGCTAGCTGCAATGTGTGTGAGAGAAATGACATTTAAGGAAACGTTCACAGAGCTCATGCTGTGAAGACTTCTTTAGAAATAGTCAGGAAACTGGGTCAGAGGGAAAGTACAATCACTGATTCTGTTAAAGGGAAATTATTACAGGGGACTGGCAGGAAATGAAATTTAAAATCCTTTTCTATTTTCATTTGTAACCAGAACAGCAGAAACATTAAAATAAAAAAAAAGTTGAACAAGTTCATGACATTTCATAACTCAGGTTTTACATGAGACGATGTTCTCTCTTCTTTGTCCTCAAGGTGAAGTTTGTGCTAAAGTTATAAAGTATCTGTCCTCCCTCATGAAAATGTGGAGTAGGAGGAGGAGCAGACAGTAGTTGCTTTGTAAACATGATACCAGCGTGACATCCATGAAGGCTCAGAGCTGACTGAGATGTTAATAAAGACAATAAATCAGAAGAATCCAAAGGATGCTGGTCGTGTATTCATGTCTCTGTGACGCTGCAGACCTGACCACACTGTCTTCACTCTTCAACATGAAATGATCCACACGTTCCCCTCCAAACACACATTAATATTTAACACCTGAACAAAGACCAGCAGCACAGAGCTCCAAAGTGTGAAACACTCTTGGGGATGTCTTATCTTCTCTGTGTTGTTCTTTCCTTTGTAAACCTTTGGTTTGAAGGCCACTGTGGGCTCCTCTGTGCAGCTGAACAAAGACACATCTCTTCACCTGTCGTCTGGAGTCACCTTCACACCAGCAGCAGGGAATAATGCTGCTTTGTATGAGCTGCTTTTGTGTTTATCTTCTACAGCAGAGACTCTGGTCAAAGTGAACATGGACTCACTTGAGCTCATACACCTACCATTAATAGAGGACAAAGAGAGTCAGTTCACTTCATTATAGCTCTGTGTGTGAAACAGACACAGTTAGAGATTGTTATTCTGTGTTTTATATAAGGACTGAAAATCTGTTGACATGTTTCCATGATCTGGATGGATCTAACAGCCTATCACACAACCAGTCAGAAACCAGTTATTCTACAGTGTTTTCTTCCATGTTAAATTCAGTTTGAGCTGCTGGTGAAGAAAGTGGATATCTTTTGTTAGACAGAAAGTCAAATAAGTGGAACCAAGCTGCAGAAAAGCAACAGTAAACAATACACCCTGTGTCTGAAGAACATTTGATTGGGGAGGGTTCTTCAAACCTTCGTCATTATCTGGATTCTCTTGACCTGGATGAATTCATACATTTTCTAGGATTTCATGCTGGTAAATATTTGGTCACAGAAGAGCGAGCAGAGAGGTTCAAGTGTTTTTTTTCTTCTCAGGAAGAGAAATGTTAAATTAAGAGTCTTCTTCTGCTGTGACTTTCTGAGCTTGTTAGTCTCAACCAAAGCTCACAGCTGACCTCCTCCAACACAAGAGGTATCACAGAGTCAATAAAAAGACAACAACAGGAGATTTACACAGAGACACTCTACACCCTCTTTGATTTAACACAGATGTGTTCATTTTTGTGAACAATGCTCCTATAAGGCTGTTAGTCTGATTGATTGTAGAGATGATGTAAATAGAATCAAATATGATGATCCACTGTGACCATCACTGACTTTTGCACACATTCAGAATACTAAACTCTAAATAAGTCAAATGAAAACATGTCTTTAATTAGTGTAATGATACATTTGTCTGAGGGTGTTTGAGGCTCAGCAGGCCTCAGAAGTGAAGGAGGGATTATCAGAAGAGTCCAGACGGAGCAGGGAGGGAGTTCACATGGAGTCCTGTGCACACAGAGCAGATGGACGATGAGAGGCCTCATAAAACCAAACGAGCACCAGTGTAACCACTGACATGATCACTGGAACCATACCAGCATCAAGATGACTATGTCAGATATTAAACTGACGGATGGAGGATGGCTCAGGCCAGACAGAGAAACAAAGATGGAGAATATTTTCTCCATTGATCTTGTTGATTGGACTATGAAAACAAGGTTCTCTTCAGTTTGTTATCAGGGAAAAATGTCAGCTGATTCCAAACAGAGTCAGAGACTGACTGTCTGCTCTGAGAGAGTTTGTTATTCACGTTAATCTATCGATGTAAAAAAGTCAGGTTGTGTTTGTCAGTGAATTTAAAGGAGGCCTGCTGTCATCATGTCCTAACTGGATCTGTTATATTGTTGTTGATTTTTGCTGTGAACACAGTGTGAAGCTTCAAGTCAAAGGGAGAAAATACCCGATAGCAGCATGCTAGCTCATGATGCTAACCCAGCTAATGTACAGTAATTGCCTCCATTCCAGCAGATTATGCAAATCACTGCACACACAAGTTGTGATCATGTTTGTTGAGTTGTTGATAAATTATGAAATGTTTTCTTTTTAGTAATAGTTATTACAACAAACACCTTACTACAGATTCCCACAATCCTTTGGCAGTACTTTATTACTAATAGAAAGGCAAGATTAGAAACCTTCAGCTGCTTACATTATAAAAAAGAACATGACAATAAAAAGAGCTGGTCTAGCTTCAGGGAGCGTTATACAAAAACACCTTGAGCTTAGGAGAGAAACCATAAAATAAAGTGACAATGTGAAATGGTGATGATATTTCTCATCTGAGATATTTTCTTCCTGCTCAAAAATGACAATCAATGTTTTAAAGCTCATAGAGCATTAAATGAAAAGCAGCAGAGAGAGACCGAACAAATGGAGACTGATGTGACAGTGAAGCACACACGTCTATTCAAGGTGAACAAATGTGTGTATGCATGCAGCTCTTTCTTTTTTTAACATCAGCTGTCAAAGCAGAATAGCTCTGTAAATCATGTGGGTGTCATATAATATTAATGTATTTATGTGATTATTGATGAGTATCAGAGAGAGTACATGAGCACATCTGAGCATGCAGTCTAAGAAAAGACATCTACATGAAAAGTTTGTTATGTAACTCAGTTTGTTCTGCATTCACCAGTGTTACAATGTGGATGAGGACGTCTTTGAATTAATAATACAATAAATTCACCTGCATTGTCAGAGATGATTTGCTTCTGTGATTTCTCAGCAGACAATAACTGTGTTGGTCCTGAAGGTGGAGCAGAGCTCAGTGAACTTCAACAACACAGAGAGCTCAGTGAACAAGTGAACTTTAGAGGAAACATTGAGCCTCACACATGAACAAACACACAGTGAAACTGAAGACAGCTCAGAGCTCACAAAACACTTTAAAGTTCTGGAAAAAAAACATATTTACATAATTTTACGTTAGTCCCTCATTCTGTTAGTTATTATAAGACTTCAGTTTGTTTTTGGCAGCGAGCTACCTGTTGGTATTTCTGTGTTCCATTCGATCCCGGAAGTTGGAAAATCCTAAAATTTCATCAGGAACGACCCTAAAGTTGGAATTCTGACTCAGAAACTCTGAGAGCCTTCCGTAGTCCGAGTTCAAATCCAATATGGCTGCTATGTGCATCAAACTGTCACTGTCTAATTTATTAACAGCTTAGACTTTTTGTGTAATTAAACCAATCACACCGATGGTGTCGTTCAAGTTCTCTCAGTGGAGGTGTTGTCATGTTATTTTTGGTCAGAAACTATCACATAGTTATCGTCTGGTATTAGCTAAAAAAACAAAGGTTCTCCTGGAGGCGTTCATGTTCCTTGTCCGACTTCCAACTGAAACACAGTTAAATTGGGTGTGAAGTCATTCCCAGCTCCAAGATCCGAGTTCCAATGGATGGAGCACCGCATTTGAAATAATTCCAAGTCCACGAGGAGAGTCTTTGGTCGAGCTCTACAATCAGATGTTCCAACCTTCAGACTGAGACTCACATGGTGATCACAGAGGGGGAAAAGCTTCTTATACCTTGATAACTGCCAACAAGTTTGATTTAAATCATAGAGCATTCTTTTTCTTTCATCACAGATGTGACATCAGTTTGATGAATGTTAAAGCTGTTTCTCAGCTCGTAGATCAGACTGTCAAATTATTCATTCATGTTTTTCTTCATTTCATTTTGAATCTCAAGCTGTCTCCTGGCAAACATCTTACAAGATAATTACAGGTTTGGATCATGATCATTCAGAAGTAATTAGTGAGGGATTTTCGATCAGTTTAATTATTGATCTCTCTCTTTGAGAGTCTGGATTTAGAGCCAGACATTCAAAAGAGAATCTTGTTCTCCAAACATCGTCACACACAGAGCTCAGTTTGTTAAGAATCCATTTGATTGGCTCATGTTCATGTTTCTCTCTGAGCCTTGTTTTAATTCAATCATCAGTGTTTTATTCAGACCAGGTGGACTGTTTGAATCAGTAACAGTGAAGTTAGAATAAGGAGGCTGTCTGCAGGAGACGAGCTGGGGTCAAAGCTGAGATCATCATGAAGAAGAAGAGAAGCTGCACACGCTCTGATTTGTAGAGGCTTTTCATCCTGCTGCTGCTTTTACATTTGTTCTAGAAGAAGAGGTGAGATATTTTACAGGCAGGGACGCAGGGGACGGAAAACTACTTGAAACTGTCACTTATATATCGTTTCTTTAATCATATGAACACAGAGCCTGAGGATTGAGAATGAATCTCACTCCCTCTCTGTGCATTATTTCTTTAAAGCCTGCTGTGAAGCTTTTTAAAGGCTTTTCCTGCTCCATTAGCTTTGATTGTTTTTCTTTGGCCAGCTCTTATGGTCACTCTGTATCAGTTTTAATGATGTGAACACAAAGCTGGGACATGAATGAGTTTGACCACACTGCAGAGTCAGTCGAGCAAAAACATCAAACACTATTAAAGAGTGAATCGAGTGCCAGAGGAATGTTTTCAGAGCTTTCAGACCACAACACTGATCCTCAGCCTGCACAAAAGAGAATCCATCTCATGGTCCAAAATATAAACAGTGTTCTTAGAAACGACAACAATCCTGTAATGTGCACTTTAGCTTGAGATAATGCTGAGAAACAGAGTTTGTTGATTCTTTGCTGGAAGGTTTCAGTGTCACAGTTTTGTGTTTTAATTTTATTTTTTATAGTCTGTTAGTGCTTCCTGTTTTATTTTTTTATTTATTCTTTCCTTGTGTCTCTCACTCCTTGACTGTTTACCAAACCGCCTAGTGTACCAGTACTGCCTACCGATGTGGAGAAGACAAACACATGTGAGATCCACTGAATGACAAAAATACCCAGATGTCACACTGATTCAGTTTAAAATCCACAGTATGCATCAGACCAGTCTTACTGTTTCCCATAATGCAAAGCATCAGGTCACAGATTAAAATGACGGATAGCAACACTTATTGCAACAAGGGAAATCATCACAATAGGATTAAACAACACAAACATACCACAAATGATCTTATGATTTTCAAAAATCCTGAAAATCCAAATGAATCACTTGTCAGCTTTTTTCAGACTCTAAGTGGATGATACACTGTAGCTGTGTTTGACGTCAGCTGGACTGTTGTTTACTTCTTCATTCTAAAACAGGAAACCACCTGTCAGTCATACTACATACTGTTGAATGTAAGCAGTATGCAGCATTGTGTTTGATAGTAGTATGTTGTAAGAGGTCTGACACAGCTCTTGTTTGTCTTTTTCTGTCATATTCCTGAGTTCTCAGTTGGCCTTTAGTGTTTCCTGTTTTTCTTTTGTAGTTCTTGTCCCCTTTGTTTCAGGCTGAGTTGTACTTCCTGCTCTTGTGCTTCCCTCCACTTTGATTGGCCTCACCAGTTTCACCTGTGTGCGGTTTGTCACACCTGTGTCCAATCGGCCCTCGTTAGTGTCTGTGCGCTTTCTCTTCATGTCAGGTTGTCATATGTCATTTCCTGAAACTTCTCCTCATGTTCCCTGTGGACTTTTCATCAAACCTTTTTAGATATCTGGAAACTCCCTGAGTAAGTCTTTGTTTGCTTTTTTATATCTTTTGTTATGGTTTATTACATAACATGACAGTAAGTCTAATTAAAATAACAAAGTACAGTTTATATTGAGAAGTTTCTTTGTAAACGTTTTTGTCACAGAGTAGAGAAAAGAAGACCAACACACTCACTGCTGTATGTTTGTCAGGTAAGCGTTTTTAGGTCATGGTCAGTCTCTGCATTTACATCCAATGTGAAGATACAAGCTAACATTAGCCTGCTAACACAATAATGCAGGACACAGGCAAAGGCAGTTCGAGCAAATGACAACTTTTTCTATAGCTTGCTCTTGATGATGGTCGGCTCCATTTGATAACTCATTCTTTGTTTTTATGTATAAAACAACAACATCCTGTTGTGTTTATATTTCTTGAAATAATGACTGTATCCATTAAAGTCATTCATTAGCTTGCTCTTAGCCTGAACATAATGACTTACTGCGATAATAAACTCTACACCAGCTCTAAGCATGCTTTTTCTTTTCCTTGTTTTCATTTCAGTACAGTATTCATGTTTGCCAATGTTTGACTCTAAAATGTCAAATTTCAGGGAGACGTAGCTCTTTAGAAAACACCTGGATACTAATAAAACAGAGCTGAGTACTAAGCTCATTTAGACACATAAATGTCAAGTTGTTTTTTCAAATCATGCTGAGTAATAATAGATCGACCTCCACACATCAACAGGCTTTACAAACAGACCAACAAAGGTTGATAACAGGACAGAAAAGCTGTTGACTTTTCATTACATTTTATAGTTGCATGTTCTTTCTGATTGCTGTTGTAGAAAACTTTGGATGATGATTTCATATAATAGGAGTGTTTATGCTTCTTTTGTATGAAACAATTAAACTGGCATTGAGTCCTTTGTGACGTCAGATGTTAATGTTGGCTTTTATTTGAAGCTAAAACATGAGCAGAAGGGATCTGGCTGCTGGAGACAAAGAATTGACTCTATGCCTCTACGGCTAACCGTTAACTTTCGTTATGTTTTCTCTCACCTTTCCTCCATGTGATTGTCTGTCAGCAGTATCGGCTGTTTTAGACGATAGAAACAAAGACCTATGTGGTCTGGTTTCAAGGACTTGATGATACACTGTCATTCATGAGGTTCAGTTTCTTCACTGTGTTATGAAGATGTGACTCAGTCTCCATCACAGAGACATGTGCATCCATCCCTCACAGGAAGAAAGACTGAAGGTGTTGATATGTGTCAGTGTTATCAGTCCTGTCAGTGTGTGAGCAGACAGAGGTCCAGCAGCTCTCTGGTTTGGATGTTTGATGCTGGAGGACAGATTCTGAAAAAGAGCAGTCTTCATTTTTCCTGCCTTGGGCAATGTCACCGTTTTGGTTAGCTGTTAGCTTGTTTGTTGAACAGACAGACATTTAGTGTGAGTCAGGAGGTGAGGTTCCTCTGGGGTTTGTAGTTCAGGTGCTCTGAATGAATTCAGTCACCCAGGAGACGGCTGGGATACAACTGAGATGAGACATCAGAGCAGAGGAAGTTAAGCCTGAAACCGAATACTGTTAATTTAGCTCCACCAAGGAACTCTTTCAAACATTTTCAAAGTTGACATTCTGCATTTGTCTTTTAAAACTTTGATTTATTACATAAGAGTTGATGTAAAGCAGCCTACTCCAAGGATGGAAAAAAACATAAATCCTTAAGTAAATTCAACCTTTGTACCAAACATCATTTAAAAATGTTGGGACTGTTTCAGAGATTTGTTGATCAAGCGTTGTTTTTTTGTTTTTTTTCTGTTTAACACAAAAGCTTTTAACAGGCATATCATCTGTAGTCACACACAGTGAGCTCATGTTTGACTATGTTGACAGTATTTAGGTGTGTATGACGTGGTGGTGATTCTAACACTTTACAAGTATCTTCAGAGTGTTTTCATGATCACTCCTTGAATGATTTCTCGTAGGGGAATTAGTCTTGCGTCAAGAGCATGGTATGATAAAAGAGAAGAAAGACTGTCTGCTCTCAGGGGTGAAAAATAAATCTCATTATCACAGCATGAAGAGAATCAAAACATGTTCATGTTTTATGAAATATACAAGTTGTAACAGTAAAGAGAGGAAGCTCCTCAGCTCTGATTTATTAAGAATCAAATGAATGTCAGCAGACAGAATTTTTTTTGTCGTTTTTTTTTTTTTTTTTTTTTTTTTTATTGAATTGACATAATGAAATCTGCTGCAGGTGCAGGTGAGTGATCTGAACAAAGCTGCCTTCATTTGTAACCTGCAGAGAGCAGCTCTCAGAGACACAAAGTCCACTGGAACATGATTTATCATGAAGCTTAAGTGAAAGCAGGAGACAGTCAGAGCCCTCAAAGAGCAGGGACTTTGGTTTTCTCTCTTTGGACGTTTTATTCATGGTCAGTGTATCAACTGATAGAAAATGAACCTTTCTTTCATGTTATAATGTGGAGAAGAAAGACAGGGGATGATAGGATTCAAGGATGCAGACTGTTAGTGAAAATGTTGTTCAGGAGAAGTTAATGAAGAGTTTTGTTGTCTTGTTGTTGAATACAGTAAATATAAGACTAATTAGAGAATGATTCACCTTGGAACACACGCTTCAGGATTTATATTTTGTTGGTTATTTGTTTAAAAAGTTCAAGCGTGGATGAAGTTTTAAACTAGATGTGACCTAAATTTGTTCAACATTAGTCATGATCAAAGTAGGTCTCTAATTATAAAGTGTGAACATAAAAACATGAAGAGCTCAAATAGTAACCTGATCATGTGAAGCTCTTATAGAAGCAGTACTGTGCTCCACATTTCACATGATCAGTCCTCTCCTCACATCAGCTGAACTACTGAACTCATCAACTCAAGTCTGTCTGTTCAAACACAACAACCACATCTGCTGTTTGAAACATGAGGAGAGAGAACGACTGGAAATCTTTCTGTATATGATCGTATGTTGTTTGTCTTAAAAGGCCTTAATAACACTGTAATATATGCAGTGATGCTGAACAGGACCCTTTATGAAACTCAGGGGTTTCCAAAGTGGGGGACAGGAGACACTGTGAGGGGGTCTCTGGAGGACAGAGATAGGCCTTACAGTGTGCCTGGCTGTGTGCAACATGAAGTTTGTTATCCACCTCCATGGACAATGTGGGGCCCCAGTCCCTAGAACCATTATATTTGTGGTCGTGGGCTGAACCCCTGATCTAAATGAATTAAAATCAAGTTTTATAAACACTGAAACGGTTCTTGTTGCTTGATTCTCCCTTTGATAATTTGAGTCGTTTATGGCTGCAGCTTCGAGACTTCTCACCTCATACCCTTTCATGGTGTAACCCGTTGGCTCTCAGCACTGAGGCACATTGGTATTCAGGGTCAAAAACGCATAAATGGCACCAGGTGAGAGGGCGTCTGACGAGAGGCTCCGGTCTGCAGCCATACATTGTTGGATAATTTAGATAAATATTAGATATTAAAAGTAAGCTGCTGGTGGAGTTTTTAATGGACAAAGATAAACAGAGAGCTCAGTGTGCTGTGTGACTTTGTTTGAACAGTTACATTTAAAGATGATTTCTCTGCTGCGCTCTGACTTTAAAGTCCACATCTGTCCCCCTGTGATGATCAAACAGCACACTGAGCTGTTAGAGCTCTGAATGCATTGAGGCTCAGATTGCAGGCATGTTGCTGCTCTCTTAGTTAAACTGACTCTTAATTCATAATGAATATTTCATATGACAGCACTAATAGTCTCTAATGGAAGTGAATCTTGTTCCCCTCAGGACATGATATGAAGCAGCTTCAAACGTTGGAGGAACAGGATTGAAAGGATCAAATCCAAGATTCTTAAAGTGGTTATTGTTTGATATATAATCTGTGGTGAAGATGCTGCTGACTCAAAGGATTATGGGTAACTTTGACTTCACTTTGAGACCCCACAGAGGACAGCTGAAGACGATTCACTGCAGGATGTGAGAGGCTGTATGAGCTCACATTTACACTGATAGCATGAAGGATCATTGAGTGCATTCTCATTACAATAGTAGATAAACAATCCAGCAGGAATCAAATATACACAGAGAGAAATAAATGTCAGTTTAAAGATGATCTTCATCAGTCTGTGCAGAGTGTTTCTGAAGAGAACATACATCAAATCTGCTTTGACATTAAAGTTTAGGAAGAATCAACAACGAGGTCCTGAGTGAGTCAGAAAACAGCTTCTGTGTGATTTATGTTCACTGTAATGTAAAGTATGAATGTTATTGGTTAGCTGATCATTGTACAACATGATGAATAAACTATAAAATAACTTTAGATCTTAGATTCAATCATACTCCAGAACATGAAAAGTCTCCTCCATGAGTCTTTGCTGTTCAGCAGCTCGGGGCTCATGCAGGAGTCATGAATATGTAGCATTAGCTGAATGGACTCATCCTTCATGTTAAAGGTTCATATTATTTCTTGACTGCAGCTAATAAGTTAGCTTGACATTTATTCGGTGCATTAATGCTGCGGCTGTTTGAGTCAGTGTGACCTTGATGTGAGCAGAACAGAAGAAACTCTGCTGTGTAGTTCATGTGTGTGTTTCAAACAAGTGATGGAGAGAAAAGCTGCACACTTCTTTAGTTCAGTTTAACTTGTTTGGATACATCTCTGAATAGTGTTATTTTCTTTTAATTCCAGTTCTTCCATTCAAACACAGATTCAGACACACAGACAGCAGCAGTTTAGTTTGGGAGCAGTGTGCAGTTCAGTGTCTTGCTTTGAGAGTTAACAATAAATTGACTAGAGGAGCTGGGGATTGAACAGCCGACCTTCTGCTCAGAGGTCAACCCGCTTATCCCCCTGAGCCACGACCACCTACACTGCATTACTCATTTGTCAAACAGCACTGTGTCCACAGCATTTATTGAACAAGTCAAAGTTTACTGTGAAACTGTTCAAAATAACCTCTTGTGTTGTATGAGTGATAAAACCTGCTGACTGCAGCACACTGAAGCAGCTCCACTATAAATAATCTAAACAGTGAGATCCACAGAAAACGACAGAGCTGCAGGCTTCCCTCCAACATGACCTCATGATGAGTGTCACCTTACAGTTTGAAGATGTTTATTTGTGTTACAACAGGCAATAGAATAAATGACTGTTGTTGGTTCACAAGCTTTGTGTTGTTATCTCAGATCTAGTCTCTGATTAATGAGATGTTTCTGTCTTCTGTTTGCTGAGTTACACTTTTAATAACTGGTTAATCAAACATAGATCTGTTTATACAGACTCATATCTGTGTGTCTCATACTGTCACGTCATGTCTGATTGTGCAGTTGAATCAAATCATTTTGTCAGTCAGTGATAAATCTGATCACAATGAGTGAATGTATGAATCATCTCCTCTTGTTAATGCAGTGTACACTCTGAATGTATGATCTAATAGTGTTTCTCTCTCTCTCTCTCTCTCTCTCTCGCTCTCTCTCTCTCTCTCTCTGTAGGTAAGTGAAACAAATCACTCAGACTGATTGAAAGTGGACTGCCTCGAGGCATCCCGTTCACCAACACAGCCAGCTCTGGTACAGTAGCAGCCTTCACACTGCAGATTCTTGGTTTCTCTCTGTTGACACACACTGACTCGACACATCATGGAGGATTGATGTGTACATGCTTTTTTCTCTTTCACACGCTCGTTTTGATCACATGTTGGTGACTTTGAAAGAACTCCTGAAGTTTTCAGGAGTTTTTGATTGTTGTTGAAGTTCATTGGTGTTGATCTTAGCTGTTAGCTGAAGATGACAAACATGATTCAGAGTAATGTTGTGATTGTTAGTAGAGATGGATTAAGGGCTTGTGTCAACAGATGACACTTTTGCTATGTCAGCTCCAGTTTTCAGCTCTCTCTGATTTCTAACTGCTTTGCTCTAATTGACAATCCTGCATGTTGTTTCTTCACCATGTTGACACGTTCACCTCTCAGTGGTTGTAGCAGTCTCTGTCTCTGAGGGGAAGTCTCTGTGTTTCTCTTTGACTCTGTCTGTCTTTGTGTCATGCAGCCTGAGTGAGTTCAAATTGAATCTGAGCTTCAATCAGTTTAATTAATGGAGGATTGGATTGTGTCTGTGAGGGCAAAGGGAGAATGATCTCTACAGCCCTCACACAAAGCTACACGCACACACACACACACCTACACACGCAGACACACGCACACGCACACACAGTGACTCTCCTCTGATTGGTCATGATCATAGCTGACTGAAGATTCACTGACTGTACATCTGATGATTATTTTCCACTAATTGATTTCAGTCACTCATGTACATCTTTCTTTATCTTTAATTTATTGTGACTCCAGTGAGATTGAATCAGAGATCGACAGTGGATATTTTAATTTTAAAAGTTTATTCTATTAGATAAAGAAAGGCGGTGTGAAGGTGTGAGGAACATGATGTCCATTGTTGTGTTTGTGTAGGTCATTCCAGATGTTTGTTCACCACCTTATTTGCCTCTATGAAGGTTTATTCTCTGATGGGCCTACTGCCCAACAGAAATGTAGTTTTGCTTATGTAAATAAGGATAGGATTCTGTTTTCTTTTTTTAACTGATAATGACCCAGAGATGGACATTTTTCTCAGGATAAAATCTGTATTAACCAGAAACAGTAATAACTACTTTTGTCAACTAAATGCTTGAATTTCCCTCGGGATCAGTAAAGCATCCATCCATCCATCCATCCATCCATCCATCCATCCATCCATCCATCCATCCATCCATCCATCCATCCATCCATCCATCCATCCATCCATCCATCCATCCATCCATCCATCCATCCATCCATCCATCCATCCATCCATCCATCCATCCATCCATCCATCCATCCATCCATCCATCCATCCATCCATCCATCCATCCATCCATCCATCCATCCATCCATCCATCCATCCATCCATCCATCCATCCATCCATCCATCCATCCATCCATCCATCCATCCATCCATCCATCCATCCATCCATCCATCCATCCATCCATCCATCCATCCATCCATCAAAAGAGTCATTTTACCTCACAGAGCTCTGGAGTCGCTGGTTTACTGTTACCTTAACGCTTAGTTTATTTGTGTTCATGACATTGGAAATGATGAGTAAGTACTTTTTGGCTCAGACAGGCCCAGGTTTCAAAGTGCTAAAAGTTCCTCTATAAGATTGTCAACATGTCTATGTGTTTCTTTATCTGCAGCAGTTTGTCATAATTTAATAAATTAAGAGGTGTTTCTCGACTTTAAATATTTAAGTTTGTAGTAACATATTTTATTAGATTACTAAAAACAATATTTCTGTATTGAATTATCACGTAGTGGACTTTAAAGTCAGTGAGGCTGTTTCCATGTAAACAAAACATTTGTTTTTTTCTTTCAGTGAATCTCACAGTCTTTGAACGAGCCAATAACTTTAACATCAATAGATAGACATCAGTGTTGTCAGGTGGAAAAAATAAATGTATCTCAATAGATTCAGAAGCTTCTTTTTGTATGAACAGTTCAAAGAAGGACTTTTACCCCCCTCGTCTCACCATCGATATAAATATGACAAAGACATAATGGTGGGATGAGGATGTTTTAAAGCTGTGCCTCTATTGGAGAAAGAATCAGAGTCAAAACGAGCATGTCGACAGTATGTGGAGATCTCACTCTTCTAACGCAAGTATTTTCTTTTTTCCTCTTGGCTTCTTTAACTCTATAAAACACAATGTTAGATCAAACACTGTCACACCAACACTACACTGATGATGATTTGAATGTAAAAGCACAAAGGATGAGTGAAGGCCGGGCTTCATTACGGTGCTGTTGTGGACTTATAATGTCAAAAGGTCAGAGAGTCTGCATCATGACCTCCTTGGTTTAAGATGTTGCTGTAACTCAGCTTCTGGCCTTATTATAAAGCCTCTTTGTTTTTCTTCATACCAGAATCACAACATGACTGAAGCAAGAGTCTCTGCTGCACAGCACAAATGAAGCATTGTAACCTCTGATCTATTGTTCTTAACAGAGCAGTAAATACTGTATGTGAGGGTGTCAGGCTGAAATACTTGTATGCTAATTCAGTGTTGATTCAAGTGAGTAAAAAAACAAGAGGCAGGTATCTGTGTAGAGAGTTTTCCCATTCTAACACTGTGTGCTCCACTGCTGCTTCCATTATGCTAATGTTCAAGCTGAAGCTGTTCAGCGGATTAGTTGCCATCATTGGTTGAAGCTAATTGGGTGAATTTTTTCCAAATTGCCAGACATGATTAATCGTCACCAATATGCCTGAGGCAGATGTGAACCTACACATGCAGGTACAAATGTTCTCACAAAAACACACACACAACCTGTACAAATGAATGCAGAGTCTACAAGAAGGGTGACTGCTCTTCACACATGACAGGCCTCCATTTAGAGCCGGCGTGCTGCACATGAGCTCACTGCTCCGAGACAGACGAGATCTCAGAGAGAAAAAAAAAGAGACATGAATACTGAGCAGCTCTCTGAGCAGCAACAGTCATAACCCGAGTCAGATGAGTCCGTCACTCACAGAAAGAAGTAGATCCTTCAGGAAAGTATCAGAGCTGATGCATTTATGAAGACGGCTCAGGAGAGACGATCCAGATGTTATTTTCACCTCCTGGATGTACGTGCAGCATGTTAAACAAACTCCTCAGACTTTACCAAAATAACTCACTGATTTACCCAGAAGGCCATGCGTCTTGTTGATTCATTAGTTTCTTTTCTCTAATCTGGATGTGTGTAATTGTGTGTTCGTGTGCAGAGTGAGAGTACTCTCTGGATAATGTCACATTAGCATACTTACATCCCCGTGCTGTCACTCAGTGTAAAATAGAAGACTTACCTGTAGAGTCAGACATATACGGGCTCCTCAAATATGTCTCTCATGTAATCAGGAGTCAGCCATGTGTTTCAGCACAGCAGCTGACATTACACCCCGTGTTACTCAGCAGGGGAATTCATGCATTAGCTGTAATGGAATACAAACGGTGTGGTTCAGAGAGGGGAAACACAATGCAGCAAAAGTTCATATTTTCTGCTGATATCACATTAAATATGAGAAATGAAAGGTGTCAATGCAGCGATATCAAAGTGTGACAGCTGGAGGGCTGCTGCTGTGAAACTGAAGTGAAAGCTGCAAATTCCAGCTAAATTTGTTTTCCCTTCCACTCTTTTCCCCCCAATCTTACACCTGTCCCCAATTAAAGGCTCCGACCACACCTTCTCATGACATTGCTTACCCCCGATGCCAGGTAGCCGTGCCCACTCATAATAACAACTATGACAAGTATTGAAATAATTGAAATAATAACAAATGGGAGTGAATAGATCAATGGCTTCAACACAATTTATGACATTTATTACAGTTTCTTTCGTTTACTTTATTTACACGTCACATGTTGATCAGCTGGTCAACTCCACCATTGGAGTTAAAGAGTTCTGTTGTTGCTTTGAGTTGATGTCAACAATCCTTAGTGATGCAGATAATTTAGACGCACATGGTCTGTTATTGAGCACATTCACCTGTTACTGAAAGTTTTCTGATGACAAGGACAGCTCTTGATTGTGTTCAACAGTAATTTAGGGATTAAATGGTCTCTGCAGACTAAAGGATATGGAGACATTTTCTCTAGATAACTTTTTAAGCAGCACAGTGTGAGAGAGCCGTGCAGCCTGACATGAGGAGCAGACGATGAGCACAGACTGCTGATTCTGAGACTCACAGCTGAGAGCTTTTCATCTGAGACCACTCCTGTGTTAAAGAGGAAGATTTTAAATCATCTTTTAGATCTCTCTCTGTTCCAACATGTTTCAGAGTGGAGCTGAGAGGTCAGAGTGCACAGGAACACCGGTATAGAGAGGAGAGAGAAATAAAGATCAAATGATGTGTGCTTAAAATAAAGTCTACAGAAGTGTATTGCATCCACATGAGGAAATTAAAAAAAAAACTTCAGTTTTTTTAAATTAATGAGATAATTAACCTCATAATTAAGAGTCAGAGGTGTCTGCGTTTCTCAGCACAACACTGGTGCCTCAGTTTCACTCCATGAGGCTCCAGTGCCTTATCGTCTCTTGAGACACTGTTTAGCTAGCATGAGGTTTACATCTACAAATATCTGAGCAGCATGCACAAAGTTGATAATCTTATACTGAAATTTGTGGATATATCATTTAATTGTGTCAACCATATGAGAGTAATTCTTTTAGGTTTGTGAAGCTGTACTACATACGTGTGTAAGAGATCAAATTACAGTAGCAGCAGAGTTATATTTGGTTTACAGCCAACTGTCTTCTTTGTTCTAACCTTTTTGAAAGGCACACAAATAGCTAAGTGTGTGTTGTTGTCTGAGAGATTTAGCTTAACATAGACGTTTGACATTTGAGTGTTCTTCATGCCTTATACAGAGTCAAGTATTTGTAGGCTGTCTTTCTATCAGAATATAAGGAACACTGTGAAGAAGAATAGTGTGGCCAGTGACTGCAGAGTCCTGGTTAACCACCAGCATGCCAGTAGCTGCAAGGTTAAGGTCATGAGCATGTTGTCAATCATTGTGAAGTCTTGGTCAAGCATGTCTGAGTAATTGTCTGTATGTAGTTATGTTCTTTGACCATGGCTAAATGAGTCTAAGATGATCCACAAGTCTGTTTGATAATGTCCTCCTCATTCATTCACCACAGATATAGAAACCTCCACCTTACAGTTAACTCATTACATCGTCACATTATCAGTTCATCTCTGTCAGCATCCTGCAGCTGTGGATCTGTTATGTTCATATCTTTACTCAGGATTTCAAAGCTGGAGCGAGCCGTCACATCAGTTTCATGTCAGAGTATTTATTCCAGCTGTCTGTGCCGTAATAGAAGCTGTCACATTTCACAGTTATTATCCACAGGAGCACAAAGTAAGATGTATATTCTTTCTTTTTGTATATTTATATTTACTGTGCAGGGTTAGATTTGTGCAGAGACACTTCCATCAGAGAATCTGTTTCACTTTGATCATACATTCAATTTCAGTGTTTGTAGATATTTTTAAAATGTTCTGTTCACACTTAAACAACTTCTTCACTGATCTTCTCTATTTCTATGACTGTTGTTATTTCATACTTTCTTCATGGTGAGGGAGTTATTGAGCTTTCACTTAAAGATGTGCCCTTCATCTCCTGCAGTTTAGTCACCCTGTGGACTCTTCCTCAGTGATGTATTATTCTGGTTATTTGGCTGATATCCTGCATCACCACATTAAAGTGTTTTGTAGCTCACAGGAACAGATTCAACATAATGTGCCTTCAAATTTAGAGCAGATTCACTCAACAGGAATTTGTTGCAGAGCAGATTGAACGTTTGGGAGAAAATCCAAGCTGGTCGAAAGAGTGAGCGTGCTCCTCAGTGTGGACTGATGTTGATTTCTTTGACTGCTGCAGTGCAGAGAAATGAATGAGGCGGGTTACACTGATGGATCAGTTTAACTCTGAGGAGAAGAGAACAACAAAGCAGCTGATACAGGTTTACTGCAGAAGAGCTAACAGCTTCTGAGCTGATCACAGGACGACAAGAATGAACTTCACTGAAACTTTAGAGAGAAGTTTAATGACTCAGTGTCAGTCTAAGGCTTTCTTGGAGTCTCAGTAACTGTTAATAAAACTTTCACAGTGAGGTCTGTTGTAGTTAAGTTGACCCCTCTTAAGGACATCATCATGTATTCAGTCTGTACAGTAGGTCATGGAGAACCACAGAGGAGAGGAGGGAGGGGGGTCTCTACTGAGGCAGAGATGAACACAAACAGGAGTTAATCTGTCTGTGCTGCAGGACCTCCTGTGATTTGGGATTTTAGTCCCCTAAGTGTTTTAATTTGTTTAATTAGAGGATTAATGAACTTTGTGTTTTACTCAGATGAACAGATTTAAACTGAAAAGATAACACGCTCATTATACAGAATGATGAGGTCATTCTCTCTAATGATTAGCGTGCTAGAATTAAAAACATGTAACAGTATAACACTCCTCTGTGTACAGCACCAGTGAAGCAGGAAGTACGGTGGCCCTGAGAGCTCAACAGATTGTAATTTAGGAATTACATGCAAATACAAAAATATGTAAAACAAATAGAAGTCAGAAAATATCTTTAACTTTTTAAATACACATGTGAAGCTTCATTGACAGTGACTGTAAATAAATGTAATCATTACTGCATGTTTTCATCAAGCAGAGATTATAGCAGCGCACACACTTTGATTGTGTTAGTTCTTCCACTGTTGAACTGTAGCTAAGAAAGAGCTTATTATTGGGGCAGTTGCCCAGTGGTAGAGTCAGTCGTCTCTTGAGTAAAAGGTTGGGGGTTTGATCCCCAGCTCCACATGTGACCTATGTGCTTGGACAAAGACGCATAACTCCAAATCAGAGGGTGAGAGTCCATCAGCAGTGTATAAATGTTTGAATGGGATTAGTTATTCCGATGGTCATCAGTGTGTGACTGAGAAGCTGTGACCTGCACTTAAGAAGATTAAAAAGAGTTATTCAAACTGAAGTCTATTTACTATTTACTGTCCCTGAAATAGTACATTAATGTTTCTTTGTGAAACAAACATTAAGAAATATGTGTGTATGTATATATATATATATATATATATATATATATATAGTACTGTGTGGAGCTGGTTCAGCACAGTCTCCTCCAGCATGAAGGCTCTGCAGCCTCCTGCAGGACTTTACTGAGTCCAGTCTGTATGTTCTCTCTGTGTTCTGGATAAAATATGCTGTGGGAAAGAATCCATGTAAACATGCTGTGTGGGATTAACAGAAAATCGTCTTGTTTTCCAGCCCACCATCATGTTAAACACTCAGTCATCATAGTCTGTAAAGCTCTTTAATATCTTCTTCATGCATGTGTGCTGTTTGTGTATTCACAGTGTGTGTGTGATTTCTGCTCACTAACAAACTGTGTGTGTGTGTGTGCGTGTGTGTTTGTCTCTGGTCCATATGAGGCTCTGAATCAGCTTTTTGTGATCAACAACAACGATCACTGTACTGCAGGAATTATACAGATTTATGAAACGCATGACAAAAGTCATGCAAAGGTCCACATACAGTACTGAACATGTTTATTCTGTGGATTTTAATAATCTGAGAACACTAATTCAAGGCGTAGGGTTGGATAAATGATTCTTTTCATAATCATCAACCTCCATTTGTGTCTCTCTGCAGCTTGAATAAATGAGAAGAGGTGGGTCACATCTGACAGACTTTAGGAAGAAGCTTCAGTAGATTTAAAGAATCATGTCATAAGAAAATTCCACATGTCAGCAGGACCAAATAAAGTGTTATCAACATGATTATAGATAATCAATGATGAGTGAGTTAGGAACACTTTTCTATCTTATTGTACATTAATCTTTATTATAATTCAAAATCTTCGTAATATGTTATTTTCTGAGTAACATTTTTCATCTTGTCATCTACTGTAAATTCCTGAGCTAACCTGAGCTAAGCTAACATCATTATGTCTTCCTTTATTTCATCAGTATTCATTTGTATGAACATTTTTTTGTCAGCTGTAGAACATAGTTTATTTGGTGTCTCTGCTCTGACGTCATTTCTCCTTGCAGTTTTCTTTTACATGTAGAAATCTGAGGAGAGATGGGATGATATCTGAAAGCCTCAGTCAGAGCCTCCAGGTGGACTCTTGGACTGAGCAGCAGTGCAGTGCTGTTGCAGGTGTGACGACCCGGCTGCAGGTGGTTTTGCTGTGTGTATTTTATGTTGCAGGCTCCAGGAGGTGTGCTTGAGTAAAGATTGAGAACACCTTGGCCCGGTGTTCTTAATCTATTTAAGATGGCCTCACTTCCTCGTTCGGGGGGAGACTGGAGGAAGAGATTGAGGAGAGAGGCTGCAAGTTGCTCTCGTCTGTTTTTGTTGGTGGTTTAATAAGTTGGGAACTATAGTACACGGTAAACTCTGTCTCCTCCAGTAATTTCTTGTGGCTCTGAGCTGGCCGTGACACAGGTCAGAGCTGTTAATGATAGAGAAGAGGGCGAGACATGAAATCTTGCAGCTTAAATAGTCTGCTAATTGGAAGGAGGTGTTGTCAGGTTATTGTGTATAATGACTCATGTCAAGAGTAAAATTAGTGCAGCAGGAGTTATCTGACTGAGCGAGTTCACACGGGAAAACAAACCTGCAACAACCAAGAACAAACTGCAGCATCTTACAGAACAAGCATCATATGATTATTACTGACTCCTCTATGACAGCAAACTTAACTCTTAAGAGCCTTTCAGATAGGACTCGGCTGCCTGTGTGCCGCTGTCAAGCCCTGTCATTGTGTATCGAGTTGTTCCATGTAAGCACACTCTCTCTTTGCTGCAGAGATGAGCACAGCAGGGGGGCCTCTGCACCGCTCTTGCAAGCAGGTAAAGGACCTTACTCTGTGTCTGTTAACATTAACAAAAGAGCAGGCAACAAGACCATGCTCATCATTATGTTTATAAACAGCAGGTAAAGGACCTTACTTATGGCTGTATTACAAGAGCCCAGCATACCGCCACGTGTCCAATAGGAGGGGAGCTCAGATCACAAACGGTGTCTTACTTCCTCAGCTCTAGTTTAAAGACCTACCGGGACATCAGCAAGAAAAGCTCTGGTTTTGAAAGCTGTTTCCAACAGTTTGGGCGTATCAGGTGTGTTTAAAACAGAGCAGTGATGTGTGTCATGCTCGTTCAGTGAACACAATATCGTGCTGTGGCAGAAGTTACTTTCTCGAGCTATTTTCCTCACTATTGTTTGAGTTATGTGCGCTGTTGTTTTTTGCTTGTGTGTGCTCTCCACTTTAGCTCTGCACCAACTCTGCAACGAGCGCGAAACAGACCCTGTCCTATCTGAAAGGCCCTTTACTGTGCAGTATGATGGATTGGTCATATATACAATTTATTATTCTCTTGTTTTATTTTGGACTTTTACAGCCAATATGTGATCCAAATTGCACATTTCCAATGTTTATTAGAAAACTAAATGTAAATGTCGATTACTCCATTTTAATTTAAAGTCTTTGCAGTGGAAGACATTGATAAAAGAGAATCAATCCATTTAGGGATGTCAGATAATATCGGAGGGCCGATATTATCGGCCGATATTATCGGACATCCCTAAATGGATTGATATTGATATTGACTTAAAAATGTAATATTTGGAAATATCGGTATCGGATTTTTACAACCGATATTGGAACCGATATTGGAATTTCCGAGTCTTCATGAACGCAGCACGAGAAGTTTATGGGCGCGCGCTTGATGACGTTAAACAACAAATACAACGCGCTGGACTCGTGGCTAACAAGTTAGCTCACCCGGTGAATGAGGTGTCCGTGTTTGGAACTATTTCCAAGTGTCAACTACGGATAATAAATTTGTAATGACTGCAAAGCGTCGGTTATGCGAGGAGGAAACAAGGTGTCTTCCTTTAATACATCAATTTTAATAACCCATGTCAAGAAGAATCACGCAGAGTTGCTACATTTGCGCAGCAAAGTGATGAAAAGAAGCAACAGCTGAAACCGAAGAAAACCACACAGTTGTCGCTTAAAGAGTCAACTGAAATCCTTGTACCAAGAAATCCTTGCAGAGAATGAAGTTGCAGCTCAAGCACCTACAAGCGAGACAGCGCAGGTGAGTCATTGATTAACTTAATCATCAAACTAAATTTAATCTGCTGTGCTGAGTGTGTCACATTAAAAATATACATTACATACAATGAATACAAAACCATTTGGCAGTCAGTGCTTCAAAGAAAAATAAATAATAGAAATTCTATTAAAGAAATGGAGGAATTCTATTATACATTTATTCCCCGTCTTTTTTATTCTTTCTTTAGGTGCATGCATACCTAGGAGAAGCCATCCCCTCGAAAGGATGCCCTTTGGAGTACTGGAGGCATCAGGAGAGAGGATTTGGTTACTCTCAAAAGAGATTGAGCCCAGTTTGAGTATATTATTTGACAAGTTATGGCCAGTCATTCATTGACTGTTTGTTTACAACTAATGGACTGAAGATATGCCTCTTCCTTTTTTTATATTGTCTGTGGTGTTGTTTGAGGCTGTTTGTTGTTGAGGTTTCTCTCTAACACTAAATAAATATGGCACTTTTTTCCATAATTTAAGTTGTTCTCTTATTTTTCTCAGTGTGTACATTTGGAAAGCCATGTTTCATTCACATGTGTATCCAGTGGGGCATCACAGTAAAATTAGGCATAATGTGTTAATTCCACAGGAGATATTTTATGTTGTTGTTACCTAACAGTTTTGATGTAAAAAGCCTGCATATATCGGTATCGGTGATATCGGTATCGGAAATTAAGAGTTGGACAATATCGGAATATCGGATATCGGTAGAAAAGCCAATATCGAGCATCCCTAAATCCATTAACTTCACTTTAATAAGATCTCAAATCAGCAGGACATGAGGGCTCGTTCATGCAGGTCGGCTGTTACGATGAAAATCACTGGTGGTGTTTGTATTGGTCCAGACTGAACCTGCTGGAAAACCAATCAAATGTTTTCACTTCATTCAGCTGGAGGACAGAACGGCTCTTAAATCCAAGATGAATTTGAGGTGTTGATCTGTGCAGCAGTGATCAGTCAGAGTGGAAACATGGTGACATGACAAGAGGAGAGAGAGACATCAACCACACCCAGTCTACACCAACCAATCACACGTCACTACATGTGGACACACCTATAATGTCAGCACACACGTTTTACTGTGTCTCACACACACACACACACACACACACACACACACACACACACACACACACACACACACACACACACACACACACACTGCAGAAAGCTTTGTCAGCAGACTGAGCTTTATTGTTTACAGGATTTATAATTCTGATCGAGAGTCTGAGTATTGTGACAGAAGAAAATAAAGTCAATAAGTTTATGAAATGAACTGAACGGTGAGTTTGTTCAGCATGAAGAGTAAACTCTGCTTTCAGAAGTTTATCTTTAAGCTTTGATGACACTGCAGTCTGTTTGAAAGAAGAGCACCCGCTCTGCTGTCGGCCTCAATAAGAACATTTTCTAACACCTCACACTCTCTTCAATATAAACACACTCTCTCACTACAGAGAAAATCGTCCTCACAGTAACACATGATAATGTATCTCTGAATACAATACAATGAGCTGAGTGTGATGACAAGAACATCTAATTCTCCTGAAACAGTTTCACAGACACCATCCCACCTCCTGTCAACGACTCGTTAGCTTTTTACTAATGAAGAAAAACAGGAAGTGACTCATTATGTCTCTTTAGAGAACATCTCCTGTTTCTGTGTTTGATCTTTATCCATTAAACATATTTTAGAATTGAGACGGCTTCTTTAGTTACTCTTTTTAGAGCACTTTTTTGACTTTTCACAGAAAGAACTCCAGAGATACCAAATCCGTCTTCCATCTCTTCTTCATGAGCTGCAGTGAAACTGTGGATCAGATCACTTCCTGTTGATGATATGATTACAGAGAGTCCCTCAGGAAGCTGATCTGATGAAGCATCAACATGACCTGCTTTGGAATGACTGCTGCTCAGTTTGAAATGAAGTCTGGGAATACACAATTCACACATGATATTTGATGATGTGATAGCTACATATTGATTCATAAGCTGAAGCTTTATTAAGTTTTCATCAGGCTTTAAGCTCGGGTTTGATATGTGCTCAGAAAGACAGTACAGTGTATTTTATGAAGCTCATAAAAACGATTTCTTGGGCACCAAAAATCTTGTAGGTTCTGTTTTGCACACCGTGTACAGAAGCCATAGTCCTCGACATAGAGGTTGTGGGTTCAAATCTGACCTCGTCCCTTTGCTGCATGTGATCCTCCACTCTCTGCTCCCATCATTTCCTGTCTCTCTCCACCTGTCCTTTCTAATAAAGCTCAGAAAGTAAAGAGTGAAAGATGATCTGATATTGATCCATTGACTCTCTCTGAGGATTATCTGAGGTAGAACGACGACTTTTATCAGTCATCAATAATGAACTTTTCTTGTACTCACTGAGATTCATAAGTTGCTCCTTTTGTCGTCTCATTATTGAGAACAAGCAGAGCAACATGTGATTAATGAACATCTTCTAATTAGAGCTGCAGTGTTGGAAGCTTTCGATGATTTAATCTCCAGGAACATTTATCACATTTCTGTCCTGGTGTTGAGATCATTCTGTCTCCACAGCTGCTGCATGCAGGATTCACACACATACAAACATATACACACCCATACACACACACATACAGACACGATACATTGAAAACAGAGGAGCATGTGGTCTTTCATCCTTTATGTTCATCTCTGTGTGAAGAGGAACATCAGAGTTTCTTCAGATACATGTTCATGTCTAAGATGAGTCGATGTTCACGGGTCTGAAGGTCATGAATGTTGTTTCATAAATGTGTTATCAAAATAAGGAGAACCCCTTTAGGCTCCTAAATGTTCCACTTTGAAGGAAACCCAGAGGAGCAGGAGGTGTGACATTCTCAGCAGGTGTGTCCTTCACTCAGCGTTGTGTTCACTTTGCTGTTTTATCGGAGGAGACAGAGTGATTGTGGAGACGAGCACGCTGACATGTTAGGATCTCACTGCAGCAAACATTGTCTTCATTCCCGTCTTGTGATCCTGTGTGGTCTGTGAGAGAAGACTTCAGCACAGTGACGACTTCTGCTTCTGTTTCCGAACATGTTTCAGCTGCTTGTAACTACATTAGAGATGTTACTGCTGAGCACACAGAGATATCACATCTCCTTCATGCTGTGTGTTGTTTCATTCTCGGTACATTTAAAGAGATCTCTAATCAGTTCATCAGATTAAGACAGCATGTGTAAACTCTGTGATCTTATTTGCTGATATTGAATGTTCCCTGACTTGCTGTGTGCACAGACACATACTCATTAAAGGTGTTGAGATTTGTTCTGACAGAAACTTTAGTCGATACATGTGAGCTATAATTTGGACCTGAGTGAATGTCTCTCAGCTGTAATGTTGGGATGTCTCATGGTTTCGTGCAGCAGGTATGACAGGAAGTCTTTTTGATGTGAAAACAAAGGAGCCTCATTATAAATGGTGCTGTGGAGCTGATAAGAGATTAAAAGGTGTGAAAAGTACCTCAGTGCAGAGAGAGGAGCAAACATGGAGAGCAGAGATTAAAGGTTCAACTTTGTTTTCTGTCAGTTTCAACAAACATCCTCAATCATTCCTCTGTGCTCAGGTTTTAATTTCTTACTCTTCAGTTAAAGTGCCAATCAGAGGAAGAGGAAGTGGAATGTGATTTTCAGTTTTCTTTCTTTTGTTTTGAGTTTTGTTAGTAAAAAGTTTTAACTCAAGCAAACTACAGGAAGCTGTTCTCACAAATCAAATCAGACATGGACAGATGGGAAACTTTACCTGTCTCTCTCTCTCTAAACGGAAGAATTGCATCAGTTTGTATGAATATACTATCTAAATTACTCAATCTGTTTCTGTCACTCTCCACACCACTACCTGCCTCCTCATTCAAGATGCTGAATAAACTCTTACTGCAGTACATTTGACAGAAGAAACGACCCCAGACTGAGACTCAGAACACTTCTCTTACCTCAACAAGGAATTCAGACTTGTATACATCACTGAGTGATAGCAGTTTTTATAAGTGGTCAGGCTTTGGCCATCTTACCATTAACTAGTTACTGAAAGGAGATTATTTTAAATCCTTTCAGTGAAGACATGATGGAATTGTCTTATGAAGACTGAGAAACATCAAGGAGGCCTCTGACAAACGAGGAGCAAAAACTTAATCTGTACACAAAAAAATCATACAGAATTAAAAAAAACAAAAAACCTTTTAGTCTTCAGGTTTATTTGTCATTCTTGTGTTCATAGTCTTTTTATGTAAAATCCAGTTGATTATCTTGCCTTTAATTTCAACTTTCAAACACTTTCATACTGTGTTCTGTAAAGTCAGCAAACGTCTGCTGGAGAAAAAGTCTGATCAAGAGTTTGTGCCTCAGCAGAAATCACATGAAAACAGGAAAACACTTTGCTGTTTGTGTGAACCTCTCAAACACTCCAACAAGTGAGCTGAGCAGAAACAGACTCTGAGGCTGAGAGCCAGTGAACCGTGATCATCTGTGAGCGTGTTCAGGATGATAATATGCAGAACATTCACAGACTTTGTCAAGGTCAAAGCTGAAGAGGAAGAGAGTGGGCGTCTCTCCTGCAGAGCAGACGACAATCTTCCCCTCAGAGAGATCACAAGCACAAGAGCTGGAGTGTGCCAATAATGTTCATGGATGCTAAGAGAAGAAGAGAGTCCCTCTCATAATTCACCAGCAGTCCCTGCCTCTGTTATCTGTGATTGGACAGGAGGCTCACACAGCGCCTGTTAGACGATAGATTGCTCTGATAGAGTCGCGGTGGCAGCTGTGCCGGTTGTTTAAAGGGTCATTCAGATGCAATCTGAGAGATTTCAGCCTGGATTTATGCCTCTCTTATTGCCGGGGCTCCTCACTCTGGAGCTTCAGTAAACCAGAATGAATGATTGTGTCATGAAGCAGACTTCCTCTCTCCCACCCAGCAGACAGGACCCTGAGCTGAGCAGGCTGACTGTGCTGTGTGTTTCATTCACACTCTGCAGAGCTTCACCTGATTGTGTGAAGACCATTAACAGAGTCATTAGAGGAGCTCAGGTCATGTTGAAGACAAAGGTTTCCCCTCAGTGAAAAAAAACCCAGCAGGAGTTATTTATCAGCCATGATGAGAGTGATGTAAACTGTTAACTGAGATAACTGATGGTGATTCGCTAATAGAGGACGACTTGACCTCTCACTTTTTACATTTGAGTCTGCTTCTTTATAGCAGTCAAAACAAAGCTGTAGGCTAGTTGTAGTCAGACTCTTATGTTTAAGTAGATGGACAGATAACCTGTAAACAGAGCCACTTTTTGAATTAGAATATTCCATAAGTGTTACTCACTGACGAGTAAAGAGGTAAATAACTTTGTAAAATCCAACTTTTTGTAAATGACTTGACTTCAAGATTAATCTAATGTAGTGTTGTCATGATCTAAACTGTTTACAGGTCAAAGAAGCTTTGACTAACTTGAAAACGTCTCTTGCTTTTAAAAGTAGCAGACCTGAGATCATGTGGTAAATGAGGTGAGACAGACAGGGCTCTGAGTTTATAAAAAGTTCACCAGCTTCATCATTAATGCATGTGAGGTTATTGACAGATTTTCATGAAAACATGATGAACACACCAAGTCATATTAATTAAAGTAACACATGTTAAACACACCCTGACAATAGACGGCCTCCAAACAGCTGAGCACACATTTCTGTGACACACTCAGAGCTCATGATGCATTTTAAAGTAAATGGAGCTCATCAATGTAGCCTTTAGAGGAAAGCAGCCAGGTATCCATCTGCCTTCTTCTACCTGAACAGCTGTGTGCTCACTGCGGCTGTGTGCTTCATGTCACACTATACCTGACTAACATATGGCAAAGACTCCGCCCCCCACCACAGAGCCCATTTCATATGAATAAATGGACTCATTAGTCTGACCAGTTGTCGTGCTCAGAACACAGAACACACATTCTTTACCAGAAAATAAACAATGGAGAAACCTGGAGCTCATTTTTCCTCTTCAGTGATGAATCTTTGCTGCTGATGATGGAGGAAGCAGCTCCTTCTAGAATCAGGTTTATACCTCCACTCATCACTTTGGTCTGCTTTGGTTTTGAACAGATTGTTGCTAAATGTGAAGAAACATGTAGACTGTGTGATTCAGAGTGTTTATGGGATAAAAAGATAGAAACACTGCTTCATATTGGGGCTGATATTTGAGTTTGTCTTTTTAATTTGAGAGTGTCATGATAATCTCATTATGCAGCTTTTGACTTGACAAATATAATTGTTTTTATCTAAAAGGTCAGACTACTTCGACTTCAAAGTCAGTACAAAGGCCTTTATAGGATAACAGTAACACTATATTTCAACTTCTTCATAATTGGGAAAATAACTTATTTTTGCTCTGAATCTCCAAGAAAAAGTGCTGAGTGTTGTGTTAGTGTGATTGAGATGCAGGATGTTTGTTTCTCATTAAGCAGACCAATAAATGCTTTACAGTAGATATACATATTCAGCTGCCATGCAGCAGTACATTGTGTTCAGCAGGAAGCTGCAAAAGCAGAGTTATTTCTCCAGAAACTGATGGAAATTCACGGGGAAGAGGAAACTGTCACTCTTCCATCACTTTGAAAGTTTGATGATCAAAATATGAAATAAAATAAAGTGACCTGACAAAAAGACAATTTAAAAATGCCTCCCTGTTTCCTCTCCCTGCTCACACTGCACCTGTGTAACCTAAGGGAGCTAGTTAAAGCTCTGCTCATGACAGGCTGTGGATAAAGAGGCTCTGTGGGACTTTTATTGCTGTGCTCCCTGTTAGTGTGTTATTTAGCAGACGCTGGTCAGTCCTCTACAAAACGTCTCCTTCTGCATCGTTTGAGTTCAACAGAGTCTCTGTGCTTCTGAAGTTCACTCATCAAAGTCAGAGAGACCTCAGGCACTCACCATGTCATTAGTCTGAATATCAGACACGCTGTTATAAAGAACAGACAGAACATCACACTGTCAAGGTAAAGAATGCAGAGAATGAGGCAGATCAATGAACCCATTTTCTCAGACTAAACCCGGAGATATGTCTTTACACAAAACATCCAATCGAACCAAAATCAACACAAAACCAAAGTTTAATCCTTTTAATCAGTTTCTCTAATTCATGGGGTTCAGTGAAGCCAAACAGCTCAGGTGGCTGGATGTTGAATCCAGCGTTTGACTCTTGGACCGGTCTTTGTCCTCTTCCTGTGTCTGCATCGATCTCTGCAGCTAGCTGATGTCTGCACGGAGAACACACTCACTCAGAACTCAGATGAACTGCTGTAGATACACAATCCAACCTCTGACACCATGTCATGCTCTTACTTCTGAGCTTCATCAATAAATCAATACAAATATGTCCTTTTATAAAACGTCTTCAAACAGAACGCTTCCTGTCATGTCAAAGTCTCCCTCCTATAACTCTTTACATCACACTACCTAACTTTGTGTGGCAGCAGTGATAAATGTGTGTCCTGGTCATCACACACACACACACCTACACACACACACACACACACACACACACACACACAGCCTTTAACAGCATTTCTGTAGACACTTCCATCTTTCGATGTTAGAGGTAGAATAACTGAGAGGAGACTTTAATGTGATTCTCTCCCTGAGGCCTTGAATCTCTGCACACAGAAACGAGTCCTGCCTGATGGTGGAGTGTTCTTTAATATCAAAGGAGTTCATTTAACTTCTCTGTTCTACTGAGAAAGCATTTCTAGATTCCCTGTTCTGAAAGACTTCCTCAGATATGAAACATTAAACACAGCCCTGAAGTGATCGCTGACTAGCTTCTCATCTGCAGACTATCAGGATGGAAAAGAGTAAAACAGGACAAGACAATCTTAAATGAAGGAATGTTTAACCCACCTGGTTGATGGATGTGACATTGATCAGAGAGGCTTCACAGGGGATCTCCTGCCAGCTGCAGACAGATGTGACCACATCAGCAGCTCTGATGGAGGTGACTCTGTCCATCAAATACAAACAACACAAATAAATAGATCTCTCTCTCTCTCTCTCTCTCTCTCTCTCCTTCTTCTCGTTAGAAAAGTCAAATATTTCTCCTCCTGCTCTCAGCGTCTCTCTGCTCTAACAGCGCTGTCATCACTTCTAATCTCTGCATCAGTTTATTTCTGCTGCTGAAGAAGTCTGAGTTGTATCTGCTGTGTGACACATCTGTGTGTTATTCTGTCAGATCTGTTTCTGTTAACCCTGATGGAGGGAAGTTTATCGACGTCTCTTTGATTACTGGAAACTGGAGCTGTTAGAAAGCTGCTGTGTCACTTTTAATGTGTGTTCAATAAACAACACAAATTAATGCAGGATTAGTTTTAAATAGAAACTCAACAAACCTGACATAGAACAAACTTTATATGACACATTAATCTCAGACTCTTCACATGCTGTCATAACAACAATCTGACACTGAGATCTAAATATAGATTGTAATTCATGTCTGACTTTGTTCTCTGATGATCCACTTTGTGAAGTACAGAGTTTGCATAAGTAAATATTAACTTACATTAAGTATGACCTGCCAGTTATATCAAAAATGAACTCTTCTGATTCTACCCTGACTGTTTACAGACTTTATTTTTGGTGCATCTGCACTTCTTGTTCTGTGTTTAAGTGACTTGTAATCATCAGGGTGCTGGATCATGAGCAGGAGGAGATAATCTGCTGTCAGGAGGCAGAGTGCAGGCAGAGATGTCTGTTTAACATAAAGACATCAGACACAGATCATCAACATGCTGATGTTCTGTGTCACAGATTAGAGTCTGGAGCCAAAGTAAAGACAGAGCAGAGTGTTTTAGAGACAACACTGCTGCAGAAGTCACTTTGATTTAGTGAATCTCCAACTCACCAACAAGAGCCTCTACATATATCTACTCTAATACAAAGAGTTTATTTAGACCTACATGGTGGTTTGAACAGATCTGAAGCATCATTCTGTTGTTGATGTGACTCTTTCAAGTCAATTCACTGAAGGAGAACAATGTAGTTAACATGTCCATTACACAGATCATCTAAATGAATATGCATGAATTTAATGGAGGGAGTCCAAAACAACAGGACTCACGTTTCAAATCAAAGTGTAATGTAGCTAATAAACATCTTTAGTGATGAAATATTTTCAATGGTTAACTTTGCATCATCTTTTTGAGAATTACAGATAAGATGAACTATTCAAAGTGTATTCAACCTCTGTCTCCTACTTTATAGAAAACACCCAACATGCACACACACCAAGCGTTCTAACAAACTGAAGACATTAATTTGCTGATTTAACTGAGATAATGAAGAAGATTTTGACTTCAGACCAACCAGCCAGCTGTGGTGTTTCTGTTTATTGTTTCTGTTCAGTCTTTACATTGTCTTCCTCCATCAATCAAAATCATGAAAGTTATTAAAATGGTGACTCTAAACCTATTTTATTTGTAAAAATGAGTTTGAATGGGTGATAGTACGTATTTTCATGTATTCATTCATCTTGATACATTTGTGGATATATCTTTTAATTGTGTCAACCATGTGAGAGTAATTCATTTAGGTTTGTGAAGATGTACTACATACTGTACATGTGTAAGAGATCATATTACAGTAGTAGCAGAGTTATATTTGGTTTGGAGCCAAGTGTCTGTTGTTGTCTGAGAGATTTAGCTTAACATAGATGTTTGACATTTGAGTGAAGGAGATGAGTTCTTCATGCCTTATACAGAGTGAAGTATTTGTGAGCTGTCTTTCTAGCAGAATATAAGGAACACTGTCAAGAAGAATACTTTTCCAGTGATCGTGAGATCCTGGTCAGCACGAGGCCAGTGATCGTGAGATCCTGGTTGAGCACGAGGCCAGTGATCGTGAGATCCTGGTCGAGCACGATGCCAGTGACCGTGAGATCCTGGTCAGCACGAGTCCAGTGATCGTGAGATCCTGGTCGAGCACGAGGCCAGTGATCGTGAGATCCTGGTCGAGCACGATGCCAGTGACCGTGAGATCCTGGTCAGCACGAGGCCAGTGATCGTGTGATCCTGGTCGAGCACGAGGCCAGTGATCGTGAGATCCTGGTCGAGCACGAGGCCAGTGATCGTGAGATCCTGGTCAGCACGATGCCAGTGATCGTGAGATCCTGGTCGAGCACGAGGCCAGTGATCGTGAGATCCTGGTCGAGCACGAGGCCAGTGATCGTGAGATCCTGGTCAGCACGATGCCAGTGATTGTGAGATCCTGGTCGAGCACGATGCCAGTGATCGTGAGATCCTGGTCGAGCACGATGCCAGTGATCGTGAGATCCTGGTCGAGCACGAGGCCAGTGATCGTGAGATCCTGGTCAGCACGATGCCAGTGATCGTGAGATCCTGGTCGAGCACGATGCCAGTGATTGTGAGATCCTGGTCGAGCACGATGCCAGTGATCGTGAGATCCTGGTCGAGCACGATGCCAGAGATTGTGAGATCCTGGTCAGCACGGGTCCAGTGACTGCAGAGTCCTGGTTCACTAGCATGTGAGATTGTGAGCAGCATGCCAGTAACTGCAAGGTTCTGGTCATGAAGCATGTCTGAGCTATTGTTTATGTTATTATGTTATTTGACCATGGATGAATAAATCTAAGATGATCCACAAGTCTGTTTGATAATGTCCTAATTATTCATTTAACACAGATACAGAAACCCCTACCGTTACAGCGGATTCATGAATTGATTTTAACTAACAATGGGTGTCTGTCTCTCTCCCTGAGATTGACTGCAGACTAAAGAGGGTGAACCCGCCTCTCACCTGACGTCATCTGGGATCAACTTTAGCCCCCTGCAAACCTCTAATGAGAAGCAGTATAGGAAACAGATGGAACATGTATGGATAATGAAGCAAAGTATCTCAAAAAAGAAGCAGGGAGAAAATAAGTAATTGACAAAGACGGGGGTTCACTCAACAACAGAGACTTGAAAAGACATGAAAGACGACAGAGCAGAGTGTGATCTGCAGCAGCTCTGTTGGACTCATCATGTCCATTGTTGGTATCTGAGATCACAGAAACAACAGAAATGATTTGACAGCTGGAAGATTCTCCTGAATTCCAGTTATCACCTCTTTGAAAAGTTTTGCTTCAGCTGTAATGTAAAATCAGGAGCTGGTTAAGCATAGCATTTTAGTGGTTATCAGAAGCTTCAGCATCAGTGTGAAATGTTCAAATATCATTGATCTGTGACCTGCATTTCAAAAATCTAATCATGTTTTGAGAGTCATCAGTGAGCCCAACTCAGAGGAAATGTGCAGGTCTGATGTCTGTGAGGAGAGTAAAGAGATGATACTGCAGCTTGTCTGTCTGAGGATTTATATACATGTGGATGTTGCGGAAATATTACGTGCTAAATTGATTAACACACCTCGTAAGAAAAAGGGGCACCACCTGGCTTACCAGGAACAATTGTATTAATTATGGAAATTAATAAAAATGATTAATTATGAAAAATCAATAAATTTATGGATTTATTATTTTAATCAATCTCAAAGTTATGAGTTAACCAAAACGTTCAACCACTATGAATCAATACGAACACACTTCTGAATTTTATGCGTGATATTTAATGAATAAGAATGAACAAAAACAGAATAACGGAACGATAACAGAAATTGCATCAGATATATGAAGAAAAACCAGGAATGACAGATACTATCCTAACTAATTGAAAAATCCAAAAATTGTCCAGAATTGATCAAAAAACGATTCAATTAAACTGCGCGTTCAAGAGACTTAATCGAATGTCTCTTAGGCTTGTAAATATTGAGTAAAACTCGAAGCAGTAACGTCCAAAAATAAATCAAATAAAAATTAAAGTTAGAAAACAGAGGAAAAACACGCTGTTTTCAAAGTTCCGTCCTGAAGACAAAGTCCAAAACGGAGTAAAACAAGAAAAAGTATACGAGTTACAAAAACTACAAGAGAAAAAGTTGGGAACCAGCCGACGAGCAGAGGGCGCGCCCGGCTTAAGAAGAACACTGAGGATGAGACACGCCCTCTTGATGACGCGTGTCTTGAGGAGGAGGAAAAGGGAAAATCAACTTCTCTACCGTTTAAAGAAAAATCTGAATTAAACGTAGAACACTGCACCATACTCGAGTTTACTTCTATTTTTATACACAAGTAAAAATGCACAGTTTTAACCTTTGAAATAAAACTAAACACGAACTATTATTGAGTTATAACATATGTTGAGTTTGTCAACTTTTCATTGATAGTTTAAGTCATCAACGAAATAACATATACAGACATTACAATTGAAAAGGAACATAACATCAAACCATGAATGGATTTATTAAACATAAAAGTGATGTCCGGTCTAACGGATTAAACATTGATTTAAAAGAACCACTAGATGGCAGTAGCGCTCCATGTAAATCTTTGAGCCAAGACAGTGAGATGGTAAATGACAGACTGATTTCTCATAACTTCGCGATAGATTGTCCGATTTGAGTCCTGTTTGGATGAAAACGTTAGTTCCAATGTTCTTAGATTATCCATCTGAAAATTAAAAATACACGTTAGTTAATATACATCTGAACATGGAGGCATCTGGTCTCCATTTTATGGTTGAGTCACGCAGAGGTCAGGACATTCCTGGCTGATTACAGTTGTCTTGTAAATCAGGGGTCCGCAGCAAAAGGTGTTCTAATGTCAGGAAGATTTATAAACAAAGGGGGAGAAAACCTGTTCCAGATGGGGATTTGTGTATTGAGGTCTTTGAAGATGTCTTTTCTTTAAATCCCACAAGGTGATGGCTTTTAAGATTGAAATTGGTAAGAGTCTAGAAACAGATTGCCATGTCAGAATTCAGGGGGGAGAGAAGGTTGTAAAGTTGAGTTGTGTAGGGACATATGGTGAGGAGTGAAGAGGGGGAGAACTCCAGCATAGACCCTCTTGACTCTAATCAGATAAGGAACATTCCGCAACATGGATATTAGATGTAGAGGGACTGAAAGAGCTGAAAGATGTCTGATTCTCCTTCTGGCTGTGTCCAGCAGAAATGAAGCTCTGCTTATGTCAAACTCTCCTCTGCTTCTGGTGAATATCCAAACTTAAGCTGCAGGGTCTCTTCCATCGAGCTCTCTTTCAGATGTTTAAATCCAGCTTTTACACCCTCCACTCTAACAGTCTGTGTGTCTTTAGCTGAGGACACCACACAAACACTCAGGGGAGGACATGATCCTCTGCTTTGTCTTCTTGTCTTTGTTCTAAATGAACAAAGGCCTCTTTGGAGCTTTTCATTTCTTTGACCTTTAGAAGTATAAATTGACTTTCATTTTGTTTTTCCTCATCACCTTTCTGTGGTTGGTGTTGGGTGAACCTTGGCTGATCTCAATGAAACTACTGCATTCATTCTTCCCTCCTGTTGTGAGCTGGATTAAAAGCGACTGGTGTCTTAAAACAAGAAACCAGACTGTTCTGTGTGTTTCTGTCAAAAAGAACGAGTCTCACATGCTGTTTTTAAATGAGACATGTTGGGTCTGCCTCACTGCTGCTTTTGATTTTCTCCACCAGTCTGACTTTGGTTTGTGGATTTTTCTCTCTCGTGGACAGAAAAGTGTCTCACTCACCTCGATGTCAGAGAAGAAAGAATGAAAGAAAGAAAATGTGACAAATGAGAGAAAAATAAATTTTAAACCTTCATGATGGACAGACTGGAAACAAATTATAAGAAGTCTTTATTTCCATCTAACAATCATTTTATTAGAAGTTCACTCTTTACATATTCAATCTCTTTGATGGTCTCTGATATTTCTGTCAAACAATGCAGAGTGAGATGTGTTGATTCAGATTCATGCAGCTCATTGATCACCTCAGTCTGTCTGAGGTTTGAACTTCTCTTTCATGTTGCTTCATTCATCTGTATTTAACCAAGTCTGAATCTTCAGGCTTTGTTCAAATAATACTCAAGTTAACACTGCTTGACCTCTCGGGGGTTTGACCTCTCCTCCATTTAAATGCAAAATGAACAGATTTTATTTTCTATCATTCATTTATTCTGACCTTGGAAAACAAAAAAAGTAGCATTCTTGAAAAGTGTGATAAAGAGCTGCAGAAAGTGTGACGTTACAGCAGAAATATGAAAATATCTCTCTGAGTTATGACTGTCTACAATGAGTGTGACATGAGTCCAGCTAGCTATGATGTTGTCTGAATCATGTTCACATGGACAGGGCGGCTGTTAACACACACTGACTCAACACATCATGGAGGATTGATGCTTCTTCTTGTGATATCAATACTACACATTAAAGTGGTGTTAGGTTTTTGGAAGTTCTTGGACGATGAGGAGCTTTAGATGGATGATTGTTCTGAGAAGCACATTGTTGTTGATCTTAGAAGTACTGAGGCTCAAACAGTTTGCAGGCGATGATGTAGCTCATGTTGACTTGTGTTGTGACTCTGTGAAGAACTGGAATCAGAAAAGGCAGGTGGAAGTCTACTGAACCAGCAGCTTCAGGGTATTTTGATCTGAGGAGCATATCATGACCCATATGAACACATATTTAATGTTTTATAGATTATAGTTGAGAGACTCATATAAGTGCTTGAAGCTCTGTGCTGTGAGAGGGGATGAGCCGCAGGCTAAAACTGCTGTGAGGCCGAGTCAGCTCAATGGAGAGAGAGAGAGAGAGAGAGAGGCTTTGTCCAAAATGAACATCACCTCTGATATGAATTTGATGAAATACTTTATTTAATATAACACTTTCACATGTGCGATGGGAAATGATACTTTAACATGTCAAAGTGAGCCTTACACTTAAAGTCAACTATCATTTTGTTGGTTTTGTTGGGTCCAGCCAGGATGGCAAAGTTCAGGCTGTGTATGTTTGGAGAACTACAACAAAAGACTCTTTATCCCAGCATGCCTTGCAGGTACTCCCAGAATGCTTTGCCACACCTAACACAGAGGTGTGAAGTCTGGGAGGTATAAAGCCGGCCATGTCTCATTGTTCTGCCTCTTTCAAACGTCGTCTGGCGACGTCCGAGGATACCCAACTCTGTTCCTGTTTCCAGCATGCTTCCCTTTGTTTAAAAGTTTTGGCGCGCAGCTGATCCAAGGCCTTGAAGCACACCGACGTCCTAATTTCCGAGCCTAGATCATCCACGTGAACGCATCTCAGAAGTATAGCGTTCTATTTCTCCCGTATCAAAACGGTATTGAGAGAGACTGTAAGGATTACGTCTCGTTCCGTCCTTTAAAGAAAGGACACCCACGGAGATCACCTCGCTCGACGGAGGACACGACGGCCCTGCTCAACCCCACTGGACACGCACCGCCATCACCTTACAACTGCAGAAAGGCCGCTCCAGAACCTCTTTTCTTCCTTTCATCAACCGTGGACAAACGGTTACAAGTGAGGCTTAGCTAGGTCTGGGCAGTTAGATATAGAGAGTGTGTTTAATAACTGAGTTATTATGGTGAAACGGTGATAATATTTGCTTGGTGTTTGACCACTGTGTCTTAGATTTTACCAGAGTAAAATCTCCTTTGTTCTCTTTGTTTGACCACTGTGTCTTAGATTTTATCAGAGTAAAATCTCTTTTGTTCTCCTTATTTGTGCCGCTGTGTCCCGGGTGTTTATCTGTGAGCTCCCACGTCATAACCGGGTAATAGACTCACTATCAGAAAGACTAGTGTGAACGCCGTCTGATACAAATCCGGCCACTAGCTTCTGGTACGCGACGTAAACTGTGCTCTGAGTGGTGGTGAGCTCCAGTCCGAGATTGAGCGGTCGAGGTGCGTTGTTTTCTCTCGCTCTCTCGCCTTTACACACACACCTTTCGGTAAACGCACACACATAGAGACCTGTGGCTTTCCAGACGCTGCTGAAACGTAGATCACGTTCTGTGTCCGCCATCACGTGACCACGCGTGTTCGCCGCCATTTTTGATCGCTACCATTTTGTCTGTCTCTGTCTGTCTGTCCCCCCCCCCCCTTTCTCTCTCTCTCTCTCTCACACACACACACACACACACACACACACACACACACACACACACATGTGCCACGCTTGTTTGTTTTGTTTGTTAATTGTAGTTTGGCTTATGATGGTTATTTGTTTGATTGGGTTTCATTGATTTACTTGATGTTGCTTTGTTAAATAAATTCTATTATATCTTAAAAGTCGTTGTTTGTGATCACTGTGAATTTGCTTTGTGACTTAGGCTGGGTGAAAGGGCTTTGTGTTCGGATTTCACACCTTCAATTAAATGCAGATTATTAATTATTAATGATATTGGTATTTAATTAAATAATTTGAGACTGATATTGGTAATATTTTGGTTGTTCCCTGTTTACAGGGTGGTGCCCCGAGTTTTATTAAACGCAGTTTAATAACAATTATTGATTTAGATTAATAATTAAATAAACTTAATTATGAATTTATTTTGACAATCAAATTTTACGTCATAAAACCCAACATAACCGTTGGTCAGGTATTCGCTCCTGAAAATTCCCAACAGTTTATTGTTTTTTTAGTTGCATTATCATAAACAGAGAAATGCAGGTCCTGGTATTCTTTTCAGTTCATCTGCCATTAGGACAAGAAAGTCCCTTTGTCAGAATAATAAAAAAAGTCACTGATTGAAGCTTTTTCATGTTAAAAAAGTGTTGTCTCTCTGTTTGATTAATAAAACAGGAAGTTAAAAAAAGGACAGTAAGGAAGAATGTTATTAAGTGCAAAGATTTGAATGTCTGGCCTTCATCTGGAGCTTTACAAACTCTGATAAAGGTGCATCTTACAGGTAAAACATGAGACTCATGTAGACTGATGAAAAGTTTGCAGTCCAGCTAAAACAAAGAGGACCTCATGTTTTCTGCTGCTGCTCTGATTTTGAATATGCAAACTCTGTATGTGGCTGGGAGAACACAGTATGATCTGTGTTTACAGGATGTAACACTATCTCTGGTGCTCTTGTTTACTTGTTGTGTGCAGTCTTTTGTTAAAGACATTGAGATCATTGTTGTTGGTAGAGTGTGTTCTTGTCTTATCTGCAGAGCTGCAGAAACTCCAGAGGGATCTGAGGGAAAAAGAGGCAGAGCTGTTGATGTAAAAAATGTCTTTGTCCTTCTCCTGATGTGAATAAAACCTCAGAGCAGGAACCACCAGTATAGATTTTGCTGAATTGTTTCCACAGCAGGAGTTATTCTAATCTGATTTTATAATCTTCTCAGCTATTTTGAAGACATTGTGACTCCGTCGAACTATTGGTAAAGACGCATAGTGTCATCATAGTATAACGGACTCTGTTGCTCATTCTTCTCCTTTTGCATCATTTGTTTTACATCATGTCTCTGGAGACCCCCCCAGCCTGACAGAGATAGTCTCCTGCTGTGTGCTGCATGTGTGAACAGCCAGGTCAGGAGAATGTCTGGAGCCATTGCATGTGTGAAATATCTTTACAAAGATAACACGTTACATTTGGAGTGAGAACAAGCTGATCTACGATCCCCTCAAAGGCTGCATTGCATTCTGGTCAATTGAGTCTGTTGTGTGGTTACAGAAACCCCAGCCTTTCTTTGTAAGCTAAAATAAAATACAAGTCAAAAACACTATTAATGACATTGTGATTACCACAATCTGTTAATGTTTTCTTCCTGTTGTTCACAGTGTAAGAAGTGTCTTTCCATCATATAAACCTTTTTTTCTAAACTCAACTTAAATGTCATATTTTATATTCCTTTTCAACAAGTGTCAGAGCTCTTTATAACATGTCTGTGAGGTTTCTTATTCATCATCCACTCTGATCCTGTATCATCCTGTCTATAAACCTCTGTATGTGATCCCTGCTCTGAACAGGCTGTTTCTGTGTTTGTAGCTTTAAATGTAAGTGTGCTGTTTGACCACAAACAGCACACTTACATTTGTGGTATGGGATGTGGCTTGGGTTTTCTTGTACCATATCAGATTGTTTATGGTGAGAAGGCAGACACAGAGAGCAGAAAAAACAGAGTTGTGGGAGTGTCAGTGACCTAGGGGAGGGCTTACTGCCCTTTGTGATGTCATAAAGTAAAAAAATCTCTTAATTGTCTGTTTGAGCACACATTTTCTGAAAAGTGGAGCAGGCCAAAGAGGTATGATTTAGGCATAATTTTAGGCAGGTTTGTTGACAGGATAGGGACACATGTATTGCATATGACACTGAAGAATTCAGAAACATTGTGTGATGAGTTTCTGTAAATCAGAACAGTTGAATTGCTGCTCCACAGGGGTTACATTTTCCACTTTGTCTGTTTGAGGGAAACAACAAGAGTTTCTGTTTGTTTGCTGAAGAGGCAGATTGTAAATTAGAAATCAATGTTATCCAGTCGTCTTTTTGATTCTCATGGTGGGAAACAATTTCTGTTCAGCACTCTGTTTCTGTATCCAGTATTGTTTGACTTGTTTTTGTGTGCGTGAAGCACACATGAATAATTTCTGGGTTGTTGAAAGTTTGTCAGAACATTTCATGGAAGTCAGATTGATTTCCTCACATTTAGTTTGTGTCCACAGTCAATTTAAAGAACTGGAATTTCACTGAATCCATTCAGCACTGAAGCAGCATTGTGTTTGATATAATGTCATTCAGCAGACAAAGAAGGAAACAACAAATCTCAGCAGATGCTCAATAAAACATATCCTGTAACTATTTGTAGATTTTATATTCTCTGCCTTTCATGTCCAATGTGTGACATGGTGAGAGGTAACGGAGCTGCAGACATAATGGATAGAAAATGCACTCTGAATAACAATTCTTACTGTTTGTGATGAATGAAGAATTTAGTTTGTCACTTTTACTGTCTGGATATCAAAATATCAAAAGATGTACTTTCATGTTGCAGTTTTGTGATGGTGGTGGTGGGAGGGGATTGGACATCCCAGGTGCCTCCCCAAAAATCCTAAACTGTTATTGGCTAGTTACCTTTTCAGAGACAAGACTTGTCACAGGCAGATATTCCTGACTCTCATGGCTTTTTGTAATCAACAGGGAGAATGAGTTCACACTGTGTTCTTTCAGCAGGATGTCGAGGAATGCTGCCTCCCTGAGAAACTCACACTGTCTGTTTCTGTGTGAGCAGCTTCATAGAAGAGTGTATCAACTCCATGTGTCCTCTAAGCTGAGGGAATACACACAGTTACATGAAGCACTCAGTTTCACACTCTGCTTTCACACTCTTGTCACCTACAAACATATTTCAGGATAATTTTTGTGAGCTGCAGGGAACGAGGAAGTCTCTGAGATGCAAAGATTTCAAGTTTTTCTACAAAGATTCTACAAGTTTGTTCGGAGCATTATTTATGAAGCAGTTACTACAGTATGCAGCCTCAAGTGATTATTTTATTATCTTAACTTCTTGCATCTCATTTTCAGAATCATTTGTTATCCAAACTAGTTATTTTGGAAAAGCCTTGAGCAAAATGAAAATGTGTTCACAGTTAAAAAAACAAACAAAAAAAACAAGTCACTTTGCAGGAGAAGTAATCATATTGAGACATCTACAAGTATGTCAATAACAAAATGCTTTAATCAAAGAGTTTTTGCTTCTGTTCTTTATCCTCCTTGCTGTGGACACTTGTACTTTTCTGCACGGTCATTTACAGCCTGAGCTTCTCTCATAAATCTTTCCTATGTTCTTTAGATGATTTTAATTCTCAGGTGAAGGAATCAGTATCTTTCAGTTCAGTCTGTAGATAACCTCCATCAAGTTTCCACCATCATCCGCACAGATCCTTCACATGGACTCTAATAAGAGTTCATGCATTTGCAGCAGGGAGATGTGTCACAGGTGGGGAGTTTGTGTGTACAGTAATGCAGCAGTGCTTGTCATTTTGGATCAGATGGAAGAGTTAGTGGTTAGAAACACATGATCTGTGGAACGTGTCTGACTGTCAATGAATCAATAAATCTTTACTTATACAGCTCCAGTTCATGACAAAAGTTATCTGAAGACACTTTACAAGAGAACAGGTAAAAGAGCGTACTCTTTGTTATTTTATCTACAAAGACGTATGAAGAAGGAGAGATAATATTTCAATGAGTGTTTCACTGATTGTGCTGGAAGCCTCTCAGCAGAGAGCTTTGTGATGGAGACAGAGTTCACAGGAAACAGGCGATCCTCCTGACAGCTCGAGTCTTGAAGCACCTTTATACCAACAACTTTTTATTTTCATAAATCACAGCATACATTTCTCATATACATATCTCAGCTCATGTTTTCTTTATCTGACAGTAGTTTGTGTGTGTGCTGAGATGGTGACCATCTGCAGACAAAGGTGACACAGTGTGTCCACATCAGGACACTGATGTATTAACTCCAGATATTTCTCTGGGGGATGACAGACAGCAGAGTATGCTGATGTTTTCTAAATCAATGTTTAAAGCTTGTGACTGATCAATACTAAGTTAACAGATCAATACATCTGATACAAGTTGAAGCAGCCTTGAAAGGAGATGCAGCTTCCACAGAGTCACAAAGAGCTGATAAGAAGTCGAACAGAGTCGAGTTCTGAGCCTGAACAAGCTTTGTCTTTCTCTTTGTTGTTCACATGTGCATGAATCTGCAGCTCCACCTTCACCATGTGTAAACTTGTGAATATTTCACCAGGAGTTGTTCTTTGATTTCCTTATGATAAATGTAATGGCAGTCATGTCATCATTCACATGAGCAGCAACTGAGTGAGCTGAACCCTGATGCTGTTTAACAGGTCGATCAGAGCGGATACATGGAGCTCAGTGATTGAGACGCTTCAGTCTCTTTGTGCTTCCTGCTGTTATCACTGAAGACCAACAGCAGCTGTGATGGAGCTGACTGTGCTGCACACACTCTCATTCAATATTCACAATCACTTTAGTCTTATTCACAGGATCAGTATCACCTGGAGACATCATTCTCGCGTTGACCTCAAACCTCTGTGTTGTGTGGCCGATTCACTGAAGACCACCTGCAAACACAGGTGACACAGTGTGTCCACATTAGGACACTGAGGTATTAACTGGAGACGTCTTAATTTTGTCTCATTATCATTAAAAGTAAAGTCGACTAAAGATGAACCAAAACAAAAGAATCAAACATAAGAAATGTTCGGTAAGTAAAGTGAGGTGCAGGAGGGAAGGAGAAAAAAAAATAGTTTATACAAAAATTATTTTGATGATAATGATGGTAGCTGTGACAGTACAGGCAACAAAAGCATCTCGGTAACCACAGTGGAATATTTAAAGGGTTTTACTACTACTACTGATGATGATGATTGTTATGGCTTCAGATGAAACTTACTTGCAAGTATTCCACTGCTGAGCGGGTTTAACACACACGGTCAACAAACTAAAAGCAGTCGTGGATCTAAAGTCAACTTATGAATATATTCACAAAAAACAGTTGTCAAAAAATTACACTGAACAAATGAATTAAATAAATCATGAGGTTATCATCTCATGTTAGCTGCAGTTTAACTCTCATTAGCCTCACCCTGGTCTCATTCATCTCTTTAAATGTCCTCGCTGTTATACGAAGTGGTTTTGCTCCAAAGAGGGAGGAACAATGCACACATACCCCGAATCAATTTGCAAAAGCTCAAATCAAAATAAGCTCACATAAACAATAATGTAAATAAATCATTCTAATGTAATCATGTTTGGCTCTTTTGTAATGTTTAACAAGAAATCAATTATACTTCTGTCTGGTCCTAACAATATAAAAAACAATAATAATGTTCTTTTATGTCCTCATAATGATGTTCACAACTTCAACCTAACTCTCTCCAAAGCTCTGTGCATGACTTCAGACTTTACAGTGTTCATTAATGTCATGAAAGCTGATGGAGGCCTCTCTTATAATTAATGCTCAACGCTTGACTGGAAATCTTAATAGTCTTTAAACGCTCAATACTGAAATAAATGTTTCTCATTAATCCAAACCTAACTCCTGCTGAGCCTTTTTCTTAACCTGGTTATAACATTTAACTCTTTCAGGACAAGCAAACATTGTTTCAGCTTTTCTTCTCATCATGTGGTATCTTTGAGGGTTTAAGCAGAAGCAGTAACTTTGTCTTTCTTTGTCGTCCTAACAGATATGATGTGCTGAGGCGTTACAGATGGTTACTGTGTTTCTGCTGTGTGGTCACTTTGTTCTGATTGGTTCTCATCTGATTGCACTGTGCACGCCTCAGATGGCTGAAACTAGTTACATCACATGATCTCATATTACCCAGCAATCATCACTGTACATTTGGATATAACGAAACTATCAAAGTAAATCTGAAAAAATTAATTCAATCAAATTGTTTTGATAGTATAGATAGTATAGTAGATTTAATTAATGTTTATGTAAAATAAAACCATGATAGAGATCAGAGTTCCTCTTTATGGTCATTTATAACAAACGACACAGTGTAACTATTAATGTGTGCTTTTCCAGACATGAGTGAATATCTGGTTATCAGTCCAGCTGACTTACATGAGGTCAATGTGGGGGGCTTCTTGAGATCATAGATAATCAATGCAGCTCAACTGTTTGTTGTTACGCTTTTCTTTCTCATCAATCACTTCATTAGTGTTCGATTCATGGCTGCACAGTTTGTTCACGTTTCATAACAACAATCCTGCTCATAGCTGCTTCACACTGTAACAGACTAATAGTAGACTATAGTAAGTGAAGGTTAATGTAGCTTTACAAATGAAGCTTCATAATGAGAGCTGAACATTGTTTACAGAGACAGCTCCATCTGAAGAGCACAGACAGCTGCTGTACTTTGAGGACTGAACACACTGGAGAAAGTCACTTTGCATTATTAACTGTGCTGCTTCACACTTTACCCACCCAAAGATCACTTTACTTTTTGGAAAAGGCTTGAACCTTAAAACTTCACATGAACAGACAGAAGACAAGTTTGAGCCTCTGGATTTCTCTCTGAAAGTGACCAACAGACTCGTCTGATTCAGTATAAGATTTAAACTGTTTCAGATCGGGACAGTCGTGTCCTCCAGACTAGCCTGCAGCTGTTTAGCAGGTCAACATTGGTAATGTCCTCTGGCAAGGTGGACAGCAGCTTTCTGCTTGTGAGTGTCTCAGACAGCACTCTCCTTCTGTGTTCATCTGACTCAATGATGGAGATCGACTGAGGCCTTCTTGCTCTCATGGTAATAGCTGCTGCTGTATTGATGCTGATTGGTTAAAGGTTTCAGCATGTCTGATTTCCTCCCACAATATGTTTCACTCCTGTCAGTTATAGTCCATTCAGAGAGACTCATAAGTGCTGTAATGGATCCTCATGGTGCATGCTCCCTGTGCTGCTCTCTGTACACACTCCTACTTAAAGCAGAGACGGTGGACAGGTTCATTGGTATGTAAACAGAGCTCTTATATAGGGCGAGGACACACTGGGATCATAAACAGGCTGACACCTGGCTGTGCTGCTGGAGCAGAGAGGTTCAAATGAAATCTAAATCAGGAACATTCTGGAAAGTGTGACTGAAATGAATCACTCCTTTCTCCTAACATTTTCTGCAGCAGCTCTTTGAAAACCCTGACACACTGTATCTCTGCTGCCAGCTGGTGAGCCTCTCAGAAGTTGTTTCCACAGAGTTCTCTTTGCTCTACAACCAGGTACCACGAGCAGCAGAAATAATATCTCAATTAGAATGCAAAGGATGCTCAGACCTTCTTTTCTTCATAAACCTTGAGCTCCTTTTCTCTGACTCATTGTCAGATTTCTGCCTTAGTAAAGATATTGTAACTTTTGCCCTGCAGGAAAGCTTTTAAAATCCATACTGTATAATATCTGGAGTTATTGCAGCCCTCGTGTTTTTATATGATCCCTGGAGACTTTTACATTCAATATGAAATATGCAGAACATAAAACAAGTTATCACTGTAAAATCCTGGAAGTACCAGTATTTTTAGAGAAATCTATTTTGTAATTTGTCCAGAGATGAGAAGAGATGTTTCTAGTGTAAGAAAAAAAGATATCTTTAACCACAAGGTTGCATCTTTATTTGTCTGATAATGTGGCTCACTGCCAGAACCTACAAAACAAGGTTACACTAGAAGAGAGGAGGGACAGAGACGAAAGCAAAGCTGGATTAGAACAAGAAAAGTACAATCATGGAGAACAATGTGTGGAGGTCTGTAATGATTATAAGTTCATTCAGGTCATCTCTGCTCTTCAGAGGAAACACAAACAAGAAATGTCTTACAGCTTTTCACAAGCAAGGACCACGACTCAACAATATTAAACACTTCATGTGAATCCACATCATATATAGAGACAGATGTGTATATTGGGACGTCTTTAAGGCTGATCTGGTATGTCGATCAGAAGATCAGGGAGAGAGAGACTCAGAGAGAAGGTTCAGTCTTGAGCAATATCTGATTACAGGCAAGACTGTTATAGAGAGACATGGAAGAGGAATATATCAAGTTGAACAGGAAGGAATAATGAAGGAGGGTGAATGGATGAGAGGAAGGTGGAAGGAGCTGAGGCAGACAGAGTGGAGTGAGGTGACCAGGTAGAAGTAGGATTGTCAGGTGATTGAAGTTGTGGTTAGGCGTGGTCCTGCTCCAGGAAATAAGTTCATTAACTTCATTATGAGTGAATGACTTCATCTTAAAATGAGACATTTACTTTAAAGTATGCTGCTGTACAGAGAAAATAGTAAATTTGCTAGAGTGCTAAAAATCCGAAAAATAAAACCTGTTTCTTCAAGATCACAACCTGACACACACTGAGTCTCAGGCTGAAGGTTTCTGCAGGTTGAAATGTTTTCAACAACACAACCTGCACACAAACTGTGCAGAGCAGTTTCATCAATCATTTTAGTGGATCCATGGTCCCTGCAGGATGTTAGATATTTCCTGTGAGTGTGTTTCCTCATGATGTCTCACTGCTTCAGTGTTCTCAGCAGCACACAGTGTAACCACAGTGTCCCTGGTCCCACTATCGTCCCCCGTGTTTCCTGTCACAGTCTGTTGTCAGATATCAAATACAGAGAGGCAATAAAGACATACAAATGTTACAAATGCACCTCAGGCTGAAATGTTAGTGTTTGTGTGACAGGAAGTGACAGAACAAAGAGACGCTGCAGGACGCTGAGACAACAAGTGACAACAATGAACAATGGGACTTTTTTAAGCTTTTGTCCAACTCCCACATCTCAGCATCCAGTGTAAATATACTGAATATCATTGTGTTTAGAGATGGACTCCATTCGTTCCTGCAGGTGTGAATACAAAGTTTGTTCACCTGCTTTGATTCAAACCTCCAACAGGCGGATTATTGGGCCCATAGTCGGACATGTTTGACCTTTTATACCCTCCATCATGAACAAAGAGAGGACATCAGGTGAGAACAGAAAGACTACAATCAGGTAATGATAGGGAGGCCTCCATGCTCGTCTTGTGAAGAGTTGTTCTTGAAAAGTGTGTGATGGTGGTGTTTATTGAGAAGACTTTTCCCTGTGCTGGAAGACACAGTTAGGTTAGATTAAAATTCAGAAGTGATTGAAGTACCAGTTGTAAATTTTTATTTTTATTTTTTTTAAATCAAGTGTGACTCATTTTGGTACTAAAGAAATAAAAGAGTTCACAGGGTTTTCCAGCTGTATGATCTCTGTGCTGTTTGTCCCTTCTCCCCTCCTGATGTCTCCAGCCCGGGTGAAGCAACTGATCAGACAATGAGGTGCACCTGGTCTCTGTGCTTTAAAGTCCAGTGCTGGCTTCAGGAGGAGAGACTTTTTTAATTGAGACTGTTGTTCCTCTCAGATGATGTGTTTTTTTAAGTTATATCACCCTTCAATCCACATTCACACACTGATGCCAGAGGTTCCTATGTAAAATGCCCATCAGCATTAACTGATCCCTTCATCCCCATTCACACTCCACCAGTGAAGCACCAGGAGCAATTCTGGGTTAAGAGTTTAGCACAAGGACACAGCAACATAGAGATGAAGGAGCTGGGCATCAAACCCTCCACCTTCTGGTTGAGAGAGGACCGACTCTACCACTGATCCACAGCTGAGCAAAACAAACAGAAGCTTTCTTCTCTCCTGTTATCATGTTTGTTTTTAAATGATGTCACTGATGTAAGACCAAGCAGTTTAAACTATTATGACATCATCAGGGCTGCAGAGGTCGGCTGTGATTTAGTAAAAACATGACGTTCAGAGGAGACACCATCAGTGTGACACATTTACATGAAACTCTGGTCGAGTCTGTACAGGCTGTTTCTGCTCTCTGTGTTTGTCTCATGTTCTGTTTTCATTGTAATAATTAATGAGGAACTTTTGGAATGAATGCTAAACAGTGATAGTTATGTTCTGTGGTTTTATGTGGGATACTAGGAGTTCTTCTATGTGCTTGAGCTCAGCTGATGGAGTGAGTTATGAAGGTAATCATCAGAAACTCTTGAGTAGTTGTGATTTTAAATGCTCTACAACCCCCCCGCAGCAGGCCCGAGGGGAGGCTTGTGATCAGGATTTCTCTTCAGTGTCTCTCCCTCCTACGTGCTCACATGAATCACTGCATCATTTTGACTTTCACATTAAATCCTACACAGACAAAACCGAGCAGGACAAATCTGCATGACTAAAAATCACATTTCAAGCAGTGAAAGTCACATCTTGCTCTCAGCTCTGAGGATTTGATTGTTTGTGGCGATGCTGGACCCTTTCACAGTAACGTCAGGTCAAAGGCTTCCATCAAGAGGAGGAAGTAGAAATGGATTTAGTGTTGTGGTCAGCAATCACTCCTCTTGTCTGTTTCCTGACTCCAGTCAGAGGTGGAAGCTCGCCCATCATCAGTCTCTCTGTCTGTACCTTCTCTCTCTCTTTCAGTTTCAGACATTTTCACTATAATTATTATTATATATAACCCAGCAGAGCTAATGCTATAAGGACATTGACACCTGTACAGTCTCAGCTGTGTTCAAGTTTGAACTACAGGAATGATTAGACCACATGCAACTGGTTCCCTTCCATCAAAAACACATAAAATAATAATTAAAGGTCTAATATGTGAAATATATTCTAGTTAAATCATGAAATGACCTTGCTATATCATCAGACATTTAGGAACCATGTTGGCTTCTCTGTCGACTCCACAGCAGCAACAATGTCCTCCTAAGTTTGGACACCCTCACACTGCTTTCTTGCCCCTCACTTCTCAGTTTGCAAACCACAAACCAACAAGTGCAGCAGTGTTAGAAGTGTGCAAGTGAATTGGTTCAGATATAACTGATTCTTTCTGACCTTTGTAGTCCTAGCATTTTTTTTATAAGCTCATCTTGCAGAAACGTAAAGCTTGGATCAATAGTGGAGATGATTTTGAAAAAATGCAGCACAGAAAAGTTTCAAGAGTGATGCAGAGCTGGCTAAACACTGAAGCTTCAGTGTCTGTGACATCGCAACACGGATGAGCAACAAGGAGTGGGCGGTATGATTCTCTTCAACATTAGGAATTTAGACTGCATACCCATTTTAAATGCTGGGTGTCAGAGGTAGATATTGCTCCTTTAAAATCATGAGGGGGCTAACAGCTGAGCTGCTTTTCAGGTTTCATATAGTTTGAAAACAAGACTTATAAACTGAAGAAAAAGCTGAGCAGTTGAAGCTTCATATTGAACACCAGATCTGATTTATGTGACAGACCTCTGAGTGAAGCACAGCCACAGGGAGAGCAGAGATGGAGGAGAGAGGAGGAGAAAAGATGGAGGGGAAAGAGCAGCTGAACTAACAGGAGTCATTTTCAGGAGCCGACAGTCTGTTTGATCAATGACAGAAAACAAAACAAGAACATCATCCTCAAACAGACTCCAGCACAATAATCATGATCGACTAATTGATCATCTTTGAAACATGACTTATGATTATTGTTTCCAAAATGCTGAAGAGAAGTTCACTAATGAATCACTTTTCATTCTGTTCTTACACACCAGCTGTCTGTGTCAAGGTTCAAAACAAACCTGCCTCTCTTCTTTTTTTATCCTTGGTTTTATCTGAGCATACTTGTGTTTTGTACCTGTTGACATACAGAGTGATGACTGTTTCTGAAGGAGAAGGTTTAAATGTGTTCATAGCAGGGTTCAGTCTCTGTACTCAGAGTCTCTGCAGTGTATGAAGCTGGTCAGTGAAGAGATGGTTGAGGTCACAAACACAGGAGTCATGAACACTCAGGGTGATTAAAAACTGTGGAGGCAGTCAGACATGTCACACTGAGGAAGGAGTTCTTCATGTGTTTCATGCTCATCCAGAGTTGTTCTTCTTTAAAGCGACATAAAGCAGCCTGACAAAATGTGCAGCACTCTGAGGATGAAGGAGTAAACTGTCAGACGAGCAGATTGGTGAACACAGTCCTCATCAGGCTGGATGATGAAGGTTGATTCTTTTTCTGTAGCAGAAAGCACCAGATCAATATCACCAATTATCAGAACATGTGGAGGGAAACGGCTCCATCAACATTCACCAGTTTCTCCATTTCAACAGCAGCTCAGAGTGACTCAGTGAGCACTCCATCTTCAGGAGAGGCTTTTATATTGAAGGTGTAGACTCCAGAGCTGCCTGTTTTTCTCCCTTTGAGTTTTCATGTGGATGTTAAAGTGTCTTGAGAACTTTTAATACACACTTGAAGCTGAGATTCTCTGCTGCTGCACATCGAGCTTGTCTTAAAAATGTTTTAGCTTCAATAATGTCTTGGACCCTGTTTTCACATCACAGGATGACATTGATCACATCTCTGTCCACTGTGTCTCTGCCAACTATAAATGATAAATAATGAACCATTTTAATCTTTAATCAGTCTAATGCTTCTCTGACTGAACTGAGCTCTTCTCTCCCTTCACATTTCAGAGGACCTTTTTGAAGGATGCTTTTTTCTGTGACTTCACCTGCCTTTGTTCATCAGAGTGAAGAAGAGAGAAATCCCCTCCATCTTTACTACAATCTTTTGTCATCATGTTGGAGAGATCTTTGGATACAGTTGTTGATCTGAAGGTTGACTAACGACTCACTGACCAGAAGAATAAAACAGCATGAAGTGCCAAACTGAACATTTGGATGTTTGATTTCATACTTAACAGACAGAGAGGGGAAACAGTAAGTTTTGATGTTTACAGTGATCAGTATCTTTAGTTGTTGTTGTTCATGTGAGTGCAGCACAGAAAGATGTTTTGAAAAGTCTAATGAACACAGTGTTTGTTACTTCCCCTCTCAGACTGAAGGAACTGGATTACTGGCATCAGACTGAGCTCATCTGTATGCAACAAGCAGACACATAGCACACAGCAACACAAACACTACCAGAGTGTCCTTAAATTATCCTGCTGACACACACACACACACACACACACACACACAAAGTTAAAAAAAAAACTCATCAATGAAGGAGACAAAGCGTCCATGTGACCTCCTGTGTTAACAGTGACCATGGTTTATAGAAACTCTGATGTTATTGATCTCCCACAGCTCAGCATGACTTTGAAAAGTAATCACTGGGTCATGTATGATGAGATTTAACCCCCAAGAGACGACTTTATTACTACAATAAAACATCCTCCCTCCACCTTTAAAGAAATACAAGCTGCTTGATACAGCATGCAGTTTGTTTGCATAGAGGAGGACTGACAGTATCAATGACACCACACATTTCTTCATCACAGATCCAGAAGTCAGACACTGAGAGTCAAGAAGAAGCTTTCTCTCTACAAGACCACAGATTCTGTTTGATAATAAGAGACCAGACTGTGATTCCTGCTGTTTGTTTGTGTCTCACAGAGAAGCAGCCTATTTATTCTTAAATAGAAAAAAGCTGCTTCTCTTGATATGTCTGCCTTCTGAGGGAAGAGGGGAAGAGCAGCTCACTAGGAGCTTAAAGACGACTCTAAATGGAGGCAGGTGAGAGACAGAGGGAGCAGAGAAGAAGAAAAGGACAGATAAGAAGATATGAACGAGATGAAGGATGAGTGAGAGGAGATTAAAGCAGAATACAAGTGAGAGGAAAGCAATAAAAAGGGAAATTAAGACGGAGTCATGATAAGAGTTCTGATGACTTTGCTCCCTGCTGTTTCTCTCGGCTCCTCTTCTCGACACACTGAAGCGAGCAGAGCTCAGATTTGGACGCTCGTCCAAATAAAGGTGGATATCAGCTCCCTGTGAGCCTCCTGCCTCCTCCTCTAAGCAGACTTCACACACACTGCTTCATTAACTCAGTGTGTGTGTGCTGCTGTTTGAAGTGTGTGCTTTGTCACTCTTTCATACTGCTTTAAATTCCCTCTGCAGGTAATCAGAGTGGGACTCATATTAAATCTGTTCACATTCAGTCACAGTCAGTTTTGATGATGAGCATATGGTCATCACAATCACTGCCTCCAATCATACGTACAGACCAAATATCAAAGTGATGAACTTTGCTGACTTTGAGTTCAGCTCAGTTAAAGCTGCTGAAGTTACTTTTCTCTCATCACTGATGAGCATAATAATAATTAGCAGCATGAATAGATGACTCAACTTGGTCTTTAAATGATCTCGACGGGATTAAAACGTTGTGTCAGGAAGATAAATAGTTTCTTTTCTCAGTAGTTTTTTTTCCTAAAAATAAAGTATAGACTTATACTAAAGTAATGGTGCACAATCATCACTAATGGTCCTCTTTACATGTGTAGTGTTGACTGTGTCTGCAGAGAGCCTGTCCTCTGCCTCCTGTTTGTTTTGGTTGACGAGGGATGTTCCTGGGTGGGAGCTGGTGTGTTTCCATCAGTCAGTGACAGCACACTGGTGAGTTTAGGAGTGGGAAAATCAGTGATTGGATGACGCATACATGGTCAAAAAGAACAAAAAATAGAATCACAGTGAGGTGAAACAAAGTTAGTAATAAGACAAGTGTGAACCGTGGGTTTGCTTTCACCAATGTTTTCACAGCTCCTGTTGGACAGGCAGGTATCAAACACTGGCAGTGAGCTTGTAAAAGTGTGCAGTAGTTGTCAGTCAGCAGTAAGTACACACTTCCTGCAGTGAGTGTGAGCTTCTGGGGGAGATGAGCCCAGGAGGAGGGACTCAGTTTGTGTTTTACAAGCTGCAACAAACATTTGTACTTCCTCTGCTCAGTCTGCACTAACTGAATGATTTACTGAATCTTTTGTTCCTGAAGAAGATGAATGTTGAACAAGATTGAAACTCTTGTCTTGTTGTTCTTGTTGGAGTCTGTGGAGGCTTTAACACAAATACAACAGGACCTCTTTCCGTTCTGTGCAGAATTCCTCTGAGACAAAAATAAATGTCAAGTTTCCTTAAAAATCTGAGTTGAATGCACAAACAGCTTTTCTCTTTAGTAATGCTGTGGGCTTGGACATTTGTGTTGGCTGGCATTTTGGACCAATATCAGAACAGCCTGTTTACCTCGTGAGCCACAAAGCAAAGCAAAGTTGTCGTTGATGTTGTCAAGGCATGAGAGCTGCAGCAGTGAGATCATTAACAGTCACCAAATGAAGAGGAGGAGGAGGAAGAGTAGTAGAGTAGTAGTACATTGAACATAAGAGCAGCAGCATGGGTAGAGGAGGACACCTGATTCATGCTCTGACAGTGTTGGAGGAGAGCAATAAGATCTCTGTGTTCACTAAAGGTTTATATGATTCACTTCTGTTGGTTGTATCAGACTCCACCTGTGCTGGTATTCTTGTGTTCATTCATGAGGTTTTAAATGTTTATTTATTTATTTTTGTCTCTGTGGCTTCAATGCATTTTATATCCTGCGTTCCTGTTTGTTATCATTTATAATTATTATTCTTGCATTAATTATCTCTTCATAATTGGTTTATGTTGAGGAATAGGCCTTCTCATTTTGTATTAGCTGCAGGCTACCTGCAGCTTTTACAAAGCTGAGCTATTTAGATCAATTTAATATAGGAAATAGCAAGTGCACATTTTTTTTTCCCATGACAAACTGTGATAAAATGACCAGCAGCATTGATTCAAACGTTATAATACAACATTAAGCTGCATGAAGAAACAGAATATTAGATATGAAACACATTCAAAGAACATATTGGTCCATGAAGAGAGAATAATTCAGGTTGATAAAAGAGTCAAATAGTGTTTCCATGCATTTTCACTTCTGATCCTCACTGACACTTTGAGACTAAGCTTTACCTCAGTGATGAATCACACATATTCATCATCCACACATACAGTTTGTAGAAACACTTGTGATGTTAGGCTGTGTGTTGTTCTGCCTCATAAAACCTCAGCACTGCTTTATTTCCCTACACACTGCTCTCTCTCTCTCTGCTCATATTAAAGACTCACATCTCCAGAGAATTCCAATTTTCCAATGAAAAACTTTGTTCTTCTCCGTTAATCACAGCTGGCTGAAGTTTCCTCTCAGCCTTTAATTTCAGTTCAGTTAAACAATGACATATCATTCAGGCAGCATGATTAGCTCCTGTCTCTCCAGCCTTCTGTGGTATCATTTCATGTTTAGATCAATGATCACTCAGAGAATTCATTAAGGTGAAAGAGGCTTCGACTTAAAGAGCAGGTCCTCATATTCAGCCTCTCTGAGTGTTTGTCTTAGAAATGCTGGTGGAGGGAGGCTCTCTGCTTTGACAATGTGCCATTAAACCATCCACAGAGACACTCTACAGTCACTGGCTGATTTATTTATTTATTTATTTATTCTCCTTTTACATATTTAGCTGTTCAAACACTGACCTGAAATCAAAAATGTTGCTTATAATGATAAGATATGTTCACACTTCATGTCAGAAATGCTTGAAGAAACACTTCTTTCAAACATCTTGAGCCTAAAGGATCGCTAATGTTTAAAAAGTCATTCCCTGTGTGTCTGAGCTTTCAGTTGCAGATACATTACGTTGTTCTCTAACACCAGAACACAACTATTTTGATCAGATGGCAAGTCACTTTAAGTAAGAAGTTCCTTAAGTGTCTAGTGTTTTTGTGAGGCAGATTTCTTAATCGACCAAATCCCGACTCAGCTCCTAATAAATACATCCAAATGTACAGCTTGAGGCTTTAAAGAGGAAGCTGACAAAGCAGAGTGTGATTGAGTTTAACTAGAGAAAGACAACAAGAGGTTTGAGCTGCTCTGTAAAACAATGAAGTGGAATAAGAGCTCCATTAATATTTACAGGCTGTGCAGAAAACAAAGGAAACCTAAATGTTTTGAACAAAAATCTCGTCAATGCAGGATACAGATTCTGCAGTCATGTGCATCAAAAGACCCTTTTGACCTGACCTGTTTCTGGGCCTGACATATAAAAGCATATGTTAAGCCTGTAAAGCTTGTTTGTGTACAATTAATACAACTTAGTTTACTTGAGCTGATATAGAAATGAATAAAGTATCTATCTGTGCAGCAGTCACACTTGACCAGACAACAAATCACTTCTCTGATCAAAGAGACTGAATCCATCACACAGACAGCTGTTTCACCACTCTGAATGTGCAGATGTGTGTGTGTCCTAATGTCTAACACTCGATCATTCAGAGGACATCCAATGAAATTCAATCTGTTACAGTAAGCCTCAGGTGTGAGCTTTAATGAAAGTCCAAAGTGATACAGTGAATGTGATCCATTCAGAGCTGCAGACGCTCCATTCTTACTACATCATCTGTTTCATTTCATGTTCTCGTGCTCCTCACTCTCCTCTCTCTAATGTCTGTGTTCAGGATTGTTGGGCTTTGAGGGACAGAGTGAGAAGAAGCTCATTTCCAAACTCTGCTCAATCTCTCTGAAGAGTTGGTCACAGCTCTTTGGAGGAGAGCCTCCAGATTGGACATGAGCTCTAACTGGGGCTCTTTTGTTAATGCTGGGGTCAAAGGTCAGGGTGTGTGGTTAGATAGCAGTGAGGAGATCCTGTCAGATCTCTGCCTCTGCTGTCTGAGGGACTGAGAGAAGAAAGGAAAAGCTCAGAGAGGAATTACAGCAGTTTATTCTCTTCAGCTGTCAATCACTGTGATGGACGTACTTCATTGACTCATTCCTGCTTCATCATAGTTCCCATATGAATGTTTGTCATTTTTTCATCACTACCAACAATGACTGTTTTTTTGTCTAAGGCTCTCAGTGTTCATAAATATTCAGCTGCCTCTGAAGTAAATAAACAGACTGCTCATATATTGTCTTGAAGGAGAGGTTTTCAGTCCTCATAACCTTCACAGCAGTCTGCACAGACGATCAAGTTTAGATTTGAACTGAACAGAGATAACTTTACCATCTTTACCATATCTAACAAACAGCAGCCAAGTTTGCAGACCTTGATTTGAAAATGGAAATCAATTTAAACTCATCTTTACACACATCTCTATGACTTTCTCCATACTTTGTTTTTTTCTTTTAAAAATTTCAATCAAAGTCCAAAAACTGTTTTCAAATCTCCCTGTTGGTCATCCACCATCTTTTTCCTTCTCTAAAGTTGCGTCTGACTGCATGAGATTTCCTGAGGTTTACATTCTTCCTCTCAGGACTGTGGTTGTTGGTGAATGAATCTGTAAGTGTGTACACTTTGAACCTCTGTTTAGATTTGATCAGATTTTTCACTGAGGACCAGACCTTAGTGTAAAGATTCCTGTGGAGTTAATCAGTTTGACTCAAAGTGAAGGAGGTACTCCAGTGATTCAGTTATTGTTTCACCAACAAGTCACAGTGACATTCACAGGAAATGAGCGAGTGAGATAATGATTGTTTTTTTGGAAACACTGCTGCCATGGAAACCAGGAAACATAACTGTATTAAGCAGTCATTTCATGTTTAGATCAATGATCACTCAGAGAATACATTAAGGTGAAAGAGGCTTCGACTTAAAGAGCAGGTACTCATATTCAGCCTCTCTGAGTGTTTGTCTTAGAAATGCTGGTGGAGGGAGGCTCTCTGCTTTGACAATGTGCCATTAAACCATCCACAGAGACACTCTACAGTCACTGGCTGATTTATTTATTTATTTATTTATTCTCCTTTTACATATTTAGCTGTTCAAACACTGACCTGAAATCAAAAATGTTGCTTATAATGATAAGATATGTTCACACTTCATGTCAGAAATGCTTGAAGAAACACTTCTTTCAAACATCTTGAGCCTAAAGGATCGCTAATGTTTAAAAAGTCGTTCCCTGTGTGTCTGAGCTTTCAGTTGCAGACACACATCACACGTGTGTGTGTGTGTGTGTGTGTGTGTGTGTGTGTGTGTGTGTGTGTGTGTGTGTGTGTGTGTGTGTGTGTGTGTGTGTGTGTGTGTGTGTGTGTGTGTGTGTGTGTGTGTGTGTGTGTGTGTGTGTGTGTGTGTGTGTGTGTGTGTGTGTGTGTGTGTGTGTGTGTGTGTGTGTGTGTGTGTGTGTGTGTGTGTGTGTGTGTGTGTGTGTGTGTGTGTGTGTGTGTGTGTGTGTGTGTGTGTGTGTGTGTGTGTGTGTGTGTGTGTGTGTGTGTGTTCTGATCTCAGTCGTTCAGTTAACTGGATGATGAAGACCTGACACAGGGGGGCTGCAGCACTCTGCTCCAGTCACTGCTGTTTGTTGTCCAGGTGATTCAGTCACAGTGCATCATGGGAACAACTGTTGTCCTCTAACAATAATTGGAAAACATTGCAGAGTTTGAGCAGCAGCTGCAGAAATGCTGTTTGACAAAAATCTCTGTATCAGGTGGATCTGCATGAAGTGCATGAAGGATGAAGTGTTCTGTCAGTATGTTTGTGTTTGTCAGCCTCTATGCTCTGGAGATGAAGTGGATGATACAAACAGGATGTTTTACAGTCACTCTCTCTCTCCTCTGTCATTGTTTCTATCATTGGTTAATGAATGAATAGATGTAAAAAGATTCACACTGTGGTGCTGCATTCATCCTGTCAGAGATGTAGATTACATCTTGGTGAGTTTTCTTTTATCATTCATGACATGTTCAGTTGTTGTGTGGATTTAAAGATAAATAACATCCTCTGGTGAATTTGTATTCATGTTTTTGAATATATGAAATGTGAAGGTGCTTGTGTATTAAAATGTAAAGCATGTCTGAAGTCATCACAGCACACTGCTTTAACGCTCCATCTTCATTCGCTGCAGTCTTCTGGCTCGGTGGAGATGATAAGGAACGCCCTGCAGCTTTGAGATTTTCCCTTTAATCAGGAGTTCCAGTCAAGAAAGTGTTGCATGTCTTTTTTATCTCTTAAATATATATATAGTTTTATAAATGTGTCTTGAGGCAGGCCATCTCTGGGCAGATAAGGACAACCAGGATGCTGGTGATGTTTTGTTTTTTTGTCACACTGAGCTTCCAGACTCCCTCCAGCACTCTCACTCTGTGAACTGTTTCTCCATCGAGTCACTTTGAGGGAGGATGAGCAGAGTTCAGAGAACACAGATGCAACTCTCTAAGAGGGATCACCTTGATTCAACCTTGAAGCTGCACTGGGCCTTTTTTAAAACAAATAATGATTCCTCATCTTTTATCAGCTTTCATCAGAACATTTCTCTTGAATCTCTTCACTGATTGAACATGACTTTAGATTTTAGACACAACACAAAGTCTGAAGTACAAACTAAACATTTGGTTTGACCCAACTGCTCTCTTATTAGAGCGGCTGTGGATCAGTGGTAGTGTTGGTTTGATCCCCAGCTGCTGCAGCTACATGTTCAATGTGTCCATACACGTAACCCCAAGTTGCTCCTTCTGCTTTGTCTGTGACATTTGAATGTGTATGAATGGGATTAGTGAATACTGATGGACAGGTTACACAGCAGTATCAGTGTGTGAATGTGTAGGTGTGAGCTGCTGTGTAAAAGGGCTTTGAGTACTCAGAAGACTAGAAGAGCACTATACTAGCTCAAGTCCATTCACCATTTAATATGCACTGATTTGATTCATGCAGACTGTCATGTCAGAGATTACTGTCACCTTCTTTGTACAGTGCAGACAATAACATTATGCAGAGAAATAATACATTTTTGTGCATGTTAGTGAAGTCATATGAAGACGTACTGACATTGTGTAATAGTGTGTAAATGAGCACAAACTGCTTTCATCTCCACTTTAATGAGACTGTGACTCCAGCACATAAGTCCAGAGTGTTATTGTGATTGGATGAGCTTTAAATGAAGTTACAGAAACATTGTAGCTCAATAAGAGTTATGAACCAACAAAGATGAGTTCAATAAACACAATTATAAAAAGACAGATCTCATTTAGAGACTGAGCAGATGAACTGATTATTTGACTCCTCAGTCATTACTCTGAATATTGTGAACGCTTTGGAAGAGAAGATTGACAAACTGTTGAAAGAGGAGTCGATCTCTGCTGAGATCAATCTGGTTTAGAATCATGAATGGATGTTAGGGAGTGAATACAAAGTGTTGTTGATTCTTCAAGTAGAGCTACACCTGATTCCCCTTCCTGTGCTTTGACCCTTACATGAGAATACTGTGCTGTGATTGGCTGAGAAAGACAAAAACAGAACCTGAAGCGATGATAGTGCTGTTTGTGTCCCGTCTGGAACCAAATGTTTACGTTGACTGAATATTTTAAATATTACCTGATGTTTGTCTTCACCTAACCAACATTTACATACTGAATGAAGATAAATGTTTACAGTGTGGTGAACATTTTTAATTCAAGCTAAAACAACAAGTAAACATTTACATACAGACAGACACTCAGAATTACAACTAACTTCTGTAACCTTCATGAAAAGTTTCTGAACAATGAACTCTGACAAAGTTTAAGTGAAGAAAATGATCCAATCACAGCAGAGAACGATAAATAATACATTTAAAAAGTCTAATGATAGTGAGGGATGAACACGAAAGAAAAACACTGGACACAAAAACAACAAAGCACTCTGGGTAATGAATGAAGAAGTGTTACTAAGTTCAGTCTCCTTCATTACAAAGTCTCCTCACATCCTTTATTGAAATGTGTTCTAACAGATGACCTCTAATCCTCACTGGGAAGTAAAGACCCAACACAGTCAGCTGTAATGTGGTGTTGCTGCAGGAACAATAAAGCTTGTTTTGTTGGACTTACCAGGATTTATCTGTTTCCAGTTACAGTTGTTGAGCTCTGAGCTGACATGAAGACAATCCCTCACCAAGTTCACTGTCTTCATGAAATACTTTAATTCTCTTGAGTTACTTTTAAGAGAGCTCAGTGACAATAACCAGCTGATACTGAAGCTTCTTATTGATATTCAGTGAGAATAATTTGACACAAATCAGCTGATAATAAAGGACATTTATAACTTGTATTTCACAGTAAACATTTGAATGTTTAGACGAGGCTTAACAAACACTATGCAGTCATTTTCACCTCTTTCTCTTTCAGCTGTTGATGTGTTGCTGCAAAAAAAAAAAAAAAAAAAACAACCACTGAAGTTATTATTGGAGGTAATACAAAAGCTATCACAGTAAACTCAGGTGGTGAAAAAAAAACTGTCAGAGTCTCTTGAGTCTCATTGGATTCAGAAATGACTCGCTGCTGTAGAATCTTATTTGAGCTTTTATCTAAATTTGCATCGATGACAAACAAATCAACAATCTTGTTCATGTATAGAGTCTGAAGAAAATCTGAGCTGAGTAATACAGTTAACTTTAATATGTAGCTGAATAAACATAATTATTATGTCACAGAGTGTTTCACTTTATAAGACTTCATGGCACTAAAACTTGAAGTCTTGAAAGTGTTATGTAAGTTTGCTCAGTAGCTACATGTGTATACTGAGGGCTCAGAGTTTAAAGGGTTAAAATGAACATCTAGCTGTGGTGAAAGTGATGTATCTTCAGCACAGAGAAGGGAGGGACCTGTTGTGTAAAACAAAATAAAGTCTTGATAACCCAGAGAACTGACAGAGAGACAAAACAGACAGCTGTGGTGTTACACATGTTCAGTAGTTTGAGCCTGCTGTGCCTGAGAACTACATCATTCATCCTGTCTAAGAGTCTGAGCTGCTGTCCTCTCTTCTTCTCTTCTTCTAAAACAGTGTGTTTTAGAGAACAGGAAACAGCAGCTGATACACCTGGTCTGATTTTTTAGCTGAACATTGTAACAACAAAGGACGATATGAGTCACCTTTATAGATTTTTTAAATGGACTTGAGTTTATATAGAGTTTTTCTACTGACTACTCAAAGTACTTTTACACTGCAGGTCACACTCACACATAAACCTCCGGGATGAGAGACAACAACTCTACCACTGATCTACAGCCGCCCCACATTTGACCTTTACAAACATTGATCAGCTCATCTGAACTTTAGCCAACATGAAGATCTAATGGAATCGGTACATGAAGCAGGTTGTGACTCCTGATATGTGAGGTAGATCATCTTTGAAGGACAGCTGAGTGACAGAGGTTTCTCACAGCTCTCACACTAACAGCCTGTGTTGACCTTTGCAATGGTCCTGGTTTACCTGCAGAGTCTTTGTCTGCAGAGATGCTGCTCTTCTTTAGAGAACACAACACAGAGTTTACAGGAGATGGACTGAAGATCTCTCTCTGCAGAGTCTCTGAGAGACGCTGATCAAAACTGATCCTGATTATTTTAACAACTTCCTGTTATCAACAGAGCTGAATAAATATTTAAACTTTGATTTTTTTTTTAGATGATAAGAGGATCAAATATTTAATCTCTGCTGTGATAAAATCAGTCTGTTGGTGTTCCTCTATAATTAGCTGAAATCGATGTGGTTATATTTGGATTCATTCATGTGAGCACTGATGAGATGGAGGGTCTTCCACCTTCACAGATGTTTTTCAGTATCAGTTATATTTTAAGAAACAACAGCTAAAACATGATTTAAATAAATTACATTTTGAAGTCTGATCTTCATTTCTATTCCTCACTCTGACTGTTACAGACTTTCTCTGTGTGACTCCTGTGTTACACAAGCTTCTGTATTATAACTAACTTTCATATGAGACTTATTAATATTTTAAAATGACATAAAAGTCTGTGTGTGTTAAGCTTCTAAATGTCACAGGAAGTGGATCACAATGTATCCAGAGGGGACATTATATGTAAGACTTTGATGAAATATGAATGAGGAAAAAAAAATCATATTCAGCAGCTTGGTCAGTGGGCCGACACATTACAAGCTGTTGAATATTAAAGAGTGTAAATCTGTGGAGTTCTTTACTGTCAGAGGATAAACTGACACTAGATTTATACAGAGATCATCATACAGTGCATGGGGTCTCAACATGGACACGGACTTGTGCAGGGGTTGCCTGAAGTTTGTGTTTACACATGAATGAAGAGCGTTTATTTACCCTGTCTGTCTGCACTCATCACATTGACTTTGAAGTAACACAAGATAATGACAACATAGACATGTTTGAAACTTCATTCTTCAAGGACGCAAAACAAGATTTACATCCAAAGTCACAATTTTTTTTTTTTGAACCACCACTTTTTATTTTATATTCATATTTATATACAGCTTTTGTAAACAGCTTATATAAACAACAAGTATAAATGTTCAAGGCAAAGCGTCAACAATTTGAAAAAATTATAATATAAAAATAAAAAGGAAAACATTTAAAAACATGAAACATACAGTTCGGCAAATTAAATAAAATCCTAATCATGGCATCATCTACACCCACAAAAAGAGGAAATCCTCCATTTGGTCCAAGGAGGGTTACTGTCACAGTCACCTGTTACAAGGTGCAAAAAGGGGTTGCAAAATATGACAGGGCAAGCAGTCCTTATACATCACAACATTCCATTATGTATAATTCAAACAGACAATTCTCCCAAGCAGTCACGTCAATTTGAGGCAGGCAATGACAGGGGTCCACAAATTCATAAACAATTCCAACTTCCAAAGTCACAATTTAAAGTGTTTTAAAACAGACAAACAAACATCCACACACTGGAAACTATGAGCTGCCTGTTGTAATACAACCTGAATAGTAAATATCAACATAAGTCTGACCTCTGACAAGGGAAATAGCCCAATAATAGTCCAGAAATATGCAGTGGCCAATGATGTTTCAAGGGGGGCCCATGCCACCCGTCTTGACACGCCCCTGTTGATGTGATGATCAGAGTTCAGACAGTGTGATGCTGTGACAGGTGTAACAGACAGAACTTATCAGGGAGAGAAACACTGAATATCTAAAGTCGTCATTGACACTAAACGACCATCTTCAAAAGAAACCTGACTACATCAGTGTGTTCTGTAACAAATGTAGAGCGAGAACAATCAAAGGAGAGCTGGAGCTCCCCTGAGGGTTCAGCTCCATGTCAGTCAGGGTCAAACTGCTATAAAGGATGAGTCAGGGTTTGACATGAAGACAGACAGGGCCATGCTGCTCCAGATTCTTACCAACGCTGAGAGTCACACAGTCCAATCCACAATGAGATCCCTCTGGAGTCTGAACTCTGTGAATCCTCCTCAGCAGCGCCTGAAATGGACTTTTGTCAGAGAAAAGGGAGCAGCTCCATGTTAGATTCAAAGCTGCTGGGAGATGGAGGAAGGCAGAAGAGCATTATGGGAGTCTGAGACAGACGAGGGATACACCTGACAATGAAGAAACATTTGGATATGAAATATTAGGAGAAACTCTAACTTCATTTCAATGGTTTTTGTTATTAATTTCCTGATTTTCTCAAAAAGTTTTTTATGATGTGAAACATTTTTGGCAGAAAAATTCAGAGCAATGCTTTTTCTTTTTTAAACGGTTGTTAACAATGTTAATATTCAACGTTTTTTTGCAGTACAGTCTAAAAGTAACACTGAGTGACTGCATGTTATGAAAACATAATGTGAATGCAATGTACTCATGAGGACAGTTTCCAGGTCTTGTGTTACATTTCATCTACAGGCTGCTCACAGTATGAGGGGAGAGAAAAGCTGCAGCAGATATAAACTCTGTCTTCTCCTCCTCGCTGTGAAAGTCACTGCGGTTTTCAATTCTCTCAAAATCAAACTGTTCCATCACAGGCCTGCTTAAAACAAGACTCTCTGCAGAGGTCACATCTCGTCCTTTTAACCTCCTGCTGTCGTTCTCAATAGAAAAACTCAATGATGGACACACTGCTGACTGACATGCCGGTGGGAAAATGCCTCAGAGAAGACAGCCAGCTGAATGTGGAGCACTTGTTCTGCTTTTTTTGTGCCATGTTGGTCGTCGTGGTTATTTCTTGAACAGTTGACCTTGTGAAAATGTGTGGATGCTCCCCAGGGCCTCAGTGTTCCAGGTCACAGCAGAGTGCATCTCATCCACTGAAAGCTTATTTCGTATGGATGTGACATAAAGTGCTGCTGGTTCTCTGCAGAGCGCTCACAGTGACCTGAGATCAGTCAGAGCTTCATCGGGCTGTGCTTTTATGTATCAGAGGAGGACATGAGGCACTTTGTCTTGAGTGAGCCACAGAGGTTTATGTTCTGACACTGAGAGACAGAAAACACTTCACAGAGTCGATCAGGATCTTCATCACACTTTACTGCAGAGACGATGTAATGATTATGCTTCATATCCTGTCAGCTTTTACATCCACTTGAACCTTAGTTCCAGTTTCATAAAGAATCAACTGAACTGACTTTAAAACTTTATTACATCATGTCTTATCTCCAGAACCCTGCACTGCTTGTTTCTGCCTGTAACCCCCAGAGGAAGGTTTAGAGCTGGAGATGAATTGATGTTATAACAGAGGAGGAAACAATACAAAAAGTGAGATTGTGTTTGGCTGGATTCTAAAAAGTCTTGACTGTGAGGGAGCCTCCATGATGTTAGAGGAAAGGAGATCTGCAGAGGAAACCATTTCTGTCAGTGTCTTCTTCTCGTCTCTGTCGTCATTAGAACAGAGCAGATAACATCAGAGAAAGGTTGGTGCAGAAAGAGGCTCAACTCTTTATTTTCTCTCATCCTTTATCACTAATGGCTGCCTTTGATACTCACTGAAACAATTCACTCACTACTTGAAAACCACTCTGAATAATTCATGCAGTTTAATCTCAGAGAGTCGCTGATATTCTGGTCCTATAAGGATCGTTGATGATGATTGAAATTCAGTTTTCAACTTCACAGGGAACATGAGTCTGAAACATGTTTTTGACTTTACCTTTGAGACTCTGATACAAAAATGATCCATCAGTACATGTGGTGATATCATACTTAATTTGATGCTGAAAACATGAAGAATTTGAACATAGTTCAAGATATGACATCTTCAAACCTAAACATTCTGTTAGTTTGGTTTGTTTTGCTGTAGCTCTGGGTAGATTTTACAACTGTAACAATACTTGGACTTTTTGTTTCAATAAGACCTGAACCCAGATCTCCTGGTTAAAAAATCTGCTTTATTTGACCGGTATATTAACCAAAGACAGCAGTTAGTGTTCAAACCAAGACTTTCTTTTTTGTGCAGTGTGCTGCAGACATAAACACTTGGTCCATTCCTTCTCCCTGAATTAGAGCCCATACATGTGTTTCTGTGGAGTCTCAGTTCCACCGATATAATATTTTACACAGCAGCTTCACTCTGGCTTTTTTCTGCGTTATGACTCTTAAAAAAAAGTCACGGGTCATAGATTTCCTTCCGTCCATCCATTTTCTACCGCTTATCCGGGGCCGGGTAGCGGGGGCAGCAGTCTAAGCAGAGACACCCAGACTTCCCTTACCCCAGACACCTCCTCCAGCTCTTCCGGTGGGACCCCGAGGCGTTCCCAAGCCAGCCGAGAGACATAGTCTCTCCAGCGTGTCCTGGGTCTACCCCGAGGCCTCCTCCCGGAGGGACATGCCCGGAACACCTCCCTAGGGAGGCGTCCAGGGGGCATCCGGACCAGATGCCCGAACCATGTGGACTCCTCTCGATGTGGAGGAGTAACTGCTCTACTCCGAGCTCCTCCCTGGTGACCGAGCTCCTCACCCTATCTCTAAGGGTGCGCCCAGCCACCCTACGGAGGAAGCCCATTTCGGCCGCTTGTATACGAGATCTCGTTCTTTCGGTCATGACCCAAAGCTCATGACCATAGGTGAGGGTAGGAACGAAGATCGACCGGTAAATCGAGAGCTTCGCCTTTCGGCTTAGCTCCTTCTTCACCACGACGGACCGATACAGCGACCGCATGACTGCAGACGCCGCACCGATCCGTCTGTCGATCTCACGCTCCATCTTCCCGCCACTCGTGAACAAGACCCCGAGATACTTAAACTCCTCCACCTGGGGCAAGGACTCCCCACCGACCCGAAGGGGGCAAACCACCTTTTTCCGGTCGAGAACCATGGCCTCAGATTTAGAGGTGCTGATCCTCATCCCAGCCGCCTCACACTCGGTAGCGAACCGCCCCAGTGCGCACTGAAGGTCCGGGTTCGATGGAGCCAACAAGACCACATCATCCGCAAAAAGCAGAGACGAGATCCTGTGGTCCCCGAACTGGACCCCCTCCGGCCCCTGACTGCGCCTAGAAGTCCCCCTTCTTGAAAAGAGGGACCACCACCCCGGTCTGCCAGTCCAGAGGCACTGACCCCGTCCTCCACGCGATGTTACAGAGGCGTGTCAACCATGACAGCCCCTGCACATCCAGAGACTTCAGATACTCAGGGCGAATCTCATCCACTCCTGGTGCCTTGCCACCAAGGAGCTTGCCAACTACCTCAGTGACTTCGGCTTGGGTGATGGACGAATCCACCTCTGAGCACCCAGCCTCTGCTTCCTCAGTGGAAGACGTGAAGATGGGATTGAGGAGATCCTCGAAGTATTCCTTCCACCGACTACATCCCCAGTTGAGGTCAGCAGCTCCCCACCTCCACTGTAAACAGTGTTGGTGAAGCACTGCTTCCCCCTCCTGAGGTGGCGGACGGTTTGCCAGAATTTCCTCGAGGCCGACCGAAAGTCCTCCTCCATGGCCTCCCCAAACTCCTCCCAGCCCGAGTTTTTGCCTCCATGACCGCCCGGGCTGTGGAACGCCTGGCCTGCCGGTACCCGTCAGCTGCCTCAGGAGTCCTATGCGCTAGCAACGCCCGATAGGACTCCTTCTTCAGCTTGACGGCCTCCCTTACTTCCGGTGTCCACCACTGGGTTCGGGGATTGCCGCCACGACAGGCACCAGAGACCCTGCGACCACAGCCCAGAGCAGCTGCTTTGACAATGGAGGTGGAGAACATGGTCCACTCGGACTCAATGCCCCCAGCCTCCCCCGGGATCTGTGAAAAGCTCGTCCGGAGGTGGGAGTTGAAGACCTCGCTAACAGAGGGTTCAGCCAGACTTTCCCAGCAGACCCTCACTACACGTTTGGGCCTGCCGAGTCTGACCGGCTTCTTCCCCTGCCAGCGCATCCAACTCACCACCAGGTGGTGATCAGTTGACAGCTCAGCCCCTCTCTTCACCCGAGTGTCCGAGACACACGGCCGGAGGTCAGATGACACGACCACAAAGTCTATCATCGACCTCCGGCCTAGGGAGTCCTGGTGCCACGTGCACTTATGAACATCCCTGTGCTCGAACATGGTGTTCTTTATGGACAGACTGTGACTAGCACAGAAGTCCAATAACAGAACACCACTCTGGTTCAGATCAGGGAGGCCGTTCCTCCCAATCACCCCACTCCAGATCTCACTGTCGTTGCCCACGTGAGCATTGAAGTCCCCCAGTAGAACAATTGAGTCCCTAGTTGGAGCACTGTCTAGCACCCCTCCCAGGGACTCCAAGAAGGCCGGGTACTCCACACTGCTGTTCGGGCCGTAGGCCAAAACGACTGTTAGAGACCTGTCCCCTACCTGAAGGCGTAAGGACACGACCCTCTCGTTCACCGGGGTGAACTCCAACACCTGGCGGCTGAGCTGTGGGGCTATGAGCAAGCCCACACCAGCCCGCCGCCTCTCACCGCGGGCAACTCCAGAGAAGTAGAGAGTCCAGCCCCTCTCGAGGAGCTGGGTTCCAGAGCCCAAGCAGTGCGTGGAGGTGAGCCCGACTACATCTAGCCGGTACCTCTCAACCTCCTGCACAAGCTCAGGCTCCTTCCCCCCCAGTGAGGTGACGTTCCACGTCCCAAACGCCAGAAGCTGCGTCCGGGGATCAGGTCGCCGAGGCCCCCGCCGTCGACTGCCGCCCGATCCACACTGCACCTGACCCCTACGGCTTCCTCTGTGGATGGTGGGTCCACAGGAGGACGGGCCCGCGTCGTCCTTTCGGGCTGGACCCGGCCGGGCCCCACGGGCAAAGTCCCAGCCACCAGGCGCTCTCCTGCGGGCCCCAACCCCAGGCCTGGCTCCAGGGTGGGGCCCCGGCTCCGCCATGCCGGGCGACGTCATGGTCCTATTTATGTCATTCATCATAGGGGTTTTATGAACTGCTTTTAGTCTGACTCGTCGCCTAGGACCTGTTTGCCTTGGGTGACCCTGCTGGGGGCTCAAAGCCCCCGACAACCTAGCTCCTAGGGTCATTCGAGTGCTCAAACTCCCCCACCACGATAAGGTAGCAGTTCAGGGGGGAGCATAGCATAGACCAAGTCATAGATTTGGTAAAAAGAAAATATTTGCGATGCAGATTCGTTAAAAATGATTTCAACACTTTTTTAAGGCTAAAAATGTCACTTTGTACATATGACAACATCTCCTCATGATGTCCAACATGAATTTAATCCCTGTCTCCACTCTTAAGGTCCAGAGAACATCCATCCTTCCTACTTTTGTTCTGAGCAGATTTTCACTCTTTAACTACTTCACTTGTCTCCAATGTCACATTAAAACAACAAGTTAGAGGACAGCTTCCAGCTATAAACCTACAGTGTCATCATTTGAATAAAAGGACCACAGTCTAAGCTGACATGTTTGATCATTTAAGAGTCATGAAGAGAGGCGGGGAATCTAAATGCTGATTGGCTTTGAAGACACAGCGTCAGGCAGATTTGTGTCTCTTGTTGAGATGTTTGATCGATATTCCAATGCTAGCTGCACTATTATGCAGATAAGTGTTAATAGTGATGAATAACTCATCATCAGAATACAGCCAATGGAAGCAGTACATTTTTGTAGGATCTGTTGAGGTTACTTGACTTCAAATTTCCCAGGTGTTCTGACTGTCTTACTTTATCATCACAGATCCATTTATAATGCACTAAATCGATAGACCCGACACTGGAGGGTGTCTTGTGCATCTGAGTTACAGGCCGAAGCTTTAAAGGACTTGTTGAATTATGATGTTTCAAGAAAAAATATTTTTTTTGCACACTTTTTATCCTCAGATGGTTTCCATCCTCCTTCTGAGGCTACACTGAAATCTGCTCACTCTGATTCTTTTCAACAGTTCAGGATTTTCTAATGTTAACGTGTGACTGAACTATCTGCAATCCCCCACATTAGGAGAAAAGTCCATACTCTCCATCTTTTGTCAGCTCCAATTTCCCAAAAAATGTGTGCTCAAACTGTTTGGAGATTTTTCCTTCCATGACATCACAAAGGCCAGTGACCCCTCCCCTGGGTGACACTCCCACAGCGTGTTGTTTGTTCTCATCTCTGAGTCTGACTTCTCACTGTAAACAGTAGGGCATGTAAAGAGGACCGAAGGACCCCAAGCACTTTCAGAGAGGGGCGTGGTCGAATACAGCTCATTTACATTTAAAGCTACAGAGACAGACTGTTCAGAGCAGGGCTGAAATAGAGGGGTTTATAGGCATGATATAGAACAGGATTAATGATAATTTTTTAAAGATGGGAGCTTTGAAACTTATTTAAACTGGTTGAAAAGGAGGAATATGTGACCTTTCAAAAGAGAGCAGCAGTATAATGATCAGCTAAAGATAAGGGCACGATGCAGTGATGTGGATAGATGAGAGCAGCTCCTGAGACAGCTGATTTGCCAATTACAGAGCCAGACAATGACATCATGAAGTGTGAGTTAGCATACAATGAAAGAGACATGTGAGAAGTCAACAACAACCATAAATGACAAATAGAGTCTTCCTGACTAAACGTACACTGGAGCTTCATTAGATGGACACGTTAATAAATCATGTGATCTAAAATGACTTCACATGATCTTTTGTATTTGTATTTCTGTCGTCATGTTAGCTGTTTGTTAAAACTTATGTCTTCTTGCTCATAAGCATTCAGCACAGAGGCTGCATGCAGACCATAAGGTGAGGAGCATTGTGTCATACTAGAGACATTAATCTCACAAGTAAATTATGTATTGATCTTTGGTGCACCACAGGCGGATCATGAGATCACCTGAAATGAATGAATAGAAAACTCCTTCCTGATAGAATCAAATGTAAGACTTTACAGGAGGCTCATTGTTCAGAAATAAACCAGAACACACACCATGTACTGTCAGTCACAGCCTCACTGTAATCAATCAGTTTGAATGATATTAATCATTTACAGATTGACATGTATATTCTTGGTTTGATTATGATTTTCAATGTATTGATATTTAGTTGTAATTTCTTTTTTAATTCTTTTTGTTTCTAAATTTGTGTGCATTTTCATTTTCAATTATCTTGTTTTTTGTGTTAACTGTTTTATTTTGAAAGTCTTGTTTTTTGTCTTCTCTTGTTTAACATATCACCCTCGCACTCTTGTTTTTCTGAGTCTGGACTTTAATGTTTCCTGTTTTATATTTCAGTTCTTGCCTTAGTGTTTCATTTGCTGTCTTCGTGTCTCCCTCCACTGTGATTGGATGACACACCCCAATTGTTTTCACCCGTGTAATTAGTCACACCTGTCTTGTGTCTTTTTAGTCTCTGTTACTTCCTTTCAGTGTCTGTCCATCATCAAACCTTCTCCATGTCTCCTTGTGTGGATTATTCTGTGAGCTCGTGATTTTTTGTTTTTGCTGTGTTTGGATCTTGACGTTGGACCTTGTTTCATTTGCATTTGGACTTTGGAAGAAAAAGTAGGCAAGCTTTTTTTTGTGGAATTAGTCTCTTGTTCAATATTTCATTTTTGGTTCTGCTCATGGGTCCTCTCCCTTTTTTGTCTCTATCAATAACTATGACACAGATACAGTAATTGTCATTACACAAATGACTGAGGATAAAACACTGTACTGCAGTCAAACTGTATTTTTGAGTGTCATATTACACATATTCATAAACTACACTACATTATCACATTGAGGATCGTGTGATGTCACAGGTTTGTTCAGTATTAGTCAGAGCTGGACTCTTCATACCAGCAGAGCTACAAAGATAAATGAACACCACAGTGACCCCTGGACTCAGGTTTCCTCTCTGCTCCATTTTCACCAGAGAACACTCTGACTCTCACATGCAAAGAAGACAAAAAGTGAAGAAACATCAGTGTCCTCGGGGGGAAAAAAAGTAATAATTTCAGAGGATAGAGAATCCCAGAGAGGACAAAAAAACCTAATTTCAGCAGGAAAGTAGAGCTCCTGTGGAATCTGCCTCTTCCTTTCAGAAGCTGTATATCGGGACAGTGAAGAGCAGGTGTGACACGGTGGAAACACTGTAATCTTACTCTCATGACTCAAACAGCGAACACACGAGAGCTTTGATTTGTAGTTTTTTCTAAGAGAAGATCCATCATTTTATCCTGGAAAGGCCTGTGAGCATGGACACATTTATTGTTGTGTGTAGAAACCTGGTGTCACTCTCACATTGAAGCCCCCCTGGCTCAGACCCCTCCCATGTGAACACACATAATCACAACATTTTCTTCCTGTGTGCCTTCAAAGTAAAGCCTGGATATGAAATCTCTTTGAAGGATCTCTGAGGATCACAGAGCTTGAGAAAAGAGGATCCTGAAACTTTATTTCCTCCAAAGTGTCCGTGGGTTCTCTTTAAGCAGAGCTTCAGTGAACAAAGACGACTCTAATGGTCTTCACTGCTGAATCCTGCACAGAAGGACATTGGACTTTAAAATGTATCTGAGGATTAGAGTGGGATTAATGTGAGTATGGGCGGTTAAAAAAGGAGCAGTGTGAGAGCTGAGAGGTCTCTGTTGTCCACTGTTGATATTCAAGAGACGTTCTTAACAATCCCAGCTGTAGATCACAGATTCATGGATTAGAACATCTCTCTGTCTCCTGTGATCACAGATTTAGAGCCCAAAGTTTTATTAATTTGGAGATTAAAAACATGATGAGGGACTTCTGGCTGTTTTCATGACAGGTTGTTCTTAAACTACAACGTGTTGTTCTTTCGTCTGAAACAGCTGATATCAGAAGATGTGTTTCCATGACTTGGAATGAACAAAGGCTGAATCTTTAATTTTCTTTAAGCTATTTCTGGAAACCTCCGACTAACCAGCAGCAGAGGATCACAATGTTTTTAAATACACATTGGGAGTTTGTAATGTAGCTCGGTTGTATCTTATTACAGGCTTTGTATTTACAGAGGAGGACGTTAAAATAAAGACAGTACAGAGAGGCTGACAGTGGACTGATGTTATTAACTACTCAGCATTACTTATTAACAAATTACATATTTTACATTGCATTACCAAATGTGATCCTCCGATTTTGAAATGGGATGTGTCCTTGTTTATGTTATGTTAACATTATGGTCAGTCCATTGCACTTAATTAGTAAGCCAGCAATGATGTCCTGTGTAGTGCCATGCCTGGACCAGCACACATTTGGGATGCCAGAAAAGACAGAAGGCGAGGACATTTTAATTGAACTCATTACTAACTGACAAGTTTTTTTCAGTCCGTGTCAAAGCTGATCTGAGTGAGGATGAGGAGGTGAATGTTAGCAGGCTGCTGCTACAGCTGCTCATACAACACACATCTCTGGATATTATTAAATGACCTCTGTTAAGGCGCCCATTCACCAAGCCTTTGAGGGGCCCAGTTGTCTCTGCGGGTCAGTCTGAAGGTGGTTTTCATCTCCATAATTATGGAAACATGACATGTATAGAGAGAATAATACTGTATCAGGTTGTTTTGTTTACATAGTTAAATCTTGTTTACTGCTGTGTTTTTAAAGCAGTCAAGTTTCTCCTCCTCCTCACTGATTGTGTGAGGAGCTTTAATTCTAACAGGTTCAGTGAGACTGTCTGCTGTACAAATCAGAGCAGTTAAATCAGATGCAAAATCTGTATTACATGTCTTCTTCTTCTCTGCACATTGAGATCATTTTAAAGCTCTAAATGTGATATTGTATTGTTTCATTATTGGAGATCAATCACAGAGGATCATCCTGGAAAACAATGATATATCAAGGTGTTCTCCTCCAAGTCAGGAGGACGAGCTGTGTCAGCTCATTCTGTTCTCCTTCTCCTGCAGATCAAACTCCACCTCTCCACTCCAGGCTCACTGCGGCTCTGCACTGTTGTTAGTGTAATGTGTTTGTATGTTCCAGCTGAAGTTAGATGTTTGAAGTGTGTGTGTCGGGCTGTTAGAGCAGCAGTCAAAGGTCCTGCATGTCTGCTTGTTATGGCAGCTTCACTCTGATCGTTTCTGACATTTTGGAGGAGAGCACCACTAAACAGTGATATGGATTAGAAAAAGATTCTCACTCCACAGATGGTTATGGAGGCTTATTAACTGGTTTAATGACTTCTTGTCTCTCTGGCTGTTTGCCAGAGAGACAGTGTCGTTAATATTCAGATTGTGGAGATGTGTGAACTACTTCTCTGTTATTACAGCAGAGTTCAGACAAGAAAAGAGACTCTGGTGGAGGTTTTTTAATAACTGTATAATCCACAGATAAAAAGATGAAATGTTTCCTTTAGTCTTTTAATCATACAGTTGTCATTGAAATGTCATAGTTTAGAAAGAGATGCTTCTCTGTTCTGGATTGTAATCAGTGCATTGCTCTGCTTGTAGATGAAGTAGAAAGTCAGGTGGAGTCTGATGAAAGATGTTGTGAGGATGAGTTACTTTGAAAGTGAGGTTTGTCAGATTTATGCAGAAGGATTTACCTCTGGGCTTCACTGAGGATTTGAATTGATTTAAAGTTTGAGGTTTCAGACTTCATGGGTGACTTTAAACTGTTTCTGTTCTATCAATATTTGACTCTGAAAGAGTTTGTTCTTTTTGCACTAACTAAATACTTATAGTTACTTGTACTTATATTTCTCCTGTTAAATGCTGCTCACAGGATGGTGTGAAGAGCTAATACATGGAACGAAGTGAAGCATTATTTAGCTTAATGACAAAATAATTGTCTTACACTTCATTTTTGCAAATGACATCATGATACAAAGGTTCATGGTTTGTCAGGTCTGTCCCAAGTCACAACACACAGACAACTTTAAACTTGTTTTTGGGATAAAGTTCATGTCAACCTTTTTCTAAGTCAGGAGAATCTCAATACTGACAGACTTTAGTAATAGAGTGAAGAACATTTATTTATTTATTTTGTCCAGATCAAATGTATTCTCCTCTGCATTTTTCTTGTTTCGATATCATCGAAACAAGAAGAAGAGTCCTTCTGAGACTCAGAAATCCACTGAGAGATCCCTCAGGTGTTACAAATGAACCCTGCTGTTACCTCAACTTAAAAACTCCTGCAGCTATAGAAGTGAATCACTCTTTGAATTCAGGATCTCATTTCTTTTTCTTTGTGCTTTTTAATCCTCCTCTATTTTTGGGATATTTGGATATACATGAAAAATATTTTAGTTTTTTTCCCGAATAGCAGTAAGGAAAAAAAGGACAATCAGAAAAGAAATAATCCTACGTAAAAAAACGTGTTTTTTTTTCCAAATAGAGGTTGTTAACCCATTAATCACCACTAATCTTCATCATTTTGTAAATCTCTGACACCCTGATTAACAGCTGAGCACAGAATTTAAACTCAGTGTTCAAAAAAAAAAATGTTTTCAAGATTCAATCCACATTTCTCTCACTCTGCTGAGCTCATTGTAAATTCTCTGAACTTGTTTTTGGTCTTGAGGACAAACTAATGAACACTGAGGTAGAAAAAGATGCTGGATCAATACCATGAGAGAAGGGAGACTACAGAAGTCATTTAGTGAGAGATGGTGTGAGGCTCTGACCTGAACTCTCCTGTGTGTTCATTAAACACATTTACTACAGAGACATTTAAAGATAATCACATTATCTTTCCCCCTGTTTCCTTTTCTTCTCCTCTCAGTTTGGAAGTGACCTCCAGGAAAAGTTGGAACACACACCTGAAGGACTGATAAAGTGCTAATGGAACAAACACAAACACAGCTGAAATTTCAACGCAGCAGTCCTCACTATAAAAAAAAAAAAAGCTTTCAGATGATAAATCAAAGAAGTTTTAATCTTATAGACTGTTTAAATAGAATGACTTTATTTCTAATGACTAATAGGTTTAAAATGCAATCTATATATCTTTTCTTTGTTTTTATTCCCCCTCTCTTTCCTCATGAAAAAGAGTAAGGAGGGGAAAGTAAAGTGCCCAATACAGCAGGGATGAGTGCTGGCCCTTATCGAGAGATTCATCAAACCCTCTGATGAACTTTTTTTCACTTTTTACTTCTGCTGCCATTCAAAATAAATCTGTGTTCTCACATTGGTATTCTGCAGCATCTTTACAAACAAGTTTGTGTAAAAAAAGTCATCAAAAGTAATTCACCTCACAACATGAAAACTGTTCTAACATTGAGTCTCTCTTATTAGCTGTGTGAGCTTGTTTTATTTTGAAGATCGTTTTGACATTGTGTTCTGAAATCTGTTTTTAAACAGACGTCTGATAGAGGACAGGATCTTTTTTTTTTTTAGAAACTCTATTTATCCCTGAAGGGCAATTAGCGCACCAAGCGTTCAACCACATGAGCAGCAAACTGCATACACCCTGACAGAGCAGGGGGAGCAATTCAGGGTTAAGTGTCTTGCCCAAGGACACATCGGACATGTTGGTTGCAGGAGCTGGGGATCAAACCATCGACCTTCCGGTTGAGAGACGATGACTCTACCCACTGAGCCACAGCCACCGCAAAGACCAATCTGGACAGATTTGAATGTTAGCATTAATTAAAATCTCCTCAAACTCATTGATATAAATACAAACGGCTGAGCTGAGATTATGAACATTGAATGAGTGTCAGAGACGACAGCTGGCTCACAGAATGTGAAATGTTGAGTTTCTTTAAAAGCCGGCTGGATTTCTTATCCAGGGTTTGTTGAGCTGAAGTTTACTCTGTTTCCTTTTTTAGCTTTCTGTTTGCAGGACTGACTTCGTCTGAAGCAACATCACTGTTTCAATGTAACCACAATAATAACTAGAAAATTTGCATTTCCCTGCGGAAAATGCGTGTGAATGCTTCCTGCTGAAATGTTGCAGAAACACTGCTGAATGAAGAAGAACTAGCAGAAGTAGAGGAAAACACACAGAAAAGTAGAACAAGAAGTCGAAGAAAGTACAAGTATCTGTACGAGAACAAGAAATAGTGCTAGAATAAGAAAATGTTGTAAAAGAAGAAGTGGAAGCAGAAAAAGAAGTACAAGCAGAATAACAAGACGTAGAAGAAGAGGAAATAGCAGAAAAACAGTAGTAAAATTAGTACAAGAAGTAAAAGTATCTCTACAAGAACAAGAAATACTGATAAAGAAAATGTAGTAAAAGACGTGGAAGCAGAAAATGTAGAAAAAGCTGAAGAATGAAGAAGTAAATGAGAAAGCAAAGCATTTACAGTATAAAGTTCAATGCATGTGTGTGCGTGTGTGGGGGATGGTGTTTGTGTGTGTAACTGCAATGAAGAGTACCGTAAATTCCGGACTATTGAGCGCACCTGGATATAAGCCGCACCGGCTAAAAATAAGTTAAAAAAAATGTTAGTACATATATAAGCCGCACTTGATTATAAGCTGCAGGTGTCCACGTTATAACAGAGCTATTTGCACAGAAAGACGTGACATAAAAACATTTGTTTAACTTTTAATTAAATACGTACTACCGGTAACATCCGCAAATACGAAGCCTAGTGGAAATCCTTGATCGAACAGTGTCTGTAACACGGCTGATGAAAAAGATTACCGTAATACATTTCACAAGAAAAAGTCCATCCATTCACTGACTCGGAATGACTTCATTACTCACTTCCTCAGTCTCTTTTTCGTTGTCGCTGTCAGTTTCAACTTTACGTGCAGCAGCTCTATTAGCTTCTTTGACAGCCAGCTCGATCGCCTTTAACTTGAAAGCTGCATCATATGTATTTCTCTGTGTGTTTTCCATGATGAGGGTGCGTGCATGAAGCGCAAAATGAGTGATATTAAGATCCGATGTGACGAGGACAAATGTTTTTGCGGCACAAGCTCATTGTCCCCCAAGAAAAATCCATAAATAAGCCGCACCACAGTAGAAGCCGCAGTGCGCGAAGTGTGAGAAAAAAAGTAGGGGCTTATAGTCCGGAATTTACGGTAACTGCAGTCAGCTGGCAGCTGGGGGGCGAAAAGTCTCCCTATTCAGTGCTTATTTTAAGGGTTAAAATGAAGAGTTGGTGGCTGAATGAGGATTTTATGAGCAAGAGGAGAAGTAGCTGAACGCGTTGATGTAATTTTTATGTCTGGGATCCAAGAAATGTCGGAATTACAGCGATGTAAAAACTGAGAGCATTTTCGTGTTCTTCAGACATGTTTGCTTTCGTTTTAATGGTTTCGAATGGAGAGTTTTTTGGACCACCTGCCGCTTTGAAGCTCACAGTGTCCAAACCGTTGCTCCGTTTGTCCTGAAATCCTAATGTGAGCGAGAGGACAAGTTTTCCTACGTTTTTAGGGTAAATGTAGTCATGTGGTGTGAAAATTGTGGTCGCTAGAGCAATTTGTTCGGGAGATTTTGAAATAATCTCCCAACTCAGCCGCACTCTAACGATGATGTCACCCACTCTAGCTGGGAACCTCCCACCACATACACACCCATTCAAAACCGTGGAAGACAGCAAAAAACATCACCAAACATTTGGAGGTATAGTTTAAAAAGTATAAAAGATAGCAAAACAATGTAAATGTAGTAAAAGTAGTGGAGAAACGTGTGAACGTTTTAAAGTAAAAATGAAGTCTCTACGTGGAACAGAGCAAAAGTTATAAGAGAAGGTGGAAAAGTTTAAACGTTTCCCATTCATTTCAATGGGGCAGAATTTTCTGGAAAAAGTGAAATAACTTAAAAAGTAAAAGTAGTAAAAACGTGAAAAGTCAACGCCATAATGAGCAGAAAAAGCTGAACAGTATGATAGTTGAACGGTGAAAGTAGCACAAACGGTGCAAAAGTAGAAGCAAAGCAAAAAACGTACGGAAGTGGGAGAATAAGTATAAAGAACTGGATAACAATAGTGTGAATGCTTGAGCATTCACACTAATAAAAACACAAACCAGAGAGAATTCATGAAAGTGAATGATCACTTGAAGAAGTTTGATAAATATAACACAGGATGTTTGGATTTACTGACCGGAGGGTTTTGTGACCAGCATGCACCTCTTCATCATTGTACATCAACTCTTTTCTAGAATGTCTTAATATAGTGTTTCTTTGTTTGTCTTTTTCTTTTATAAGTTATTTGGATTTTAATACACAGAGTCTAGGGTCCAGATGTATTAGTTTGTATAACCCTGTATCTTTTGACGTGAGGAGAAATAATGGTTGGACAGATTAAAGGGATAGAAAGCAGTTGAAGATCACTTTAATCAATCTCCATAATTTTATCGCCATGTCTTATTTTTATTGTCACATAAAACCACACTTGATGTTTTCTAATTATGCAGGTGTAAAAATGTGAGTGGGTCTTCCAAAGTTGATTTTCACAAAAAGCTTCATTTGTCAGGTGATTTTTAACAGCTCTGTCTCTGCAGACATTTTTCATTAAAGTCTCATCTCTGTGTCTCAGAGGAGTAACAGCTGAGCAGCCCAACCTCCTGTTAAAAAGCAGCTCTCATAATGTGACTCCTACAACCTGGGGAAATCTCTGTGAAACATGTCTGGTAATGATGAATTTAAATGTAAATGGCAGCTTGATAGAGGAAACAAATTACAACCATCTGTTGAATAAATGATCTAAAGTGAGGAAGAGTCTCCAAACCTGATCATATTGAACCAGTGGAGTTTGAGAAAATAGAAAAATGGAAAACACAGTAATTACTAATTTGACCTCCTCCAGTTTCCACGGCCTGGGAAATAACAGAATGATTCTGATTTATTGTTAAATATCATAAACATTTAAACTGTTTCTTTTTTATGAGAGGCAGAATGTGTGAGTGGATAACAGGAAATGCCTGTAAAGGCTCTTGTCAGCATTGTTTGTCCAACAGTGAAACATGATGTCTCAGCAGTATAAGGCTGGAGATATACTTGCAGTGAATCTTATATTTGTGTATGATTGGTTGAGTCATGAGTGTGATTGTAAATGTACTTGACTGTTTGTGTTGCATTTTATCTCTCGTAGACTGTGTACAAGAAACATCAGTGACGCGTAAGGAACTCACCATGATGTAAATTCTGAGTTTAGAACTCACATACAGTAATAAACTTAAATAATCAATACTAACGACAGATCAGGTTAGGCAACAGATAATCTGTAAACAGAGCACACTGTCCGTACAGTCAGCATCACGTTTCATGAACAGTTTCCTCGGGGAAACGGTCTGGTGTATCGGTTTAATGGGTGACCCTGTTAACTGGTGACTTTCAGCCAAATAAACCTGTAGATGTTTAAAACAGCAGCTGTTGAAAACAGAATATTTGCTGTCAAATGTTAAAAATGTGTTCATCAGTTAATTACAGAATAAAATAACACAAATGCAGGAAAGGACTCAGTATCAGTTAATACGGTCACTTGTTGAACAGAAATGTCTGAAGTGGCAGTCATCAGAAGTTTAGATCACAAAAACACACACAACTTAATTGTTCATTAAAAACCAAACATGTAGCATTCAGAACCTGAACAGATAATAATTTATAAAAGAGAAGAAAAGAAAATAGAAACCTTTTGAACCAATTTGCTACGGCAACATATATCACCTCCAACATGACTTCCTGCGCTTCATTGAGAAAGGCTAACATGGCAGAGGGATATTAACACAGAGGATAAAAGAACACTCTCCTCCTCCCCCCTCACTGTGTGTTCTCCTCAGAGCAGAGCATGCTGGGAGACTTTGAGATCAGCCGAGGAGTCGGGTGCAGAATACAGATCAGCAGCAGGAGAACTGAAGCTCAGACTCTGATTGACCTCTATTTAAAAACACCTGTGCTGTTACTGACCCACAAACTTCTCAACACCCCGACATCCCCCCTCTGTCATGATATTATTTTCTGACTCAGAGATTACAGACGAGTTTAGTGATGAGTGAGTTCATCAGGTTCAAGTCATCAGAGGGTTTGTCTGCTGCTTAATTTGACACTAAATGAAACCTCAATTTCAGAGAGTAGAGAGGCAGAAAAACTCTAAATCTAAAATGTTTTAAAGCTGAACTTTGTCCAACCTGATCCACAGTGAGAAGTAAATCAGAACAGAGTTACAGCTCTTATTAATCACTTCTCTGTGTTCATATTTCAGCCTGAATCACATTGAAATTCAAAGTGGACACTGAGAGGAGTTAGTTTGAAACTGAACGAGGAGATTAAAGACTGAGCAGTGTTTCTACAGAGTCATCAGCAGCAGTCTCCAACAGTCCTGACACCACAGTGGGATATCCCAGGAGGTCTCTGAAAACATGCAGTCATTAAGAGCTCACATCGTTCTGATGAGATTATTACTGTGGAAAAAACAACATCAACTGTGTTTATAGAAGGAGAGAAGCTGAAGCAGATATTTCACTTCAGAGGAGACACACAAATGTCTCCCACCAACGCTGAATGTCATGTTGAATGATTCTATGCTGAGGTGAAATACCAACCACAGCACATCAGGAAAATGAAACTCACAGACAACAAGCCTGAGGTGATTGAGACAAAGTGACTGTTTGATGAACTCTGGACACTAAATGTTTAACATGAACCTTCACTGGAGACACTCACACAGAAACAGATGATACACTGTGTGTAAAATACATCCACAGCTTCAGCAGTGTGATTCATGACAGCTGAATGATCTGACTCCATGAGCTCTACAAGCTTCACATTATGGACTAACTTAAACCTATTGAGCATTATGTCATAATGGAGCTGTCTCTGGTCTGTGTTTAAATGACATCAATGTGTGACTCATCACTTAGAGACTGAGATACACTCTCCAACATCACAGGAGAAGAATGATATCAGTGTTTTGGAGGAAGAACTTCGAGAGGATGGAAAAATCTATTATAATATTAATATTGCAACAAGTAAAGAATTGTGAACAAGCAGAAGTCAGTCAGTCTCTGCAGAGAGGAGACACTGGACTGTTGATGGAGCTCTTTGTCAAACAAAGATCGTTAGAGACAGGTAGAGCTGCTTTCTGCTGCTGATGTTTAATATGACACGCTCTGCCTCTGTCTCAAGCTTCTCGTCACATCATTAGCATCAGGAGCCTTTTTAAAGGATTTTAAGAACACATCAGCAGCTCTCTCTTTATCATCCATCAAGCTACAATAATTCTTCATTCTTACAGTTTGATTTCTCTGTTCATCACAGCTCACAGTTTGTTGTGTCATGATGACCAAAGTGTCAAAAAGCTGATGTGCCACACACACACACAGACACACACTTTGTCTGCAGTCAGCGTGCAGATCAGTCAGCTGCAGGTCAAACTTTGAGAAGTGGAGCAGGCAGGAGAAGCTGTGAAGGCTGGCAGAGTGTCTGCAGATTAGCCTGGCATGGGTTAGCACCGCGCAGTCAGAGGCTTTTCTCTCATGCCAAAGCTAGTATCACACACACGATGGGGCGAGCAAGGGGAACTGGAGAGAGAGAGACAAGAGGAGAATCTGCAGAGCAACATTGACACAACAGCAGCCAGGAAGACACCTGTCAATCAATGCTGAGTCATGAATAAATATGTGACTGTGTGTTTTCTACATGATGGACCTGCCTGTAGCTTTAAGATTGATAACATCATTATTAACGTGTAAAAGATGAAAAATGATCTTCTGAGGACAACAGACTGGTATAGTAATGACATATTTTTGTAGGCCAACCCGAAAAAATGGCACCGGTGGTTCCTACAAAAATTCGTCTTTGGGATTTTTGCATTGGATTTTGGATCACCACGGTAGTTTCAGTTAGCTACTCGTTAGCAACCGCCGTTGAAAGTTTGCGTAAAAACTTGAAAATTCACAAGTGGGGTCTTAGCGCACGTAGTTTACCTCGTCTAACAAAACATCAACATCTCTTCAGCTTGTGCTAACCACAGACCTTATTTCAGGCGTCTAAACACAAACCCATTCAAAATCCCCATTGACTTTTAGAGGTTTGATCCACGGCGCTAAAATGCTAACTCACTTCCTGGTTTTAGGACTCAAAACTACACCAGTCTATGACAATAAAACAATAAGTGAAAAGCTCTCAGCACAACAAAACACACGAATACACTGAGTCACTATGACATGAGAGGGAGTGCTGTTATACTAAATATCAGCATGGCTCTGATTCAGTCAGAGTAACAAAGCTGAACGATGATTGTTGATTGGTTGGTACACGACCTAAAAGGTCAACAGGAAGAAGGTCCAATAGTAATTAGTTAAAAGGGGGCATAGCGCCACCTACTGAAGTGAAGTCAGACATACTTCTGACTTCTGGAACAAAGACTGGAGTCAAATTAACTGAGCCATAACTGTAGCTCGACTGAACTGAGCATGTAATGAACTGAGTGTTAAAGTTCAGGTTCTTCCTCTAAACGCACAATTTAACAAATTAATTATTATTCATCCTTCAAAATAAATCTGTCCCTGAGCCTCATGAATAGCTCTGAAGACTCCACCATCCAGCTTTTCATGTTCACACCACGTTTCATTCAGCTTGATTCAGTCACAGTTTGTCCTTGAAAATGTCATTCAAAGCAGGAATAATAAGGGTTGTAATTCACTGCTGATTGATAAGAATGAACTGTTTTATATCTGTGAACATTGGAGCAAAGCATAAAAGGCTGTTTTAACTTATTCAAAGAAAACTTTATCATGATTAATAACTCAATCTGCTCCAGTGTTTGAAATGTTCCAGAGGTTTCTCAACATATTGACCAAAAAGCTTGAAAAAGAAAAAGGAAAAAGGTGATAACAGTGTGTCGTCTGATCACACCGAGGAGTTGAAATCACATCCATGTGGTGTCGATAAGAGCCCAGGTAATGTGTCATACTGAGGAACAGCCCTCCAGGTATCTGCTACATTTATTGGAGTCGAGGAAGCAGGGAGGAAAAACATTTACCTTCTCCAGCCAACACCATCAGTCTTCTTTAACAAACTTTATTACACAGAATGAACCATCCATCATCACATCTCTACACTGGTCTCTTCAAATACATGAATATGATCATTTTCTGCAGCTTGGTCACTGCCCAATGCTTCAAAGTGTGTCACTGTATTTATTCAACTAGCATCATCTCTGGACACTCTCCAGAACATCATTGCTTTTTTTATGGTTACGTCTTTGACCTTCATAATAATGAAACTTATTTCTTTATGGAAGCCCAGAACAGGCTCATATCCATTGTGTTTCTGACTCTTGAACATGTTTTTACAGGAGGTTACAGCACCTCTTAGTTGTTTTTTGGATGTTTGAAAGTGTTGAGATTGAAACGTTTCTGAGTCGTCAGCTTGTTTCTAAAATGTAAATCTTACACAAACACATTAAAACATGTCTTCAGACGAAACAGATCAAACATTTGATCTGCAGGAGGGCAGTGTAATAAAGTGATGAAAATTAAATAACAATTGTACCATGTAAATAACTAACCTGATCTCTTTTTGTCTGTCTTTTCTTTCTCCTCATGCTCTCCTTCTCGCTGCAAACGTTCAGGTAAGAACATTTCTTTTCTTATATTTTGAATGGCTGTTTACAAACCTGTTTATGGATGTGTTACTGCCACCTACTGGACTGGAGACACACAGATGAAACTTGTTGTTGGTTTAGTTTGGAGCAACACAATAAAGCTGACTACTGCTCTGATGACGTATCTCCATCTGTAGACACTTCAGCAGCTGTTACACACTGATTGGTTTATTTGACTCATGTTTTGAATTTTATTGATGCTTTAATGATGAACATGTAGGCTCAACATGAAACTGTGTGTTAGCAGAAGGACAAAGAGTCCTGATGGGAGATGAAGACAGAGCAGCTTTGTTTTGAACAAAACTCAGAGAGACCTCAAATTTACAAGAGGAATGTTGTAGCTCTATGATCTTACATTCTACTTGATTGAGTTTGTTTTCAATTAATGTGAAACTAAATAATAAAGGAAGTAGTTATGTCCTTATCTGAATTTGGCTCATGGTGACTCTGAGATCCATCACAGATGGTCTGATCACAGTCGCCAATTTATGAGAACAGTTTTATCAATATTGATATTGTTTTTTACTTTTGACATCAATGAGTTTGTGTTCCTTCATATTGCAACATTTGTTGATAAGATTATTATTATTTTGTAGTTCATATGTTTAAGGAAGAATTGATTATAAAACCAGATGAAACCTGGTCTGAGTCAGTGTGAGGAGGTCAGCTCTGAGGGGGGAGAACTCAGGTGTGTGTGGTGGTCTGTATGTCTCTAGATCAAAGTAAACAAGTCTGACTGGTTCATCAAGCAGAAAGGAGAGAAACATATGAGTACCATTTTAGTACCCTGGAGCACGTATGACTGTATATCTGCAGGGGGTGAGGCTCTGCAGCTCTCTGTTGTTACTGGGCTGCAGAGGGGTCAGAGCTACAGGTGGTCTCTCTGCTCACACTGGGTCACTTTGAACCTAATCTTTCATTACTCTTAAATATAAAGCACACTCTGCTCCCACCAACAATTCAGACAGAAAATATGAAGAATTTGGTCAGAGGCTTTAGAGGCCTGTTATTGGTTATTTAGCATCAAGAACGCTGTGAGAACATCAGTGTTTAGTGTTCAGATTAAATTACCAGATTAGACTGCAAACCTTGTGCATGTCCCCGCCCATGTCAGAACGTCCTCTGTTCAGCTAACGTCGGCTCTTTGGATGTATCGCATGTGAATGTAACTCCCCCTCTCTCCAGCCTCTCTCCTCCTCTTTCATTTTATCTCATTAACTCTCCTGAGGACAAAGGGGACAATGTCACAGCTTTCCCCTCACCTTCCTCTGAACTGCACAATCACCTGTTTGAAAGAAAGGCTCCAGCACACTTTTATTTACCAAGCAAGACACTCAACCTTGGTGTGTGTGTGTGTGTGTGTGTGTGTGTGTGTGTGTGTGTGTGTGTGTGTGTGTGTGTGTGTGTGTGTACATCCATTGTGTTCCCAGGAGTCTGACCGCTGCATCAACATTAAGTATTAAGAGACCTGCTGGGTAAAATAACAGCAGAGGTGGAGGGCTGCAGGGGGCAGAGAGAGGGCAGTGCTCTGTGTCCTTCCTTCTCTGTCTCTCCCCTCGTGGTGTTTTAAAGACTTCTTTTGTGCAGCTCTGAGTTTATAAAAGTTTCATCCATCCAGCCTCCATGAGGGACTGAAGTCAGCTCTCACCGAATGTTGACAAAGCGTGTTGAATCAAAAACGTCACAGACACATGAGCTAACCACTTTTCATGCTGAAACTTCTTTTTTTTTAATTGAATGTTTCAGTGATTCACAGTTTTTGTTCTTTAGTGCTCCTGATCTTAAACTTTTTTTTCTTTCTCACCTCGACTACGTCCTCAATTGTGAGCCAATCAGAGCAAAGAAAAACTCTGGCTCTGCATATAAAAAGCTGTTTGATTGGCTGCCTGTTCTGTCATCTGTTAATGAAGTGTTATTGTCTTTTGTTTCTGCTCCGCCTGGAGAGTTAAGTGACCTTACATTAGCTGATAATTAATATTGAACTCAATTTGCAGACAACAATTTAAGTTCACTTTGTCGCATCCACCCACCAGAGTCTGGGTCAGCGATGCAATATTTCTACATCCTCTTGAACTGACTTCAGGTATTTGAGTGTGTTAGTGAATTGTCTTTTTACAGAACATGTTTTAAAATAAAAAGCATCAGAAGAGTCTTTTAATTGAAGTGAATTGGTTTGTTAGTTCTTTAATGGAATTTCGTAAATGTGTTATTTTTCTCAGCCAATCTCATTTAACCCCTTAAGTCTCTGCTCACAGTGTACCTCAATTTAAAACACTGAAGTTTGACATTCATATCATCATCTCAAAGGTTAAAACAAAGGAAGGGATTACGTTATTTAATTTCCTGTATTTTAACAGTTCTGAATCCCTCTGCGGCATTCTCTCCGTTTAGACAAAAGTTTCCCTGCAGAGAAATTAAACAACATTTAGAGACGACAAAAAGACACAAAGTTCATCATTAAAGAAAGAATGGCCATGGTCACAACTCAGTTTGTCCCTTCAAAAACAGTACAGTTAAATGTCCCGCTACCTTGGTGAGAGTAGTGTTTCAGTGTTTTGCTGAATAAGAACAAATGTCTGGCTCAGTTTGCTCCCTAAAGACACAGAATCAATGTGAACTCACCCACTGGGGGGTTTCAGCCCCACTGACTCCTCCTTTAACACCAAACACTGTTATTTGTCCAGCTGGGACTCTCTGAAACTCTTTGTATATCTTCTGCTGTGTTTTACAAATACTGCTGCCCTGATGCATCCACAGACACGGTGCACTTATTTCTCTTCTCACACCATGATGGATGATCATTGTGTTTTCCCTGCATGCATTGGTAGGAGCTTTGTTTGTTTGTCGACTGAAACATAGGAGAAGCATGAGGAAATCTTTAAGATGATGTCTGAACCTGTACAGTAGTGTTCCAGGTGAGGTACAACACCTGTCTGGGAGAAACTATACCTTCTGAAAGAAAAAAAAAACTGTTTCAATCTGAAGCAGTTTCTGTATGACGGGCACATCTTACCATCAGAGAATTCAATCATCCTGTGAAACTCTGAAAATTAATCTTTTGAAAGGGAGCCATACTCTGAATTTTTAAATCCTTAAATACACAGAGGACGATCAGTGTCCAAATGGATTTCTATCATTTCTCAGTTGGTAGAGTCAGTCGTCCCTCAAATAGACGGTCGAGGGTTTGCTTCACAGCTTCAAACGGTATGACCGATGAGTCTTTGGGCAACTGTTGCTTTGTCGTTGGCGTATGAGTGTTTATTAATGGGATTAGTTTTTTCTGATGGTCACTTGAGATAGCCGCCTCTCCATCACTGTCATCAAGAAGTCCACAAAATGTCTTTAACAACTTTAACAATGTAATAAAGTCATAACTTTTGTTTCCATGAAAGAGTGTAATACATGAACTATATTACTAAACACATGTTCCACTTTACATTGTGACATAGCATCACATCAAGTGTGACTTCACTGTACCTTAGTTCACTTTTTGTACTGGTGCTTAGCAGCATTGCTGATATCATGATCTACAAACTTTAGCATGATGAGAACATCGACCTTAGTGTCTTCAGTAAAGAGGATTGTGCTGCCTGCAGGAATGAATGTGAAGGATTCCAACACAAACACATTAGGGGAGGATTATTAGCTGTGCTTTGTGCTGACAACCAGCTGCAGCTGTGATCAGCTGACTACACACCATTTGTCTGTGAGGGGATTATTAAATTATTATTATTGTTCTGAGGATAATATTAGCCCTGAACCTTCAAACAGAAATGACTTGTTCTGGTTATATTTGATCTTTTTTTAAAGGTTTATTTTTGGGCCTTTCGTGCCTTTAATTAGAGAGAGGACAGTGGATAGAAAATCATAGAAAGGGTGGGGAATGAGATGTGGTAAATATTGGATTCAAATCTGGGCCAGCCATTTGGACTATTGACTCATTACATCGGACAAGCAGAATAACCATGAGACTACTGGTGCCCAATAATTTAGCTTGATATCGTGGATGGGTTACTTAATATTTAACTTAAATTCATGTATTTAGTCTGTGTGTAAAACCAATCCAACTGTCTTTTTCTTTTCCATACTCCATGCATCGATAGCTGTTCTTATTTTAGCTTTACCTCCCCTGTGACTGCTCTCTCTCTCTCTCTCTCTCTCCCTCTCTGCTGCTGCTTGCTAGATAACTCGTCTATATTTCTAGGCAGCGGGGCACACAGACCTGCCAGCAGTCTCCTCTGTGTGGTGATGTTTCTACTACTCCAGAAGAGTTCTCACACAGCCCTCGAGTTAGACCAGCTCTACTCCTGCAGCTGTCAACAGAAATACACAGGATGTAATGTAACCTGATAGCAGTCTTTTCCTGGATCACATACCTATAGGTGTCATATCTTTGATGTCTCTGCTTGAGGAAACATCAGATCATCAGCAGATACAGTCTGCATGTGTGTGGAACATGAAGATAAAACCTGGAGATAAAAATGAAGCCAAAGAGAAATGTAAAAATGTGCAGTTCTTTGAATGAACACTAGGGTCTGACTATGAAAGTGATCCTAGTCTCCATGTTAAAACATTTAGAGCAGAATGAAATTAATGTAAAATTATAGGAAGAAACTGTTGTCTCTTTGAATTGATGACATTTAAATTATACTGGTCCTTAAAGTCATGCATTCAATGGGCGGTAATCTTTTTGAGTGACAAGTCGGTGCCTCTAGCTGCCTGCAAGGTGTCTCCACAGTGAAGTTTCTGAACTTGACTTCTTGGCTGTTTGACTTCTTGTTTTCTTTCTGGGATGTTTTTTTCTCTGAGACTATCAGACTAATAATCTGTCTTTATTGGACCCACAGACCGTCCAAAATGAACTGAGCTCAAATTATTTGGTTTCTGAAATTGTACTTGATGTTTCAGCACTAACTATCAGGTTTCAGTGTGTGCTTCATCCTGTCTGGCTTGTTTACTTGTTCAGTGTTTATCACACATTGACTGGTTTGTGGCTGCAGAGCTTTAGAGTCAGCGGTCGTCTGCAGTGATCACTTCACATGTTAGGTTACTCTGTTTGTGTTGGTGACCTGCTGGATTTCTTCTTGGAGATGTGGGTGAGTCCCTGAAGTTGTGCTCGCTGTCTTCTTGTCTTATCAGTTCATGAATCAGTCCTGCATAAAACCGTCTCATCCAAAAAAGAGTCAATTCTGCCTCCTAAAACCCAACATGGAGTTTTTTGGCAAAAACATCAATTTTGAGGCTCCAAAAAATTAAGTCAACTAATAAATGGGTGACATCGCTGTGGCTACATTGTTGCTTGCAAAGTCTACTTTGCAGCATCACGCTTCACAAGCTTACAGTCACTCATTTGTTCCCAGCATGCAACAGTGTCAACATGCTCACAGACCTTTTTGTTCTTCCTTTGAGAGTCTTTAACCTTCTTTCTGTGAGGTCACTGACGTCCACTTTATGAATCCCTCACTCGTGTCTCTCCATCTGTTCCTCCTGTTTTCTCTCCTTCACCATGTTTGTTGTGCTGCAGCACAGTGATGCAGTGTTTTCAGAAATGCAGTGAGGAGGGGGCTGCAGGAGGACTGTTGGCTAGAGGATGAAGGGAGGGGGCAGGTTTCCTGAAGCCTCTGCTCTGTGTCTGCTCTTGACAGATTGATTGATGAGAAAGTGAAGCTTGTGTTGTTGTCAGGCTGGGATTCATCCTCCTGGCTGTGCAGATCCACTTATCCAGGTTTAAAGTGACCTGAATAGAGAAGGAGGGAGGGGTTTCCTACATGCTTCAATGTGAGGTGAACACACACTCCCTGCTTGAACACACAGCCAATGAAAGAGCACGGCTCAGTGATGGAGAGTCTGAAGGACAGATGAGGAAGCACATGCTGGACGTTCATGTTCTCTGTCTCTCTCATTCCACAGTTTGAAAGGAGCATCACTGGCTAAATGGTAGACAACACAAAAGAAGAAAAAACAAACAGAGCAGGAAGGCTCTCATTATGATGGATGATGTGTCATCTCAGAGGCTTTGTAGAACTACGGGTCCCCTTCAGGGTCATTTCTCGGCTCCATTTCACAGGATGAGCCTGAGTTCTCTCAGTATCATCGCCTGAATCACAAAACACTGAAACCTTTGTCTCCTGTCTGCTGTTGACTAATGCAGCATGAGATCTGTGAACACATCAGACATTCAATGCAGTGAATTTATGGTTTCAGTCTCGTGCTGGAGATAAACCGAGCTTCTTCAGTTCACCTGAAGCCTGAACTCTCAACGTGAAGACCAGAGAGAGACGACAAAGTCTGACTCTTTCCTCTCTGACATCCTTTCTTATATGGACATTAGATTTCTCTGTGTGTCTGCTTATTTGTATGCTTTACACTCAGTCTCTGCTTCTCACTTCTTTTCTCTATTCTGCCTTAAAAACAACCAAACAGCTTTGATCACACTGAGAAGGCTTTGACATCCTGCCTGCAAACAACAGACATTTGGAAATAATAACTTCATCATGATCAGAGAGAAAAGAGACGTTTAAGTTCACTCACAAACACTCTGTCAATTTAATATTGTTAATATTTAAAGAATTATTCTGATCTAACAGCTTTATTCATGAAATATGAAAATGTATTGCCATTCATATTTTAATGCAGAGAGAAGTAAATATGAATATGTTTTTATAATGAGCAGAGTTTGTAAATGTAGAGTGTTAACTTTGCTCCGTGCATGGACGGCTGCTCCCTCATCAGAACAGCACTTTCTGGTGCTGATTTTCTATGTCAGCTGTTCTTCATCCAGGGTAGACTGAGTGGCTCTTTTTTCAATGAACCCTGCTTTACATTTCTCTTCACCTCCTAACTCTCTTTAGTCTGAGACCATCAGTTAATAAACGGATATAACATGGTTAATACATTACATAACATCACTGAAAGTATCTTCAATCCTTCTGTTCAGAACATCAGGGTACTTAAAATGAGCGTCAAATCACTGAGAAGATGTGAGTGTGAGGACAGGACGAGTAATAATCAAAGTAAATCATGTGTCATTATAACTACAGATAGAAAACAAGAAGTGATGTGTGACTCTGAACAAAAAATATAATTTAAAGACCTGTTGAGTCACTGAATAGATCGTAAATAGATGGTGACATGTCATTTTTTATTCCTCTTGATTTTAGCTGATTGAATTTAAACCCTCTTGTTTCATGAGCTCCACTCTCCTGTGTTTCACTTTTTATCAGACAGACGAGACACAAGTAGATTTAGTTAAAGGTGAAAGAATGTTTATTCTGCTTGAGTAGATCTCCAATCTTTCACACTGCAGGCCCAATGACAATCACATCAATATAAATATTCATTAATATGCAAATGAATCCAGATGTTCAATAAGCAACAGATGTGAACTTTTGTAGACAACAGCTCAGTGTGAGAAACTGCACAGAGAGGTTGAGACAGAAAATAAACGACAGCATGGATAATTTATCACTTTGCATTTAATCTGCACTCATTATTATTTTATAGGAGAATTAATCATGATGAGATTAAAATCTTATTCTATTTGAGCTCCTGCTGAAAAGATCATTGACAAAAAAGTATTCAAACATCTGGACTCATAAGATGAACTGAAGCCTGAGCAGCAGTATCAGGACATTGTTTGTAAAAAAGGTTGATATTTTTACACAAGAGGACAATGATATTGTTCATGCAGGTGAGCTCACAAACACACAAAAAAAACACATTGACAAACAGTTGTTGTGAGCAGCACCAGCAGACTCAGGTCCATGTGTGCCTCTCAGTGTATGGAGGACACACGGTTTCCTTTCTTCATCATCATCTTGTATACGTGGGCTCAGGCTGGTCTCTTTTTTCCATCAGGTTTCTCTGCTTCATTAAAGCTTTCTTTAGACCTTCGCTTCAACATAGTGTAGCATATAGATCACTCTGTGTCTCTGTCTGCAGCATTGAATTATCATTAGTGGTGTGCACATTACTTTGTCTTTCCATCTTAATGATCGAACTGAGAATTGAGCTGCTCGAATGAATCAGAGGAGCACATCAATGAACGACAGTAACACCACAGCAAACTGTTTCAACAGCTCCTGCTGAGTCAGCAAAACAGACTCTAATGAGAATGTTTCACTTGATGGGACGTTTGACTGTAGTTTATTATCAGGATCATCAAGTAAGAGAAGAGGGAAGAAGCATCAATTGTTACGGAACCAGAATAAAACCCAAGCGCGAGACCAAGGAACAGATAACAACAATTTATTATAAACGGGTAAAGTGACACTGGTGACAAAAAAGAGCAAGAGTCCAAGCTCCAAGGTGCGTAGTGTAGACAAAAATCCAAGTGACTCTCCAACAAACCCTAATCCAGCACGCGTGAGGTGAAATCCAAGTGAACACGATTCGACGACAGGACACAAGAGGCAGGTAGGGCTGGACTGGGAGCTGACGAAGGGAACACAAGAGGAGGGTAAGTACAAGCAAATTACTAGGAACATCGAATAACAAGGAAGCCTGATTTAGAGAACTGATACCACGGAGGGTTGACAATAATCTGGCGCCGGCTGCATGTGGAGAGCCGGCTTAAGAGGAGGAGTTGACGAGACGTGGAATGAGTGACACCTGGTTGTGCAGCTGAAACAAATTGTAAACAAGGGGAAGGGGAGCACACAGGAGGAGAAGACAAACAGGGAAACCAAACAACAAAAGTGCACACACTAACAAAACCCCAAATCATAACATCAATGTACGTATTTGGGTTAATTTAAAAAGCTCTAACCGTTGTGTCAGAGGAAAATCTCTCCCACAGTAAAATATTTCTCTGCCAGGTATCTCTAATTCTGCATATCACATATTCTGGTAATTAAATTATCAGTGGAAGCCGGTCAGTGTGGTAATGTCATAGATCATCATATTTCAATAAGTCCTTATGAATTCACTCTGCAGAGATTTAAAGCTCAGTGAGTCAAACATCAGCAGACTGCTCCGTCTGTTTAGTTAATTACAGTTCTAATCTGATAGTTCCTCATTCAGCAGCTGATAGCAGGGACCTTATTCCCTTTGTCAATGAGTCTCAGGTCTTATTGTTATCATGCTGCACATCTTACATTCCCTGTTTGATGTGGAGCGGCTGTTTGCCATCCTGAGGACTCTCTGAGTAGATGAGGTCAGTGCTCGCTCCTCACCTGGACATGGATTAAAGAGCAGACAGATATTACAGGTGACTTGTTGTCTGTCTTGAATCAGACTTTCCTCCTCTTTTCATTGTGTCCACTGACTACAGAAACAGATGTAAACAATAATCTAGAGGACACACTGAAGGCAGAGAGGTAACTACAGAGTCATGGTTTAAAGTTCTGGGCCTCTGATCGAGCTGCTGCGTTTGAGGAGCAGATGAGAGAGAGCGAGACTGAACATGTAGAAAGTCATGAAAATGCTTTTTTCTCACATAGAGGATGCTGTCACAGAATTGTTGTATTTATTTCCTTTTTTTTCTTCTGCTACTAAGACAAACAAAATGCTCTCTGCTTGTGGCGACATGTTTCCATCTGTGGACATTTTAATAAACAAGCTGTCCAGATTACTACAAAGCCCCAACAGCAAACATGGTGACCAGATACAACTGATGCTAACCACACTGACAAACACAGACACACTGAACAACATGCTGCAATTACACATTCAAACTGAATAAGAACTGCAGCAAACACACAGGAGAGAAAGAAGTGCAGCAACTTTACAACCTCAGAACAAAGGGAGTGAAATAAAAGATCAAACCTGCTCCATCATCACACAGAGATCATTCACTCAAACATTTTTAACAATAAGAATATCCCCATAGGATCAGACATTAAATCTATGACATGACTCCAACATTACCTCTGGAGAACAAATAATACAAGTGTTGTTACAGTAAAACTGTCTTCATGTAGTCTCACTGTGGAAATAACATTTATTGGTGAGATGAGATGGCACATCAACAAAGATGTAATAAAACGTTACAGTCCCTCTGTGACAATAATACATGTAGATTATTACCCATAGGACCAATACAAACACACTGTCAGACATGTTGGATGGTTATTTGTTTTATTTACAATCCAATGAATCCTCTGACTTTCAGACTAAACCAGTTTGGAGGAGTCGTCTCCACAGAAACCAGTTTACTACATGACAGTAAACAGCAGCTTGTTTCTCATGAACAATGTGCTGCTGAGCTCATCCAACATGTTGGAGAAGACAATACAGTGTGTCATGATGAGACTGAGACTCCAGCCTGTCTCTATGGTTACGGCTGTATGTTGTTCTCTGTGCTGTTTGTGTCTTCTTTGCTTCTGTTGTCTCCATCTCTGCCCAGCTGAAGCTACTGATTGCTTAACGAGCTGCACCTGGCCTCAGACCTTAAAAACTAATGCAACCTTCACGTGCTCCTCGGACACATCGTATTTACTGTATTTACAAGTTATAAGCACACAAACTTCCTTCTGAAGTCGTAGTTACAAATGGGACATTATGATGACACCTGAGCTTTGACATTTGTGTGACATTTCAGAGATACGGGAGTGGGAACATTTACCTGAGGAGCATTTAATGTCCTCCATTCTTCCACACATACAAAAGAACACAGGAGCTCTGTACCTGCTTGTGAAAATCAAACATCAGCCACAAGAAAAAAGTAGGGAGTCTTTTGGAGTGGGGACTGCTGTGTAATGTCTCTCTGACAGGTGTTTAGTCTGTTGTCTCCTTGTTTTGAGTCCTTTGTTTGCTTTTATTAACTATTTAGTTATTTTTGTGTCTTATTCAAATCCCATAGTTTAGACTTTGTAAAGGTGTCTTATGTGCTTTATTGGGACACACTGTGGATAGCTGCTCGCCCCATGGGGTCACCTCAGAGTGGTGCGTACCATTACTCACTTTCTAATGATTCTAAATGAACCATGTCTTTCTCCATAGTCTCAGGATCACATTGATTTTTAGTCTGAGATTGTCAGAGGAAATCTCCCAGCACACAGCTGTCACAGTTTTCACAATGACTGATGACATTGTCTGAACCACAGCGAGCTCACACGCCTCATGAGCTCTGTCATGAAGCTGGATATTAGGTTTGGGCAGAATTTCATCAAGCAGACATCTAATTTTTTCTTTTCTTCAGCTTTGTGTTTGCTTTGCTGGGAGCCTAAAATCAAAAACCTACCTGTTCAGATTATTATCCAGAGAGTCCTGACTGACTGACAGCTGAGAACAGGGAGTGATCATCCTCAGAGAATATATATTTTCTCAGGCTTTAAAATGAAACGCATGGAGCTGTGTGTGAAGGAGAAAGTCTGCTGTCATTTCCATCCTGTATTTTCTGTCAGTCCTTTAAGTTTAGTTACACTGAGGTGAGTTTGAACTGATTTTGAAGGTTTCAGGTGAGATTTCACAGATTTCCATTTAGCTCAGAGGATAAAACACATTCTCTACACCTTCTCTCCTCTGATCTTGAACATATTTAGCCTCACTTTGCTGTGTGAGCAGTCAGATGTACAACCTCACACTCCATTTCCCAGCAGTCATCGCTCTGCTCACCCTGAAGTAAGAGCAGTCTGGGTGGGTTAAAGGTAAAACACTTGAGAGTTAGCCTTCTTCACCTCCAGGCTTTTAATGCTTGGAGTCCAAAGTGTGAATCAGAAGATTTTAGACACCAAAGTGTAAACAAGCTTGAAGTTTTCTTTTTCTTTCCCACTTTATCTTTCAGTCTGCTCACAGTTCAAGTCTCTCTCAGTCTTGTAGCTGCTCTCTCACTGTCGGTGACCTGATGACTCTAGTTTAAATCCTGCCTCTCATTTTATCTTCACACATCTCCTTTGAGTCTGAAAGTTTCCTCCAGCAGGTCAGACAGTTTCTCCATGAATCAGTTAAAGTGTTCTCTACATGTCTTCATGTTATTCATGGAAACATCTCTCAGTTAAGAAGAACTGTGTTGTGAATTGTCTTGATTTGGACCCAAGAGCACGACAGAGACTGAGGGAATACGTGAGCAAGATTTAATTACAAAGTGAATCAAACAATGGTGCCAAAGGGGAGGGGTGGTGAGAAGTCCCAGGATCCGGTGGGTTGCAGGTGTGAGGGGTACAAGCGACGAGGTGCTCCAGTGGATGATCAGCAAACAATCTGAGAGGCAGAGCAAAGACAAAAAAAGTTAGCTCCACACGCTAACTCAAACAAAAACAACTCGAGGTTATATCAGGGCCGAAGTTGAACTCCTACACGTGGTAGACGGAACGATCTGGCACTGAGTGAGAGACAGTCTGGGGGTTTTGTACAGCCCAGGTTGATTGTAGATGTGGCACACCTGGTGCCTCCTGAGGAAAGAAACCACACCCACCACACTCAATCAGGGAGAGAAACATGAGGATTATACAGACCGGGAAAGACAGACAACCCACAATAGGAGAAGGAGGGGCTGCCCTGAAGAGAGACATGACAAACTGAACATTTATCTTTTTTTTAACATCCTGCATTGAATCAAAACATTCACACCAACGACCCTCATGTTTGCTAGAATAGAAGAGATCTATAAAACAGTTAGACTGGAGACGACAGGTTTCAAGGTTATGAACTTTCTACCAACATCTTGATTGTTTCATGTAATTTGGTACCACAACTTTAACCTATCATAAGTAAGTCTACCAAATAACACTAAAATGATTAAAGATTTTTTTACAACAAAGTTAACAAAAAATCTTTTAAAATCTTTAAACAAATTAAAATCTTCATCCTGAAGTCTATTTTTGCATAACATTTGATTTAACTTTTAACTTTTGTCTGTCCTGCATTAGATTTTTCTTGTTGAAACACATTTAATTCTTACAAGAACAGTTTTTGCAGTCATACAGAATTTTTGTTGTTTTATTCAATTGATTGAAGCCTAAAAGTTTACAAATCACTTCAGCTTAGAGTTTTTTATTTGTTCTATATTTTCTTATTTTTAATTCATTTTGCTTTTCTTATTGCCTCAGGGAAACACATAATACAGATCATGGTGGAGACTTTCCTGTTGTTTGATTTCTATAAGAGTGTGTCTTTCTTCAGCCCTGTTTCAACCGAGCGGTTTGTCTCAGTACGGCGGGCATTTTGCGATGTTTCCAAAAACTAATCCCGGGAAAGATTTCCAAATAACCGATCCGTACCGTCCTACTTTTTGGGACCCTTCCGTTGGGGTGCCAAGAATATCAAGCTGACCCGAAAAGGTGGAGCTAAACATAGCTGTCCGTTGATTGGTTGCAAAAATTGTCACTTCCCGTGTTACGTTGGCAAACAAAACTCTGCCGTGTTTAAACCATTGAGTGTAATACATAGCTGATTGTTTACATCTGTATTTCTCCTCGTGGCACACAGCCTTCTCTGAAACAAAGCCTGATTGAGTTTTTATAAAAAAAAGAACCACATGCCAGTGACAGAGTAGATGAATTGCTGCATGTCTTCCATTGTTGGTTTTGTTTGTGTCGCTTTTTTCTCATTTGTGGAATTTATTAGTTAGCGGTTAGCACCAGCCAGTCTGCTCAGGATGAACGATTCAAAGGTGTCGAGGTTCACATCCATGCTCTGAAAAATGAATCTCAATAACACGGTGAGCTTCAGCAGCTGCAGAGACAGATTTAGAAGTTGAGGACGCACCATCGTCTTTTAAATCGGAGGTGCAGAAGCGTTTTATTGTCTCCTAAATGATTTCTGGCTAAACAATCAGAACTTGAAACGCTGCTTCGTCGCACAGAATCAAAGCTTCCCTGGCTTAGTTTGACCAAAGGAGCGTGAAAAACAAACACGGAGAGTTACGGTGGTTTGTCTAAGCTAATCTTGGTCTTAAACGGCTATTTCTTAAACTTGCTCTTTGGTCCCTACGTTTGCATCCCAGAGCTCAAACTAGACTCTCTCAGGTCGTCATGGAAACCTCAAACAGTTTGAAATAAAGTCATTTTCACGTTTCTTCATATTTGAAGCTTTAACACACCCTGACCAATCACATCAGAGGTGGTTTGTTTGTTTTTAAAAACAAACAAAGTGTTTGGAGTCTTTTCAAGAACAGAATCCTTGATTGAGACATCAAAGGAACGCTGAGGTCACAAAGTGCTCAGAGTTCACTCCGAGCTTCATAACCACTTTGAGCAGCCTCTCGATCAGTCGCTATTTTCACAGCCAGTCGGTACTTTTACAAACCTTTAAAACACTTTCAATTACTCGGTTTTCTACGAGCACAGTCAGGAGTTTCTACCTCTGTACGAAGTTTAACTGCAGCGATGGGAGTTCCTGAGCTCTCTTAGGTTCCTTGGGACTGTTGGTGAGGATGGCCTGCCCAAACAACCCCCCCCCCCCCCCCACGAGGATGGCCTTCCCAAACTTCCCCCCTCCCCCCCAAACCTATCCTATCCTATTCTTCTTTCTGCATCTTGTCCCATCTCCCCCATCCCATTTCAAGCCCAGCTCAGTTTAGCAGATGGCTGTTCCGTCATGAGCCCGGGTCTGCTGAAGATTTCTGCCTGTTAAAAGGAAGTTTTTTCTTGCCACGCTATGACGGATTAAGCTGGGCTCTTGAAATATAGCCAAAAGTAAGGTCCTTAACCTGCTTTTTGTAAACATAATGATGAGCATGGTCTTGTAACCTGCTCTTTTGTTAATGTTAACAGACAAACAGTAAGGTCCTTTACCTGCTTTTGTAAAGTGTCTCGAGATAACGCCTGTTATGAATTGACGCTATACAAATAAAGATTGATTGATTGATTGATAAACCCTTTCACTCAAAATCCAAGGGGCAGAAATCTGGAGGATACCTGCAGCAGCATGCAAGACTGTGAATACCAGTTTGAGTCAGGGTTCAAGGAGGACAAAATGTCCCGGCTGGTGGCAGAAAACACTCATTTAAAAGCACAACTCAAAGATTCTGAGTATCAACAAAAAACATTTTACTATAAATATGTAGCTGCAGACAAGAAAGCTACACAGCTGAAGACCAAGCTGAAGAAGGCTCGCTCTGATCTGCTCCAAGCAGCGCATAAAGCTGCAGCTTTTGAGAGCCAACTTGAGATGGCCAAACAGAAAATGGAGCAGCAAAGCACCAACGCCACTGCTGAGGTTTCTGCAGCCAATCAGTGCACCAAGACTGAGGACAAAGACGCCTCAGAGCTGATCCTGCAGCTGCAGACAGCTCATGAAGATCTGGACAAATGCACCATCAAACGTCAGTCCAGTAAAGACCTGAAGGAGGAGGATGAGCAAGAGAAGAAGCAGAAGGTCTGTGCTCTGAAGACGAGCATCCTGAGCTTCAGTGAGAAGCTGCAGCAGGAACAGGCTGCTCTCATGAAGAAAGCCACACAAATGGATCCATGAATCAGCCAGTCTGCTCAGGATGAAGAGGTGGAGAAGATTAACTTCAACCTGCAGAAGCTCCAAACTGATCTCCGGAACCAGGCCCTGAGTCTGAAAACAGTCTGCAAGGAGAAGAAAGCTTCCAACAAATCCAAGTGGGTCAGAACCCACCGGGAGCAGCAGACTGACGAGCTGGACGAGACAGCAGCGAGTCAGACAGCTGCCGATGTCGAGAAAGACCTGCAAAGGATCAAAGAGGAGTCTCAGGCGGAGCTGGAAAGGTCCCGCTCCTCCTTCACGGCCGATCTGGAGAGCCTCAAACTGGTCAACGCTGAGCTCGCTGCTGCCCAAAAAAATGCCCAAGAGGAGCTGCAGCAGCGGCAGAAGGAGTGGCAGGATGAGAGGAGCTCCCTCTTACACGCCATTCAGCTCCTCCACAAAACCCTGAAGGAGAAGGAGGAGAAGTGGACAAAGAGGGAGAGCTACATGGCCTACAGGATGGAAGAGCTGGAGAGCAAGATGGAGGAGATGTTAGAGAAGAGAGCAAAGAAGAAGAGAAGCTGGCTGAGACGAACGTTCACCTGCTCCAGCTCCAACAAACACCGCTGGTCTCCTGCTCGCTGCACTGAAACATGTGCATGTGAAGAAATCAATAAAAAAACAACTAAATTAATGAATGCATTCATGTTTCATGTCTGTAGAGAATTGTAGGCGACATTTACAGTCAACCTTTAAGTGTGATGAAGGCTGCAGCACTGTCCCTGCTTCACATGGTTTACAGTTAATCCAACTGTTGTCCACTTATTAGGTTTTTATAAATCAGTATGACATATTTCTGATGGTGAAACTCGGAGAGCGCTTACTTTGAGGTGGAAATAAAATGTTTGATGAGCTAACAAGTCAGGATGTCAAGATGAATCGTGACAAAACAGCTCCACTAACCTGTCAGTTCTGAAGAAACCTTTAAGCAGGCGAACATCATTATCAGAGTTGTTATTCGTCAGATTTGATGACACCAGGAATTCTCATCATAGCTCCACCTTTTTAAATCCTGTCCTGATCTCATCCGACAGAATCATTAAAATCACCAGTGTGGATGGACAGAGGCTGAAGGTTTTTGTCATCCTTGTTGTGTAATGAAAGTTTCTATTTATTTCTTTATTTATTGCTTTCTCTCAGGAAGTCACGATGAATCACAGGATCTACACTGGTATTGATCCCTGCACACACACATACACACACACACACACACACACACACACAAACAAACAAACACAAGTACAGCCTTCCAATAACCACTAGTGACTGTTTTTGTGGGCAACAAAGTCATCAAAAAACTCAAGCACATCTCTTCTGACAGTCAATAACATTAAAGACATACTATTGGACTGAAATAGCTTTTGTTATTTTCAGTTTATACTTAAAGTTATCTCTAAGACACGGTCGATTCTCAATATGTAACAAAGTGTCATGTTTTCAGTGTTTGTGTCTGAAGGATAAACAGAATATCTGTCCAGGTCTGTCTGCTGTGTCTCAGCATGTGTTGTTGTAATAAGTCTCATTGATGGAAGTTTAAAGTCATCGTGTTCAGGGTCAAAGTGAAACTCATTCAGAACACAACATCAGTCTCAGTTAAGTCGGGTTTACTGCTGCTGCCAAAAGCTTCTCTGTCCAAATCCCCTCTGAAAGATGGCTTCAAGAGATGACCAATAAGAGCAAGACTCTCTGACTGAAAAGTCTGAAAAAACTGGAAATAAAAAGCTCTGTAGTCCTCCAGAAATAGGCTCCTCCACTTCTTCTTCCTGCTCCTCCTCCTCCTCTCTTTTATAAAATCCATCCATCTCTCCATGCAGCTGTGTCTCCCTCTGTGTCTCACACTTTGACGTTGTTCAGATTATATTTGGTTCAATCTGAGGATTGTTTTTCATGTTGGCTCGATCACAATCTCCTCCCTAAAGCCTCAGCTCTGAACCCTCACAGACTTTAACCTCACAAAATAATTCAAGTGTTGTGGACAACAGCTGAAGTCCAAGTGGACCAAAGTGTCCTGCAGAGTGTTTGTGTGGTCTCCTCATACAGCATCATCAGCTCCACATAGAGAGCTGACAGCACATTGAAAAGCCCTCTGTGATCAACAATCAGCATCTGTCTCATCATCTCCTCTGGGCTCCACATTCAGGCTAAAGCTCTTCTTAAAGGGATCTCTTTTAAAGGGTTCAGTCTCTGCAGGCTGATTTTCACATGTAACTGACCATGCTAGCTGCAGTCTGTGTGAGAGAAATGACTGTGTAAGGAAACGTTCACAGAGCTCATGCTGTGAAGACTTCTTTAGAAATAGTCAGGAAACTGGGTCAGAGGGAAAGTACAATCACTGATTCTGTTAAAGGGAAATTATTACAGGGGACTGGCAGGAAATGAAATTTAAAATCCTTTTCTATTTTCATTTGTAACCAGAACAGCAGAAACGTTAAAAGAAAAAAAATTAAACAAGTTCATGACCTTTCATAACTCCGGTTTTACATGAGACGATGTTCTCTCTTCTTTGTCCTCAAGGTGAAGTTTGTGCTAAAGTTAAAAAGTATCTGTCCTCCCTCATGAAAATGTGGAGTAGGAGGAGGTAGAGCAGACAGTAGTTGCTTTGTAAACATGATACCAGCGTGACATCCATGAAGGCTCAGAGCTGACTGAGATGTTAATAAAGACAATAAATCAGAAGAATCCAAAGGATGCTGGTTGTATATTCATGTCCACGTCTCTGTGACGCTGCAGACCTGACCACACTGTCTTCACTCTTCAACATGAAATGATACACACGTTCTCCTCCAAACACACATTAATATTTAACACCAGAACAAAGACCAGCAGCACAGAGCTCCAAAGTGTGAAACACTCTTGGGGATGTCTTATCTTCTCTGTGTTGTTCTTTCCTTTGTAAACCTTTGGTTTGAAGGCCACTGTGGGCTCCTCTGTGCAGCTGAACAAAGACGCATCTCTTCACCTGTCGTCTGGAGTCACCTTCACACCAGCAGCAGGGAATAATGCTGCTTTGTAGGAGCTGCTTTTGTGTTTATCTTCTACAGCAGAGACTCTGGTCAAAGTGAACATGGACTCACTTGAGCTCATACACCTACCATTAATAGGACAAAGAGAGTCAGTTCACTTCATTATAGCTCTGTGTGTGAAACAGACACAGTTAGAGATTGTTATTCTGTGTTTTATATAAGGACTGAAAATCTGTTGACATGTTTCCATGATCTGGATTGATCTAACAGCCTATCACACAACCAGTCAGAAACCAGTTAGTCTACAGTGTTTTCATGTTAAATTGAGTTTGAGCTGCTGGTGAAGAAAGTGGATATCTTTTGTTAGACAGAAAGTCAAATAAGTGGAACCAAGCTGCAGATAAGCAACAGTAAACAATACACCCTCTGTCTGAAGAAATTTGATTGGGGAGGGTTCTTCATACCTTCGTCATTATCTGGATTCTCTTGACCTGGATGAATTTATACATTTTCTAGGATTTCATGCTGGTAAATATTTGGTCACAAAAGAGCGAGCAGAGAGGTTCAAGTGTTTTTTGTCTTCTCAGGAAGAGAAATGTTAAATTAAGAGTCTTCTGCTGCTGTGACTTTCTGAGCTTGTTATTCTCACCCAAAGCTCACAGCTGACCTCCTCCAACACAAGAGGAATCACAGAGTCAATAAAAAGACAACAACAGGAGATTTACACAGAGACACCCTACACCCTCTTTGATTTCGTACAGATGTTCATTTTTGTGAACAAAGCTCCTATAAGGCTGTTAGTCTGATTGATTGTAGAGATGATGTAAATAGAATCAAATATGATGATCCACTGTGACCATCACTGCCTTTTGCACACATTCAGAATACTAAACTCTAAACAAGTCAAATGAAAACATGTCTTTAATTAGAGTAATAATAGGTTTGTCTGAGGGTGTTTGAGGCTCAGCAGGCCTCAGAAGTGAAGGAGGGATTATCAGAAGAGTCCAGACGGAGCAGGGAGGGAGTTCACATGGAGTCCTGTGCACACAGAGCAGATGGACAATGAGAGGCCTCATGAAACCAAACGGGCACCAGTATAACCATTGACATGATCACTGGAACCATAGCAGCATCAAGATGACTATGTCAGATATTAAACTGACGGATGGAGGATGGTTCAGGCCAGACAGAGAAACAAAGATGGAGAATATTTTCTTCATTGATCTTGATGATGGGACTATGAAAACAAGGTTCTCCTCAGTTTGTTATCAGGAAAAAATGTCAGCTGATTCCAAACAGAGTCAAAGACTGACTGTCTGCTCTGAGAGAGTTTGTTATTCACGTTAATATATCAATGTAAAAAGGCCAGGTTGTGTTTGTCAGTGAATTTAAAGGAGGCCTGCTGTCATCATGTCCTAACTGGATCTGTTATATTGTTGATGCTTTTTGCTTTGAACACAGTATGAAGCTTGAAGTCAAAGAGAGAATGGCTGAAAATACTTGATAGCAGCATGCTAGCTCATGATGCTAACCCAGCTAATGTACAGTAATTGCCTCCATCCCAGCAGATTATGCAAATCACTGCACACACAAGCTGCTTGAAAACATATTCTGTTTGTTGAGCTGTTGATAAATGATGAAATGTTTTCTTTTAGTAAAACTTATTTATTGACAACAAAAACCTTAATACAGATTCACTCTGGGCACAATCCTTTGGCAGTACTTTATTACCAACAGAAAGGCAAGATTAGAAATCTTCATCTGCTTACATTATATAAGGAACATGACAATAAAAAGAGCTGGTTTAGCTTCAGGGAGCGTGATACAAAAAGACCCCGAGATTAGTAGACAAACCATCAAATAAAGTGACAATGTGAAAAAAAGTGATATTTCTCATCTGAGATATTTTCTTCCTGCTCAAAAATGACAATCAATGTTTTAAAGCTCATAGAGCATTAAATGAAAAGCAGCAGAGAGGGACTGAACAAATGGAGACTGATGTGACAGTGAAGCACACACGTCTATTCAAGCTGAAAAAATGTGTGTATGCATGCATCACTTTCTTTTTTTAACATGAGCTGTCAACGCAGAATAGTTCTTTATTTCCATGACATACTTCATAAATCATGTATATGATATAATAATATACTAATATAATAATATTCATGTATTTATGTGATTACTGATGAGTGCCAGAGAATGCATGAGCATATCTGAGCATGCAGTCTAAGAAAGACAACTCCATGTTAAGACTTTGTGATGTGACTCAGTTTGTTCTGCATTCAGCAGTGTTACAATGTAGGTGAGGACATCTTTGAATTAATAATACAATAAGCTCTTGAAAGGGACTTCTAATGAGATTAATTACAGAGCACTAACAGCAGAAAAGTTCAGGTGAAAATCCCTGTGATAAACCGAAAAAAAAAAAATCTGCATTGTCTCAGAGATGATTTGCTTCTGTGATTTCTCAGCAGACATAAACTGTGTTGGTCCTGAAGGTGGAGCAGAGGTCAGTGAACTTCAACAACACAGAGAGCTCATTTAACAAGTGAACTTTAGAGGAAACATTGAGCCTCACACATGAACAAACGCACAGTTAAACTGAAGACAGCTCAGAGCTCACAAAACACTTTAAAGTAGTGGAAAATAATATATTTAGGTATTTTTATGGTCATCCTTCATTCTGTTAGTTAAAGCAATCTGAAGTTAAGACTTCAGATTGTTTTTGGCAGCGAGCCACCTGTTGGTATTTCTGTGTTCCATTCGATCCCGGAAGTTGGAAAATCTGAAAATTTCATCAGGAACGACCCTAAAGTTGGAATTCTGACTCAGAAACTCTGAGAGCCTTCCGTAGTCCGTGTTCAAATCCAATATGGCTGCTATGTGCATCAAACTGTCACTGTTTAGTTTATTAACAGCTTAGACTTTTTGTGTAATTAAACCAATCACACCGATGGTGTCGTTCAAGTTCTCTCAGTGGAGGTGTTGTCATGTTATTTTTGGTCAGAAACTATCACGTAGTTATCGTCTGGTATTAGCTAAAAAAACAAAGGTTCTCCTGGAGGACTTCCAACTGAAACGCAGTTAACTCGGGTGTGAAGTCATTCCCAGCTCCAAGATCCAATTTCCAAGGGAAATGGAACGCAGGATTTAAAACGACTCTTTGGTAGCTTGTAACTTCTTTAAAACGAGTCTTTGGTCGAGTTCTAAAATCAGAGGTTCCAACCTTCAGAGTGAGACTCACATGGTGATCACAGAGGGGGGAAAGCCTTATACCTTAATGACATCATCATAGAGCATTCTTTTTCTTTTATCACAGATGTGACATCAGTTTGATGAATGTTAAAGCTGTTTCTCAGCTCGTAGTTCAGACTGTCAAATTATTCATTCATGTTTTTCTTCATTTCATTTTGAATCTCAAGCTGTCTTCTGGTAAACATCTGACAAGATAATTACAGGTTTGGATCATGATCATTCAGAAGTAATTAGTGAGGGATTTTAGATCAGTTTAATTATTGATCTCTCTCTTGAGAGTCTGGATTTAGAGCCACACATTCAAAAGAGAATCTTGTTCTCCAAACATTGTCACACACAGAGCTCAGTTTGTTAAGAATTCATTTGATTGGCTCATGTTCATGTTTCTCTCTGAGCCTTGTTTTAATTCAATCATCAGTGTTATATTCAGACCAGGTGGACTGTTTAAATCAGTAACAGTGAAGTTAGAATAAGGAGGCTGTCTGCAGGAGACGAGCTGGGGTCAAAGCTGAGATCATCATGAAGAAGAAGAGAAGCTGCACACGCTCTGATTTGTTGAGGCTTTTCATCCTGCTGCTGCTTTTACATTTGTTCTAGAAGAAGAGGTGAGATATTTTACAGGCAGGGACGCAGGGGACAGAAAACTACTTGAAACTGTCACTTATATATCGTTTCTTTAATCATGTGAACACAGAGCCTGAGGATTGAGAATGAATCTCACTCCCACTCTGTGCATTATTTCTTTAAAGCCTGCTGCAAACTGTGAAGCTTTTTAAAGGCTTCTCCTGCTCCACTAGCTTTGATTGTTTTTCTTTGGCCAGCTCTTATGGTCACTCTGTATCAGTTTTAATGATGTGAACACAAAGCTGGGACATGAATGAGTTTGACCACACTGCAGAGTCAGTCGAGCGAAAACATCAAACACTATTAAAGAGTGAATTGAGTGCCAGAGGAATGTTTTCAGAGCTTTCAGACCACAACACTGATCCTCAGCCTGCACAAAAGAGAATCCATCTCATGGTCCAAAACATAAACAGTGTTCTTAGAAACGACAACAATCCTGTAATGTGCACTTTAGCTTGAGATAATGCTGAAAAACACAGTTTGTTGATTCTTTGCTGCATTTATAGTCTGTTCGTGCTTCCTGTTTTATTTTGTCTTTTCTTTCCTTGTGTCTCTCACTCTGACTGTGTTCCAAACCGCCAAGTAGACCAGTATTACGTACCAATGTGGAAAACACAAACACTTGAGATCCGCTGTGTGACAAAAATTCCCAGATGTCACACTGTTTAAAATCCACAGTATGCATCAGACCAGTCTTACTGTTTCCCACAATGCAAAGCGTCAGGTCACAGATTAAAATGACGGATAGCAACACTTATTGCAACAAGGGAAATCATCACAATAGGATTAAACAACACAAACATACCACAAATGATCTTATGATTTTCAAAAATCCTGAAAATCCAAATGAATCACTTGTCAGCTTTTTTCAGACTCTAAGTGGATGATACACTGTAGCTGTGTTTGACGTCAGCTGGACTGTTGTTTACTTCTTCATCCTAAAACAGGAAACCAGTTTAACCGAGCCTGTCATACTGTAAAATAACCACTGACTGTCAGTCATACTACACACTTTAGAATCTAAGCAGTATGCAGCATTGTGTTTGATAGTACTACGTTGTAAGAGGTCTGACACAGCTCTTGTTTGTGTTTTTCTGTCATATTCCTGAGTTCTCAGTTGGCCTTTAGTGTTTCCTGTTTTTCTTTTGTAGTTCTTGTCCCCTTTGTTTCGGGCTGAGTTGTACCTCCTGCTCTTGCGCTTCCCTCCACTTTGATTGGCCTCACGAGTGTCTTGTTTGTCACACCTGTGTCCAATCAGCCCTTGTTAGTGTCTGTGTGCTCTCTCTTCATGTCAGTTTGTCATGTCATTTTCTGAAACTTCTCCTCATGTTCTGTGGACTTTTCATCAAACCTTTTTAGATATCTGGAAACTACCTGAGTAAGTCTTTGTTTGCTTTTTACTCTTTTTGCAAAATATTTTTTTATAGATCTTTAGTCATGGTTTATTACATAACATGACAGTAAGTCTAATTAAAATAACAAAGTACAGTTTTTATTAAGAAGTTACTTTGTCGGGGCGCCGGTGGCGCAGCGGCAGCGCGCGCGCCCCATGTAGTGAGGCCTTGCTCCTCGCGCGGGCGGCCCGGGTTCGCGTCCGGCCCGGGTTCGCGTCCGGCCTTTTGCCCATCTCCCGCATGTCTCTCCCCGCTCTCTCTCCCAGTTTCCGACTCTATCCACCTTCCTTCACTATCATTAAAGGCAAAAGGCCAAAAACAAATCTTTAAAAAAAAAAAAAAAAAAAGAAGTTACTTTGTAAAATTTTAGTCACAGAGTAGAGAAAAGAAGAACAAAATACCCATGACTGTATGTATGTCGGGTAAGTATTTTTAGGTCATGGTCAGTCTGTGCATTCACATCCAATGTGAAGCTACAAGCTAACGTTAGCATGCTAACACAACAATGCAGGACACGGGTAGGGCAGCTCAAGCAAAGATTGCCCATTGCTTACGTTTAAAGATGGTATGCTCCATTTGATAACTCATTCTTCCTTTTTATGTATAAAACAACATCCTGTTGTGTTCATAAAGGATAAAGATGAGTTTTTTCTAGAAGATTGTTCATTAGCCTGCTCTTAGCCTGAACATAATGACTTACTGCGATAATAAACTCTACACCAGCTCGAAACATGTTTTTTTTTCTTGTTTTCTTTTCAGTACAGTATTCATGTTTGCCAAATGTCAAATTTCAGGGAGACAGAACTGTTTAGAAAACACCTAGATACTAATAAAACAGAGCTGAGTACAAAGCTCATTTAGACACATAAATGTCAAGTTGTTGTCTTTTTTTTTTTTTTTTCAAACCATGCTGAGTAATAATAGATCGACCTCCACACAGCCTGTTGATGCTCAATTATATTCTAGAAGTGACTTTACAAACAGACCAACAAAGGTTGATAACAGGAAAGAAAAGCTGTTGACTTTTCATTACATTTTATTTGCATGTTCTTCCTCCTGATTACTGTTATGGAAAGCTTTGGATGATGATTTCATATAATAGGAGTGTTTATGCATCTTGTAAAACAATTAAACTGGTAGTCAAATGTTAATTTTGGCTTTTATTTGCAGCTAAAACATGAGCAGAAGGGATCTGGCTGCTGGAGACAAAGAATTGACTCTATGCCTCTACGGCTAACCGTTAACTTTCGTTATGTTTTCTCTCACCTTTCCTCCATGTGTTTGTCTGTCAGTAGTATCGGCTGTTTTAGATAGAAACAAAGACCTATGTGGTCTGGTTTCAAGGACTTGATGATACACTGTCATTCATGGGGTTCAGTATCTTCACTGTGTTATGAAGGTGTGACTAAGGCTCCAGCACAGAGACATGCACATCCGTCCCTCACAGGAAGAAAGACTGAAGGTGTTGATATGTGTCAGTGTTATCAGTCCTGGCAGTGTGTGAGCAGATAGAGGTCCAGCAGCTCTCTGGTTTGGATGTTTGATGCTGGAGGACAGATTCTGAAAAAGAGCAGTCTTCATTTTTCCTGCCTTGGGCGATGTCACCGTTCTGGTGTTAGCTTGTGTTTGCTGACAGACAGCCTTATTTAGTGTGAGTCAGGAAGTGAGGGTCCTCTGGGGTTTGTAGTTCAGGTACCTTGAATGAATTTAGTCACCCAGGAGACGGCTGGGATACAACTGAGATGAGACATCAGAGCAGAGGAAGTTAAGCCTGAAACCAAATACTGTTAATTTAGCTCCACCAAGGAACTCTTTCAAACATTTTCAAAGTTAACATTCTGCATTTGTCTTTTAAAACTTTGATTTATTACATAAGAGTTGATGTAAAGCAGCCTACTCCAAGGATGGAAAATAGCAGAAATCCTGAAGTAAATTTAACCTTTGTACCAAACATCATTAAAAATGTTGGGACTGTTTCAGAGATTTGTTGATCAAATATTATTTTTTTCTGTTTAACACATAAGCTTTTAAAAGGCATATCATCTGTAGTCACACACAGTGAGCTCATGTTCAACTATGTTGACAGTATTTAGCTGTTTATGGCGTGGTGGTGATTCTAACACTTTACAAGTATCTTCAGCGTTTTCATGATCACTCCTTGAATGATTTCTCGTGGGGAATTAGTCTTGCATCAAGAGCATGGCATGATAAAAGAGAAGAAAGACTTTCTGCTCTCAGGGGTGAAAAATAAATCTCATTATCACAGCATGAAGAGAATCAAAACATGTTCATGTTTTATGAAATATACAAGTTGTAACAGTAAAGAGAGGAAGCTCCTCAGCTCTGATTTATTAGGAATCAAATTAATGTCGTTTTTTGAATTGAATTGACATAATGAAAGCTGCTGCAGGTGCAGGTGAGTGATCTGAACAAAGCTGCCTTCATGTGTAACCTGCAGAGAGCAGCTCTCAGAGACACAAAGTCCACTGGAACATGATTTATCATAAAGCTTCTGTGAAAGCAGGAGACAGTCAGAGCCCTCAAAGAGCAGGGACTTTGGTTTTCTGTCCCTATGGACGTTTTATTCATGGTCAGTGTATCAACTGATAGAAATTGAAGCTTTCTTTCATGTTATAATGTGGAGCAGAAAGACAGGGGATGATAGGATTCAAGGATGCAGACTGTTAGTGAAAATGTTGTTCAGGAGAAGTTAATGAAGAGTTTTGTTGTCTTGTTGTTGAATACAGTAAATATAAGACTAATTAGAGAATGATTCACCTTGGAATACACGCTTCAGGATTTATATTTTCTCAGATACTTGTTTAAGAATTTCAAGTGTGGATGAAGTTTTAAACTAGATGTGACCTAAATGTGTTCAACATTAGTCATGATCAAAGTAGGTCTCTAATTATAAAGTGTGAACATAAAAACATGAAGAGCTCAAACAGTAACCTGATCATGTGACGCTCTTATAGAAGCAGTACTGTGCTCTACATTTCACATGATCAGTCCTCTCCTCACATCAGCTGAACTACGGAACTCATCAACTCAAGTCTGTCTGCTCAAACACAACAACCACATCTGCTGTTTGAAACATGACGAGAAACAAAGAATGGAAATCTTTCTGTATATGATTGTATGTTGTTTGTCTTCAAAGGCCTTAATAACACTGTAATATAACCAGTGATGCTGAACATGACCCTTTATATAACTCAGTGGTTCCCAAAGTGGGGGACGGGAGACACAGTGAAGGGGTCTCTGTAGGACTGCAGTAGTTCAAGAGATTATATGTTCTGCTTCTAGCGTTTCTTACAATGAATTACAAAAAGGGTGTAACAATGTTTGTCCTGGTGTGTGGTGTTCTCATGTGGTGTCTGTATAGGCCTTACAGTGGGCCTGGCTGTGTGCAACATTAAGTGTGTTAACCACCTCCAGGGACAATGTGGGGCCCCAGTCCCTAGAACCATTACATTTGTGGTCGTGGGCTGAACCCCTGATCTAAATGAATTAAAATCAAGTTTTATAAACACTGAAACGGTTCTTGCTGCTTGATTCTCCCTTTGATAATTTGAGTCATTTATGGCTGCAGCTTCGAGACTTCTCACCTCATACCCTTTCATGGTGTAACCCGTTGGCTCTCAGCACTGAGGCACATTGGTATTCAGTGTCAAAAATACATAAATGGCACCAGGCGAGAGGGCGTCTGATGAGAGGCTCCGGTCTGCAGCCATACATTGTTGGATAATTTAGATAAATATTAGATCTTAAAAGTAAGCTGCTGGTGGAGTTTTTAATGGACAAAGATAAACAGAGAGCTCAGTGTGCTGTGTGACTTTGTTTGAACAGTTACATTTAAAGATGATTTCTCTGCTGCGCTCTGACTTTAAAGTCCACATCTGTCCCCCTGTGATGATCAAACAGCACACTGAGCTGTTAGAGCTCTGAATGCATTGAGGCTCAGATTGCAGGCATGTTGCTGCTCTCTTAGTTAAACAGACTTTTAATTCATAATGAATATTTCACATGAAAGCACTAATAGTCTCTAATGGAAGTGAATCTTGTTCCCCTCAGGACATGATATGAAGCAGCTTCAAACGTTGGAGGAACAGGATTGAAAGGATCAAATCAAAGATTATTAAAGTGGTTATTGTTTGATAAATAATCTGTGGTGAAGATGCTGCTGACTCAAAGGATTATGGGTAACTTTGACTTCACATTGAGACCCCACAGAGGACAGCTGAAGACAATTCACTGCAGGATGTGAGAGGCTGTATGAGCTCACATTTACACTGATAGTATGGAGGATCATTGAGTGCATTACAATAGTAGAGTAATTATTGACATTAAAGTTTAGAAAGAATCCACGAGGTCCTGAGTGAGTCAGAAAACAGCTTTTGTGTGATTTCTGTTCACTGTAATGTAAAGTATGAATGTTATTGGTTAGCTGATCATTGCACAACATGATCAATAAACTATAAAATAACTTTAGATCTTAGATTCAATCACACCACAGAAAATGAAAAGTCTACTCCCATGAGTCTTTGCTGTTCAGCAGCTCGGGGCTCATGCAGGAGTCATGAATATGTAGCATTAGCTGAATGGACTCATCCTTCATGTTAAAGGTTCATATTATTTCTTGACTGCAGCTAATACGTTAGCTTGACATTTATTCGGTGCATTAATCACGTGCAGAGGCTGTTTGAGTCAGTGTGACCTTGATGTGAGCAGAACAGAAGAAACTCTGCTGTGTAGTTCATGTGTGTGTTTCAAACAAGTGATGGAGAGAAAAGCTGCACACTTCTTTAGTTCAGTTTAACTTGTTTGGATACATCTCTGAATAGTGCTGATTATTTTTACTGTTTTGTTTTCTAGTGATTCCAGTTCTTCCATTCAAACACAGATTCAGACACACAGACAGCAGCAGTTTAGTTTGGGAGCAGTGTGCAGTTCAGTGTCTGGCTTTGAGAGTTAACAACAAATTGACTAGAGGAGCTGGGGATTGAACAGCCGACCTTCTGCTCAGAGGTCAACCCGCTTATCCCCCTGAGCCACGACCACCTACACTGCATTACTCATTTGTCAAACAGCATTTATCGAACAAGTCAAAGTTTACTGTGAAACTGTTCAAAATAACCTCTTGTGTTGTATGAGTGATAAAACCTGCTGACTGCAGCACACTGAAGCAGCTCCACTATAAATAATCTAAACAGTGAGATCCACAGAAAACAACAGAGCTGCAGGCTTCCCTCCAACATGACCTCATGATGAGTGTCACCTTACAGTTTGAAGATGTTTATTTGTGTTACAACAGGCAATAGAATAAATGACTGTCTTTGGTTCACAAGCTTTGTGTTGTTATCTCAGATCTAGTCTCTGAGTAATGAGATGTTTCTGTCTTCTGTTTGCTGAGTTACACTTTTAATAACTGTTTAATCAAACATAGATCTGTTTATACAGACTCAAATATCTGTGTGTCTCATACTGTCACTTCATGTCTGATTGTTCAGTTGAATCAAATCATTTTGTCAGTCAGTGATAAATCTGATCACAATGAGTGAATGTATGAATCCTCTCCTCTTGTTAATGCAGTGTACACACTGAATGTATGATCTAATAGTCTCTCTCTCTCTCTCTCTCTCTCTCTCTCTCTCTCTCTGTAGGTAAGTGAAACAGATCACTCAGACTGATTGAAAGTGGACTGCCTCGAGGCATCCCGTTCACCAACACAGCCAGCTCTGGTACAGTAGCAGCCTTCACACTGCAGATTCTTTGTTTCTCTCTGTTAACACACACTGACTCAACATATCATGGAGGATTGATGTGTACATGCTTTTTTCTCTTTCACGTTTGTTTTGATCACATGTTGGTGACTTTGGAAGAACTCCTGAAGTTTTCAGGAGTTTTTGATGGTTGATTGTTGTTGAAGTTCATTGGTGTTGATCTTAGCTGTTAGCTGAAGATGACAAACATGATTCAGAGTAATGTTGTGATTGTTAGTAGAGATGGATTAAGGGCTTGTGTGCACAGATGACACTTTTGCTATGTCAGCTCCAGTTTTCAGCACTCTGATTTCTAACTGCTTTGCTGTAGTTGACAATCCCTTCTGTTGTTTCTTCACCATGTTGACACGTTCACCTCTCAGTGGTTGTAGCAGTCTCTGTCTCTGAGGGGAAGTCTCTGTGTTTCTCTTTGACTCTCTCTGTCTGTGTGTCATGCAGCCTGAGTGAGTTCAAATAGAATCTGAGCTTCAGTTTAATTAATGGAGGATTGGATTGTGTCTGTGAGGGCAAAGGGAGAATGATCTCTGCAGCCCTCACACATTAAAATCTAAACACACACACACACACACACACACACACACACACACACACACACACACACACACACACACACACACACACACACTGACTCTCCTCTGATCGGTCATGATCATAGCTGGCTGAGGATTCCCTCATGTACATCTTACCATCATTTATTTATTGTGACTCCAGTGAGATTGGATCAGAGAACGAAAGTGGATATTTTCATTTTAAAGGTTAATTTAGTTGATAAAGAAACAAATGTTTGTTAAAAGTAGGATTCTGTTTTGTTTTTTTAACTGATAATGACCCAGAGATGGACATTTTTCTCAGGATAAAATCTGTATTAACCAGAAACAGTAATAACTACGTCTGTCAACTAAATGCCACCAGACTCCATTAACCAAAAGAGTCATTTTACCTCACAGAGCTCTGGAGTCGCTGGTTTACTGTTTCCTTAAGAGTTTTTTCATGAGCATAAATAATTGAGTGTGTAGTAACATATTTTATTAGGTTACTGAAAACAATATTTGTCTATTGAATTATCACTCAGTGGACTTTAAAGTCAGTCAGGCTGTTTCCATTTAAATGAAACCTTTTGTTGTTCTTTTTTCTTTCAGTGAATCTCACAGTCTTTAAACGAGCCAATAACTTTAACATCAATAGATAGACATCAGTGTTGTCAGGTGGAAAAAGTAAAAATATCTTAAGATATTCAGAAGCTCCTTTTTATATGAACAGTTCAAAGAAGGACTTTTACCCCCCTCTAACGTCTCACTATTGATATACATATGACAAAGACATAATGGTGGGATGAGGATGTTTTAAAGCTGTGCCTGTATTGGAGAAAGAATCAGAGTCAAAACGAGCATGTCGACAGTATGTGGAGATCTTGCTGTAATAACAGAAGTGTTTTTTTTTTCCTCTTGTGCTTCTTTAACTCTATAAAACACGTTAGATGAAACACTGTCACACCAACACTACACTGATGCTGATTGAATGTAAAAGCACAAAGGATGAGTGAAGGCAGAGCTTCATTACGGTGCTGTGAACTTACAATGTGAAAAGGTCAGAGTCTGCATCATGACCTCCTTGGTTTAAGATGCTGCTGTAACTCAGCTTCTGGCCTTATTATACTCAACAAAAATATAAACGCAACACTTTTGTTTTTGCTCCCATTTGTCATGAGATGGACTCAAAGATCTAAAATTCATTCCAGATACACAATATTACCATTTCTCTCAAACATTGTTCATAAATCTGTCTAAATGTGTGATAGTGAGCACTTTTGCTTTGCTGAGACAATCCATCCCACCTCACAGGTGTGCCACATCAAGATGCTCATCAGACACCATGATTAGTGCATAGGTGTACCTTAGACTGTCCACAATAAAAGGCCACCCTGAAATGTGCAGTTTTTGCTTTATTGAGGGTCTGGGGACTCAGAACCAGTCAGTATCTGGTGTGACCACCATTTGCCTCATGCAGTGCAACACATCTTCTTCGCATAGAGTTTATCAGATTGTCAATTGTGGCCTGTGGAATGTTGGTCCACTCCTCTTCAATGGCTGTGCGAAGTTGCTGGATATTAGTGGGAACTGGTACGCGCTGTCGTATACGCCGGTCAAGCACATCCCAAACATGCTCAATGGGTGACATGTCCGGTGAGTATGCTGGCCATGCAAGAACTGGGACATTTTCAGCTTCCAAGAATTGTGTACAGATCCTTGCAACATGGGGCCGTGCATTATCTTGCTGAAACATGAGGTGATGTTCATGGATGTATGGCACAACAATGGGCCTCAGGATCTCATCACGGTATCTCTGTGCATTCAAAATGCCATCAATAAAATGCACCTGTGTTCTTCGTCCATAACAGATGCCTGCCCATACCATAACCCCACCACCACCATGGGCCACTCGATCCACAACATTGACATCAGCAAAGCGCTCACCCACACGACGCCACACACGCTGTCTGCCATCTGCCCTGAACAATGTAAACCGAGATTCATCCGTGAAGAGAACACCTCTCCAACGTGCCAGACGCCATCGAATGTGAGCATTTGCCCACTCAAGTCTGTTACGGCGACGATCTGGAGTCAGGTTAAGACCCCGATGAGGACGACGAGCATGCAGTTGAGCTTCCCTGAGACGGTTTCTGACAGTTTGTGCAGAAATTCTTTGGTTATGCAAACCAATTGTTTCAGCAGCTGTCTGAGTAGCTGGTCTCAGACGATCTTGGAGGTGAACCTGCTGGATGTGGAGGTCCTGGGCTGGTGTGGTTACACGTGGTCTGCGGTTGTGAGGCCGGTTGGATGTACTGCCATATTCTCTGAAACGCCTTTGGAGACGGCTTATGGTGGAGAAATGAACATTCAATGCCCGAGCAACAGATCTGGTTGACATTCCTGCTGTCAGCATGCCAATTGCACGCTCCCTCAATGCTTGCGCCATCTGTGGCATTTTGCTGTGAGACAAAACTGCACATTTCAGAGTGGCCTTTTATTGTGGGCAGTATAAGGTACACCTGTGCACTAATCATGGTGTCTGATGAGCATCTTGATGTGGCACACCTGTGAGGTGGGATGGATTATCTCAGCAAAGCAAAAGTGCTCACTATCACACATTTAGACAGATTTGTGAACAATGTTTGAGAGAAATGGTAATATTGTGTATCTGGAATGAATTTTAGATCTTTGAGTCCATCTCATGACAAATGGGAGCAAAAACAAAAGTGTTGCGTTTATATTTTTGTTGAGTGTATAAAGCCTCTTTGTTTGTCTTCATACCAGCATCACAACATGACTGAACCAAGAGTCAGACGCCTCTGCTGCACAGCACAAATGAAGCATTGTAACCTCTGATCTATTGTTCTTAACAGAGCAGTAAATACTGTATGTGAGGGTGTCAGGCTGAAATACTTGTATGCTAATTCAGTGTTGATTCAAGTGAGAAGAAAAACAAGAGGCAGGTATCTGTGTAGAGAGTTTTCCCATTCTAACACTGTATGCTCCACTGCTGCTTCCATTATGCTAATGTTCAAGCTGAAGCTGTTCAGCGGATTAGTTGCCATCATTGGTTGAAGCTAATTGGGTGAACTTTTTCCAAATTGCCAGACATGATTAATCGTCACCAATATGCCTGAGGCAGATGTGAACCTACACATGCAGGTACAAATGTTCTCACAAAAACACAAACACAACCTGTACAAATGAATGCAGAGTCTACAAGAAGGGTGACTGCTCTTCACACATGACAGGCCTCCATTTAGAGCCGGCGTGCTGCACAGGAGCTCACTGCTCCGAGACAGACGAGATCTCAGAGAAAAAAAAGAGACATGAATACTGAGCAGCTCTCTTAGCAGCAACAGTCACAACCTGAGTCAGATGAGTCCGTCACTCACAGGAAGAAGTAGATCCTTCAGGAAAACTATCAGAGCTGATGTATTTATGAAGACGGCTCAGGAGAGACGATCCAGGTGTTATTTTCACCTCCTGGATGTACGTGCAGCATGTTAAACAAACTCCTCAGACTTTACCAAAATAACTCTTATTTACCCAGAAGGCCATGCGTCTTGTTGATTCATTAGTTTCTTTTCTCTAATCTGAACGTGTGTAATTGTGTGTTCGTGTGCAGAGTGAGAGTACTCTCTGGATAATGTCACATTAGCATACTTCCATCCCCGTGCTGTCACTCAGTGTAAAATAGAAGACTTACCTGTAGAGTCAGACATATACGGGCTCCTCAAATATGTCTCTCATGTAATCAGGAGTCAGCCATGTGTTTCAGCACAGCAGCTGACATTACACCCCGTGTTACTCAGCAGGGGAATTCATGCATTAGCTGTAATGGAATACAAACGGTGTGGTTCAGAGAGGGGAAACACAATGCAGCAAAAGTTCATATTTTCTGCTGATATCACATTAAATATGAGAAATGAAAGGTGTCAATGCAGCGATATCAAAGTGTGACAGCTGGAGGGCTGCTGCTGTGAAACTGAAACAAACAAGTGAATGCTGCAAATTCCAGCTACATTAAATAAGCTGACACCAAACTAGCATGACTGTTTTATTTATTATTGAATTCAACATCTGTTTCATTACTGATACAGCTTCTTAGACATTGTCCAATTCTTTGACAACTTATTCATTACAGTTGAGTTACATTTATTTACACGTCACATGTTGATCAGCTGGTGAACTCCACCATTGGAGTTAAAGAGTTCTGTTGTTGTTTTGAGTCAATGTCAACAATCTTTAATGATGCAGATAATTTAGACACACATGGTCTGTTATTGAGCACATTCACCTGTTACTGAAAACTTTCGAATGACAAGGACAGCTCTTGATTGTGTTCAACAGTAATTTAGGGATTAAATGGTCTCTGCAGACTAAAGGATGTAGAGACATTTTCTCTAGATAACTTTTTAAGCAGCACAGTGTGAGAGAGCCGTGCAGCCTGACATGAGGAGCAGACGATGAGCACAGACTGCTGATTCTGAGACTCACAGCTGAGAGCTTTTCATCTGAGACCACTCCTGTGTTAAAGAGGAAGATTTTAAATCATCTTTTAGATCTCTCTCTGTTCCAACATGTTTCAGAGTGGAGCTGAGAGGTCAGAGTGCACAGGAACGAGAGTTTAGAGAGGAGAGGGAAATGAAGATCAGTTGATGTGTGCTTCAAATGAAGGATAACAGTCTACAGAAGTGTCTTGCATCCACATGAGGACATTTCGGTTTTCTTTATTTTAATGAATGACATAATTAACCTCATAATTAAGAGTCAGACGTGTCTGCGTTTCTCAGCACAACACCGGTGCCTCAGTTTCGCTCCGTGAGGCTCCAGTGCCTTATCGTCTCTTGAGACACTGTTTAGCTAGCGTGAGGTTTACATCTACAAATATCTGAGCAGCATGCACAAAGTTGATAATCTAACAATGATATCATCTATGTTACTGATAGACACAAATATCGTCTCTGTGTTTGACTGATGCTGATGTGAGTGATTTTAAAACACGTTATAAAATAATGATGTTCACCTCTTAAACTCTTAGTGAACTCATTACATCATCACATTATCAGTTGATCTCTGTCAGCATCCTGCAGCTGTGGATCTGTTATGTCTTTACTCAGGATTTCAAAGCTGGAGCGAGCCGTCACATCAGTTTCATGTCAGAGTATTTATTCCAGCTGTCTGTGCTGTAATAAAAGCTGTCACATTTCACAGTTATTATCCACAGGAGCACAAAGTAAGATGTATATTCTTTCTTTTTGTATATTTATATTTACTGTGCAGGGTTAGATTTGTGCAGAGACACTTCCATCTGAGAATCTGTTTCACTTTGATCATACATTCAATTTCAGTGTTTGTAGATATTTTTAAAATGTTCTGTTCACACTTAAACGACTTCTTCACTGATCTTCTCTATTTCTATGACTGTTATTATTTCATACTTTCTTCATGGTGAGGGAGTTATTGAGCTTTCACTTAAAGATGTGCCCTTCATATCCTGCAGTTTAGTCACCCTGTGGACTCTTCCTCAGTGATGTATAATTCTGGTTATTTGGCTGATATCCTGCATCACCACATTAAAGTGTTTTGTAGCTCACAGGAACAGATTCAACATAATGTGCCTTCAAATTTAGAGCAGATTCACTCAACAGGATTTTGTTGCAGAGCAGATTGAACGTTTGGGAGAAAATCCAAGCTGGTTGAAAGAGTGAGCGTGCTCCTCAGTGTGGACTGATGTTGATTTCTTTGACTGCTGCAGAGCAGAGAAATGAATGAGGCGGGTTACACTGATGGATCAGTTTAACTCTGAGGAGCAACAAAGCAGCTGATACAGGTTTACTGCAGAAGAGCTAACAGCTTCTGAGCTGATCACAGGACGACAAGAATGAACTTCACTGAAACTTTAGAGAGAAGTTTAATGACTCAGTGTCAGTCTAAGGCTTTCTTAGAGTCTCAGTAACTGTTAATAAAACTTTCACAGTGAACAGTCTGTTGTAGTTAAGTTGACCCCTCTTAAGGACATCATCATGTATTCAGTCTGTACAGTAGGTCATGGAGAACCACAGAGGAGAGGAGGGAGGGGGGTCTCTACTGAGGCAGAGATGAACACAAACAGGAGTTAATCTGTCTGTGCTGCAGGACCTCCTGTGATTTGGGATTTTAGTCCCATAAGTGTTTTAATTTGTTTAATTAGAGGATTAATGAACTTTGTGTTTTACTCAGATGAACAGATTTAAACTGAAACGATAACACACTCATTATACAGAATGATGAGTTCATTCTCTCTAATGATTAGCGTGCTAGAATTAAAAACATGTAACAGTATAACACTCCTCTGTGTACAGCACCAGTGAAACAGGAAGTACGGTGGCCCTGAGAGCTCAACAGATTGTAATTTAGGAATTACCTGCAAATACAAAAATATGTAAAATAATAGAAGTCAGAAAATATCTTTAACTTTTTAAATACACATGTGAAGCTTCATTGACAGTGACTGTAAATAAATGTAATCATTACTGCATGTTTTCATCAAGCAGAGATTATAGCAGCACACACACTTTGATTGTGTAAGTTCTTCCACTGTTGAACCGTAGCTAATAAAGAGCTTATTATTGGGGCAATTGCCCAGTGGTAGAGTCAGTCGTCTCTTGAGCAAAAGGTTGGGAGTTTGATCCCCAGCTCCACATGTGACCTATGTCCTTGGACAAAGACGCATAACTCCAAATCAGAGGGTGAGAGTCCATCAGCAGTGTATAAATGTTTGAATGGGATTAGTTATTCTGATGGTCATCAGTGTGTGACTGAGAAGCTGTGACCTGCACTTAAGAAGATTAAAAAGAGTTATTCAAACTGAAGTCTATTTACTATTTACTGTCCCTGAAATAGTACATTAATGTTTCTTTGTGAAACAAACATTAAGAAATATGTGTGTGTGTATGTATGTATATATATATATATATATATATATATAGTACTGTGTGGAGCTGGTTCAGCACAGTCTCCTCCAGCATGAAGGCTCTGCAGCCTCCTGCAGGACTTTACTGAGTCCAGTCTGTATGTTCTCTCTGTGTTCTGGATAAAATATGCTGTGGGAAAGAATCCATGTGAACATGCTGTGTGGGATAAACAGAAAGTCGTCTTGTTTTCCAGCCCACCATCATGTTAGACACTCAGTCATCATAGTCTGTAAAGCTCTTTAATATCTTCTTCATGCATGTGTGCTGTTTGTGTATTCACAGTGTGTGTGTGATTTCTGCTCACTAACAAACTGTGTGTGTGTGTGTGTGTGTGTGTGTGTTTGTCTCTGGTCCATATGAGGCTCTGAATCAGCTCTTTGTGATCAACAACAACGATCACTATACTGCAGGAATGATACAGATTTATGAAACACATGACAAAAGTCATCCAAAGGTCCACATACAGTACTGAACATGTTTATTCTGTGGATTTTAAACAAGGCGTAGGGTTGGATAAATGATTCTTTTCATAATCATCATCCTCCATTGGTGTCTCTCTGCAGATTGAATAAATGAGAAGAGGTGGGTCACATCTGACAGACATTAGGAAGAAGCTTTAGTAGATTTAAAGAATCATGTCATAAGAAAATTCCATATGTCAGCAGGACCAAATAAAGTGTTAATCAACATGATTATAGATAATCAATGATGAGTGAGTTAGGAACACTTTTCTATCTTATTGTACATTAATCTTTATTATAATTCAAAATCTTTGTAATAGGTTATTTTCTGTGTAACATTTTTCATCTTGTCATCTACTGTAAATTCATGAGCTAACCTGAACTAAGCTAACATCATTATGTCTTCCTGTATTTCATCAGTATTCATTCGTATGAACATTTTTTTGTCAGCTGTAGAACATAGTTTATTTGGTGTCTCTGCTCTGACGTCATTTCTCCTTGCAGTTTTTTTTTTACATGTAGAAATCTGAGGAGAGATGGGATGATATCTGAAAGCCTCAGTCGGAGCCTCCAGGTGGACTCTTGGACTGAGCAGCAGTGCAGTGCTGTTGCAGGTGTGACGACCCGGCTGCAGGTGGTTTTGCTGTGTGTATTTTATGTTGCAGGCTCCAGGAGGTGTGCTTGGGTAAAGATTGAGAACACCTTGGCCCGGTGTTCTCAATCTATTTAAGATGGCCTCACTTCCTCGTTCGGGGGGAGACTGGAGGAAGAGACTGAGGAGAGAGGCTGCACGTTGCTCTCGTCTGTTTTTGTTGGTGGTTTAATAAGTTGGGAACTATAGTACACGGTAAACTCTGTCTCCTCCAGTAATTTCTTGTGGCTCTGAGCTGGCCGTGACACAGGTCAGAGCTGTTAATGATAGAGAAGAGGGCGAGACATGAAATCTTGCAGCTTAAGTAGTCTGCTAATTGGAAGGAGGTGTTGTCAGGTTGTTGTGGATAATGACTCATGTCAAGAGTAAAATTAGTGCAGCAGGAGTTATCTGACTGAGCGTGCTCACACGGGAAAACAAACCTGCAACAACCAAGAACAAACTGCAGCAACTTACAGAACAAGCATCATATGATTATTACTGACTCCTCTATGACAGCAAACCTCTGGTCATCATGGTTTTCAGGTTTTTTCAGGGATTAAAATATAATTAAAAAAAACATCCTTCTTAACTCTTCAGATAGGACTCGGCTGCCTGTGTGCCGCTGTCAAGCCCTGTCATTGTGTATCGAGTTGTTCCATGTAAGCACACTCTCTCTTTGCTGCAGAGATGAGCACAGCAGGGGGGCCTCTGCACCGCTCTTGCAAGCAGGTAAAGGACCTCACTCTTTATCTGTTAACATTAACAAAAGAGCAGGCAACAAGACCACGCTCATCATTATGTTTATAAACAGCAGGTAGAGGACCTTACTTATGGCTGTATTACAAGAGCCCAGCATACCGCCACGTGTCCAATAGGAGGGGAGCTCAGATCACAACAAACGGTGTCTTACTTCCTCAGCTCTAGTTTAAAGACCTACCGGGACATCAGCAAGAAAAGCTCTGGTTTTGAAAGATGTTTCCAACAGTTTGGGCGTATCAGGTACAGGTTTAAAACAGAGCAGTGATGTGTGTCATGCTCGTTCAGTGAATACAACATCGTGCTGTGGCAGAAGCTACTTTCTCAAGCTATTTTCCTCACTATTGTTTGAGTTATGTGCGCTGTTGTTTTTTGCTTGTGTGTGCTCTCCACTTTAGCTCTGCACCCAACTCTGCAACGAGCTCGAAACAGACCCTGTCCTATCTGAAAGGCCCCTTTACTGTGCAGTATGGTGGATTGGTCATAAATACAATTTATTATTCTCTTGTTTTATTTTGGACTTTTACAGCCAATGTGTGATCCAAATTGCACAATTCTAATGTTTATTAGAAAACTAAATGTAAATGTAGATTACTCCTCCATTTTAATTTAAAGTCTTTGCAGTGGAAGACATTGATAAAGGGAACCAATCCATTAACTTCAATTTAATAAGATCTCAAATCAGCAGGACATGAGGGCTCGTTCATGCAGGTCGGCTGTTATAATGAAAATCACTGGTGGTGTTTGTATTGGTCCAGACTGAACCTGCTGGAAAACCAATCAAATGTTTTCACTTCATTCAGCTGGAGGACAGAACGGCTCTTAAATCCAAGATGAATTTGAGGTGTTGATCTGTGCAGCAGTGATCAGTCAGAGTGGAAACATGGTGACATGACAAGAGGAGAGAGAGACATCAACCACACCCAGTCTACACCAACCAATCACACGTCACTACATGTGGACACACCTTTAATGTCAGCACACACGTTTTACTGTCACACACACACACACACACACACACACACACACACACACACACACACACACACACACCTACACACACACACACACACACACACACACACACACGCACGCACGCACGCACGCACGCACGCACGCACACACACACACACGCACACACACACACACTGCAGAAAGCTTTGTCAGCAGACTGAGCTTTATTGTTTACAGGATTTCTAATTCTGATCGAGAGTCTGAGTATTGTGACAGAAGAAAATCAAGTCAATAAGTTTATGAAATGAACTGAACGGTGAGTTTGTTCAGCATGAAGAGTAAACTCTGCTTTCAGAAGTTTATCTTTAAGCTTTGATGACACTGCAGTCTGTATGAAAGAAGAGCACCCGCTCTGCTGTCGGCCTCAATAAGAACATTTTCTAACACCTCACACTCTCTTCAATATAAACACACTCTCTCACTACAGAGAAAATCTTCCTCACAGTAACACATGATAATGTATCTCTGAATACAATACAATGAGCTGAGTGTGATGACAAGAACATCTAATTCTCCTGAAACAGTTTCACAGACACCATCCCACCTCCTGTCAACGACTCGTTAGCTTTTTACTAATGAAGAAGAAAAACAGGAAGTGACTCATTATGTCTCTTTAGAGAACATCTCCTGTATTTCTGTGTTTGATCTTTATCCATTAAACATATTTTAAAGTTGAGACGGCTTCTTTAGTTACTCTTTTTAGAGCACTTTTTTGACTTTTCACAAAAAGAACTCAAGAGATTCCAAATCCATCTTCCATCTCTTCTTCATGAGCTGCAGTGAAACTGTGGATCAGATCACTTCCTGTTGATGATATGATTACAGAGAGTCCCTCAGGAAGCTGATCTGATGAAGCATCAACATGACCTGCTTTGGAATGACTGCTGCTCAGTTTGTAATGAAGTCTGGGAATACACAATTAACACATGATATTTGATGATGTGATAGCTACATATTGATTCATAAGCTGAAGCTTTATTAAGTTTTCATCAGGCTTTAAGCTTGGGTTTGATATGTGGGAAGAAAGACAGTACAGTGTATTTTATGAAGCTCATAAAAACGATTTCTTGGGGCACCAAAAATCTTGTAGGTTCTGTTTTGCACACCGTGTACAGAAGCCATAGTCCTCGACATAGAGGTTGTGGGTTCAAATCTGACCTCTTCCCTTTGCTGCATGTGATCCCCCACTCTCTGCTCCCATCATTTCCTGTCTCTCTCCACCTGTCCTTTCTAATAAAGCTCAGAAAGTAAAGAGTGAAAGATGATCTGATATTGATCCATTGACTCTCTCTGAGGATTATCTGAGGTAGAACAATGACTTTTATCAGTCATCAATAATGAACTTTTCTTGTACTCACTGAGATTCATAAGTTGCTCCTTTTGTCGTCTCATTATTGAGAACAAGCAGAGCAACATGTGATTAATGAACATCTTCTAATTAGAGCTGCAGTGTTGGAAGCTTTCAATGATTTAATCTCCAGGAACATTTATCACATTTCTGTCTTGGTGTTGAGATCATTCTGTCTCCACAGCTGCTGCATGCAGGATTCACACACATACAAACATATACACACCCATACACACACACATACAGACACGATACATTGAAAACAGAGGAGCATGTGGTCTTTCATCCTTTGTGTTCATCTCTGTGTGAAGAGGAACATCAGAGTTTCTTCAGACACATGTTCACGTCTAAGATGAGTCGATGTTCACGGGTCTGAAGGTCATGAATGTTGTTTCATAAATGTGTTATCAAAATAAGGAGAGCCCCTTTAGGCTCCTAAATGCTCCACTTTGAAGGAAACCCAGAGGAGCAGGAGGTGTGACATTCTCAGCAGGTGTGTCCTTCACTCAGCGTTGTGTTCACTTTGCTGTTTTATCGGAGGAGACGGAGTGATTGTGGAGAGGAGCACGCTGACATGTTAGGATCTCACTGCAGCAAACATTGTTTTTATTCCCGTCTTGTGATCCTGTGTGGTCTGTGAGAGAAGACTTCAGCACAGTGACGACTTCTGCTTCTGTTTCTGAACACGTTTCAGCTGCTTGTAACAACATTAGAGATGTTACTGCTGAGCACACAGAGATATCACATCTCCTTCATGCTGTGTGTTGTTTCATTCTCGGTACATTTAAAGAGATCTCTAATCAGTTCATCAGATTAAGACAGCATGTGTAACTCTGTGATCTTATTTGCTGATATTGAATGTTCCCTGACTTGCTGTGTGCACAGACACATACTCATTAAAGGTGTTGAGATTTGTTCTGACAGAAACATCAGTCGATGCATGTGAGCTATAATTTGGACCTGAGTGAATGTCTCTCAGCTGTAATGTTGGGATGTCTCATGGTTTCGTGCAGCAGGTATGACAGGAAGTCTTTTTGAAGTGAAAACAAAGGAGCCTCATTATAAATGGTGCTGTGGAGCTGATAAGAGATTAAAAGGTGTGAAAAGTACCTCAGTGCAGAGAGAGGAGCAAACATGGAGAGCAGAGATTAAAGGTTCAACTTTGTTTTCTGTCAGTTTCAACAAACATCCTCAATCATCCCTCTGTGCTCAGGTTTTAATTTCTTACTCTTCAGTTAAAGTGCCAATCAGAGGAAGAGGAAGTGGTATGTGATTTTCAGTTTTCTTTCTTTTGTTTTGAGTTTTGTTAGTAAAAAGTTTTAACTCAAGCAAACTACAGGAAGCTGTTCTCACAAATCAAATCAGACATGGACAGATGGGAAACTTTACCTGTCTCTCTCTCTAAACGGAAGAATGGAATCAGTTTATATACTATCTAAATTACTCAATCTGTTTGTGTCACTCTCCACAACACTACCTGCCTCCTTGTTCATGATGCTGAATAAACTCTTACTGCAGTACATTTGGCAGAAGAAACGACCCCAGACTGAGACTCAGAACACTTCTCTTACCTCAACAAGGAATTCAGACTTGTATCCATCGCTGAGTGATAGCAGTTTTTATAAGTGGTCAGGCTTTGGCCAGCTGACCATTAACTAGTTACTGAAAGGAGATCGTTTTAAATCCTTTCAGTGAAGACATGATGGAATTGTCTTATGAAGACTGAGAAACATCAAGGAGGCCTCTGACAAACGAGGAGCAAAAACTTAATCTGTTACACAAAAAAATTGTACAGAATTTAGTCTTCAGGTTTATTTGTCATTCTTGTGTTCATAGTCTTTTTATGTAAAATCCAGTTGATGATCTTGCCTTTAATTTCAACTTTCAAAGACTTTCATACTGTGTTCTGTAAAGTCAGCAAACGTCTGCTGGAGAAAAAGTCTGATCAAGAGTTTGTGCCTCAGCAGAAATCACATGAAAACAGGAAAACACTTTGCTGTTTGTGTGAACCTCTCAAACACTCCAACAAGTGAGCTGAGCAGAAACAGACTCTGAGGCTGAGAGCCAGTGAACCGTGATCATCTGTGAGCGTGTTCAGGATGATGATATGCAGAACATTCACAGACTTTGTCAAGGTCAAAGCTGAAGAGGAAGAGAGTGGGCGTCTCTCCTGCAGAACAGACGACAATCTTCCCCTCAGAGAGATCACAAGCACAAGAGCTGGAGTGTGCCAATAATGTTCATGGATGCTAAGAGAAGAAGAGAGCCCCTCTCATAATTCACCAGCAGTCCCTGCCTCTGTTATCTGTGATTGGACAGGAGGCTCACACAGCGCCTGTTAGACGATAGATTGCTCCGATAGAGTCGTGGTGGCAGCTGTGCCGGTTGTTTAAAGGGTCATTCAGATGCAATCTGAGAGATTTCAGCCTGGATTTATGCCTCTCTTATTGCCGGGGCTCCTCACTCTGGAGCTTCAGTAAACCAGAATGAATGATTGTGTCATGAAGCAGACTTCCTCTCTCCCTCCCAGCAGACAGGACCCTGAGCTGAGCAGGCTGACTGTGCTGTGTGTTTCATTCACACTCTGCAGAGCTTCACCTGAGTGTGTGAAGACCATTAACAGAGTCATTAGAGGAGCTCAGGTCATGTTGAAGACAAAGGTTTCCCCTCAGTGAAAAAAACCCAGCAGGAGTTATTTATCAGCCATGATGAGAGTGATGTAAACTGTTCACTGAGATAACTGATGGTGATTCGCTAATAGAGGACGACTTGACCTCTCACTTTTTACATGTGAGTCTGCTTCTTTTATAGCAGTCAAAACAAAGCTGTAGGCTAGTTGTAGTCAGACTCTTATGTTTAAGTAGATGGACAGATAACCTGTAAACAGAGCCACTTTTTGAATTAGAATATTCCATAAGTGTTACTCACTGACAAGTAAAGAGGTAAATAACTTTGTAAAATCCAACTTTTTGTAAATGAATTGACTTCAAGATTAATCTAATGTAGTGTTGTCATGATCTAAACTGTTTACAGGTCAAAGAAGCTTTGACTAACTTGAAAACGTCTCTTGCTTTTAAAAGTAGCAGACCTGAGATCATGTGGTAAATGAGGTGAGACAGATAGACAGGGCTCTGAGTTTATAAAAAGTTCACCAGCTTCATCATTAATGCATGTGAGGTTATTGACAGATTTTCATGAAAACATGATGAACACACCAAGTCATATTTATTAAAGTAACACATGTTAAACACACCCTGACAATAGACGGCCTCCAAACAGCTGAGCACACATTTCTGTGACACACTCAGAGCTCATGATGCATTTTAAAGTAAATGGAGCTCATCAATGTAGCCTTTAGAGGAAAGCAGCCAGGTATCCATCTGCCTTCTTCTACCTGAACAGCTGTGTGCTCACTGCGGCTGTGTGCTTCATGTCACACTATACCTGACTAACATATGGCAAAGACTCCGCCCCCCACCACAGAGCCCATTTCATATGAATAAATGGACTCATTAGTCTGACCAGTTGGCGTGCTCAGAAAACAGAACACACATTCTTTACCAGAAAATAAACAATGGAGAAACCTGGAGCTCATTTTTCCTCTTCAGTGATGAATCTTTGCTGCTGATGATGGAGGAAGCAGCTCCTTCTAGAATCAGGTTTATACCTCCACTCATCACTTTGGTCTGCTTTGGTTTTGAACAGATTGTTGCTAAATGTGAAGAAACATGTAGACTGTGTGATTCAGAGTGTTTATGGGATAAAAAGATAGAAACACTGCTTTATATTGGGGCTGATATTTGAGTTTGTCTTTTTAATTTGAGAGAGTCATGAAAATCTCATTATGCAGCTTTTGACTTGACAAATAGTTTGTTTTTATCTAAAAGGTCAGACTACTTCGACTTCAAAGTCAGTACAAAGGCCTTTATAGGATAACAGTAACACTATATTTCAACTTCTTCATAATTGGGAAAATAACTTATTTTTGCTCTGAATCTCCAAGAAAAAGTGCTGAGTGTTGTGTTAGTGTGATTGAGATGCAGGATGTTTGTTTCTCATTAAGCAGACCAATAAATGCTTTACAGTAGATATACATATTCAGCTGCCATGCAGCAGTACATTGTGTTCAGCAGGAAGCTGCAAAAGCAGAGTTATTTCTTCAGAAACTGATGGAAATTCACGGGGAAGAGGAAACTGTCACTCTTCCATCACTTTGAAAGTTTGATGATCAAAATATGAAATAAAATAAAGTGACCTGACAAGAAAACAATTTAAAAATGCCTCCCTGTTTCCTCTCCCTGCTCACACTGCACCTGTGTCACCTGAGGGAGCTAGTTAAAGCTCTGCTCATGACAGGCTGTGGATAAAGAGGCTCTGTGGGACTTTTATTGCTGTGCACCCTGTTAGTGTGTTATTTAGCAGACGCTGGTCAGTCCTCTACAAAACGTCTCCTTCTAAATCGTTTGAGTTCAACAGAGTCATCAGCAGCTCTGTGCTTCTGAAGTTCACTCATCAAAGTCAGAGAGACCTCAGGCACTCACCATGTCATTAGTCTGAATATCAGACACGCTGTTATCAAGAACAGACAGAACATCACACTGTCAAGGTAAAGAATGCAGAGAATGAGGCAGATCAATGAACCCATTTTCTCAGACTAAACCCGGAGATATGTCTTTACACAAAACATCCAATTGAACCAAAATCAACACAAACCCAAAGTTCAATCCTTTTAATCAGGTTCTCTAATTCATGGGGTTCAGTGAAGCCAAACAGCTCAGGTGGCTGGATGTTGAATCCAGCGTTTGACTCTTCTTTGTCCTCTTCTTGTGTCTGCATCGATCTCTGCAGCTAGCTGATGTCTACACGGAGAACAAACTCACTCAGAACTCAGATGAACTGCTGTAGATACACAATCCAACCTCTGACACCATGTCATGCTCTTACTTCTGAGCTTCATCAATAAATCAATACAAATATGTCCTTTTATAAAACGTCTTTAAACAGAAGGCTTCCTGTCATGTCAAAGTCTCCCTCCTATAACTCTTTACATCACACTACCTAACTTTGTGTGGCAGCAGTGATAAATGTGTCCTGGTCATTTCACACACACACACACACACACACACACACACACACACACACACACACACACACACACACACACACACAGCCTTTAACAGCATTTCTGTAGACACTTCCATCTTTCGATGTTAGAGGTAGAATAACTGAGAGGAGACTTTAATGTGATTTTCTCCCTGAGGCCTTGAATCTCTGCACACAGAAACGAGTCCTGCCTGATGGTGGAGTGTTCTTTAAATATCAAAGTTCATTTAAGTTCTCTGTTCTACTGAGAAAGCATTTCTAGGTTCCCTGTTCTTAAAGACTTCCTCAGATATGAAACTTTAAACACAGCCCTGAAGTGATCGCTGACTAGCTTCTCATCTGCAGACTATCAGGATGGAAAAGAGTAAAACAGGACAAGACAATCTTCAATGAAGGAATGTTTAACCCACCTGGTTGATGGATGTGATATTGATCAGAGAGGCTTCACAGGGGATCTCCTGCCAGCTGCAGACAGATGTGACCACATCAGCAGCTCTGATGGAGGTGACTCTGTCCATCAAAGACAAACAACACAAATAAATAGCTCTCTCTCTCTCTCTCTCTCTCTCTCTCTCTCTCTCGTCAGGTTCTCAGGGCTCACTCGTCTGGAGCCGAGGTCTTCCCTGTCATGCTCTGACACATTTCACAGCTGACAACAACAATCTGTCTTCACTTTGATTTGGATGGATGGAGATCCCTCTCTGTTTCCATCAGTTATACCATTTGCAGTTCAATGAGTGGCTGTGATGTAACTCTTTAGTATTTATTTCATGTAACAGGATAAGAGGCATATTATGTTTGTGGCAGCTCCTAGAAGGATTGATGAAGAGGTGTTTCTCTCTCTGCTTTGTCAAACATCAACATCAGTTTGTCTTTCTTCTCTCATGTGGGTTGAAGTGGTCTATATTTGTGGAGTTGAAGCAGCAGTCTTACTCAGATTTAATCAAAGAAAAGTGCTTTGTACGGTCTGTGAAAAACAGCAGTCTCCTAGTTGAAGTCCTGTGTTGATTGACACATCCATCGTCTGTGCCCGCTGACCCAGGCAGACTTCATCAGTCTTTATACTCTGTCTCTAAGAGCAGCTGCTCTGGATAAGCTGGTCTGTTCATTACACTGTTCAGCTTTCTGAAGTGCTTTCAATTAGATCTTAATAATGCTGGAGATGGTTTTACATTTGAGTTTGTTGTCTTCGTACTCTCTTTGTTGAAGCTACATCAAAACACAATGAAGGCGTTCAGAGTTTTTCAGCTGTTGGTTTGTAATTTTATTCTTCAAACGCATTTAATGACAGGACAGCTAAATGTGTTTTACATTGATGTTGAATACAGAGGAATACAATATTAAAAATAAATGTTTTCAGGGACTCGTGTTTTGTTTGTGTGCCCGAGGTGCAGACACTCAATTTGAACCCGGAAAAAAATAGCATTTTCTTGGTTATCAGAAACCCGGGTTCAAATCTGACCTGTGACTGCTTTTCCTCCTCCTTCTCTCTCTCTCTCTCTCTCTCTCTCTCTCTCTCTCTCTCTCTCTCTCTCTCTCTCTGTTTCTGATTTCCAACTATCAACTGTCCTGTCTTGATAGCTTTTAAGATTAGCTTTCAGATAAGAGGTGGTGATGATGGACCTCAGGTCAGCAGTTTGTTCTAGAGATAAGGACCACAGTAACTAAAATAACTCTTCAGACTTTGATCTAATTCTGAGTACGGTTAAAAGACCTCCAGCTGATGAGCTGAGCGGTTCAGGTCAGGTTGTAGACTGTATGCTGATGTGAATATGTCACATTCATGTTTGTAACAAACATCTGCTGTAGCAGCACAGTGAATAAATATCCAGCAGCCTCTCTCTCTCTCTCTCTCTCTCTCTCTCTCTCTCTCTCTCTCTCTCTCTCTCTCTCTCTCTCTCTCTCTCTCTGTCCCCCCCCCTCTTCTTCTTCTTCTCGTTAGAAAAGTCAAATATTTCTCCTCCTGCTCTCAGCGTCTCTCTGCTCTAACAGCGCTGTCATCACTTCTAATCTCTGCATCAGTTTATTTCTGCTGCTGAAGAAGTCTGAGTTGTATCTGCTGTGTGACACATCTGGAGTGCTCTTCTATCAGATCTGTTTCTGTTAACCCTGATGGAGGGAAGTTTATCGACGTCTCTTTGATTACTGGAAACTGGAGCTGTTAGAAAGCTGCTGTGTCACTTTTAATGTGTGTTCAATAAACAACACATATTAATGCAGGATTAGTTTTTAATAGAAACTCAACAAACCTGACATAGAACAAACTTTATATGACACATTCATCTCAGACTCTTCACATGCTGTCATAACAACAAGCTGACACTGAGATCTAAATATAGATTGTAATTCATGTCGGACTTTGTTCTCTGATGATCCACTTAGTGAAGTACAGAGTTTGCATGAGTAAATATTTACTTAAATTAAGTATGACCTGCCAGTTATATCAAAAATGAACTCTTCTGATTCTACCTTAGAATTCTACCTCTTTACTTTTGGTGTATGTCATGTGGTGTTTAAGTGACTTCTAATCATCAGGGTGCTGGATCATGAGCAGGAGGAGATAATCTGCTGTCAGGAGGCAGAGTGCAGGCAGAGATGTCTGTTTAACATAAAGACATCAGACACAGATCATCAACATGCTGATGTTCTGTGTCACAGATTAGAGTCTGGAGCCAAAGTAAAGGCAGAGCGACAGAGTGTTTTAGAGACAACACTGCTGCAGAAGTCACTTTGATTTAGTGAATCTCCAACTCAACAACAAGAGCCTCTACATATATCTACTCTAATACAAAGAGTTTATTTAGACCTACATGGTGGTTTGAACAGATCTGAAGCATCATTCTGTTGTTGATGTGACTCTTTCAAGTCAATTCACTGAAGGAGAACAATGTAGTTAACATGTCCATTACACAGATCATCTAAATGAATATGCATGAATTTAATGGAGGGAGTCCAAAACAACAGGACTCACGTTTCAAATCAAAGTGTAATGTAGCTAATAAACATCTTTAGTGATGAAATATTTTCACTGGTTAAACTTTGCATCATCTTTTTGAGAATTACAGATAAGATGAACTGTTCAAAGTGTATTCAACCTCTGTCTCCTACTTTATAGAAAACACCCAACATGCACACACACCAAGCGTTCTAACAAACTGAAGACATTAATTTACTGATTTAACTGAGATAATGAAGAAGATTTTGACTTCAGACCAACCAGCCAGCTGTGGTGTTTCTGTTTATTGTTTCTGTTCTGTCTTTACATTGACTTCCTCCATCAATCAAAATCATGAAAGTTATTAAAATGGTGACTCTAAACCTATTTTATTTGTGAAAATGAGTTTGAATGGGTGTCTGTCTCTCTCCCTGAGATTGACTGCAGACTAAACAGGGTGAACCCGCCTCTCACCTGACGTCATCTGGGATCAACTTTAGCCCCCTGCAAACCTCTAATGAGAAGCAGTATAGAAAATAGATGGAACATGTAAGTATCTAAAATAAGAAGCAGGGAGAAAATAAGTAATTGACAAAGACGGGGGTTCACTCAACAACAGAGACATGAAAAGACATGAAAGAGGACAGAGCAGAGTGTGATCTGCAGCAGCTCTGTTGGACTCATCATGTCCACTGTTGGTGTCTGAGATCACAGAAACAACAGAAATGATTTGACAGCTGGAAGATTCTCCTGAATTCCAGTTATCACCTCTTTGAAAAGTGTTGCTTCAGCTGTAATGTAAAATCAGGATCTGGTTAAGCATAGCATTTTAGTGGTTATCAGAAGCTTCAGCATCAATGTGAAATGTTCATATATCATTGATCTGTGACCTGCATTTCAAAAATCTAATCATGTTTTGAGAGTCATCAGTGAGCCCAACTCAGAGGAAATGTGCAGGTCTGATGTCTGTGAGGAGAGTAAAGAGGTGATACTGCAGCTTGTCTGTCTGAGGATTTATATAAATGTGGATATTAGATGTCGAGGGACTGAAAGAGCTGAAAGATGTCTGATTCTCCTTCTGGCTGTGTCCAGCAGAAATGAAGCTCTGCTTATGTCAACCTCTCCTCTGCTTCTGGTGAATATCCAAACTTAAGCTGCAGGGTCTCTTCCATCGAGCTCTCTTTAAGATGTTTAAATCCAGCTTTTACACCCTTCACTCTAACAGTCTGTGTGTCTTTAGCTGAGGACACCACACAAACACTCAGGGGAGGACATGATCCTCTGCTTTGTCTTCTTGTCTTTGTTCTAAATGAACAAAGGCCTCTTTGGAGCTTTGTCATTTCTTTGACCTTTAGAAGTATAAATTGACTTTCATATTGTTTTTCCTCATCACCTTTCTGTGGTTGGTGTTGGGTGAACCTTGGCTGATCTCAATGAAACTATTGCATTAATCCTTCCCTCCTGTTGTGAGCTGGATTAAAAGCGACTGGTGTCTTAAAACAAGAAACCAGACTGTTCTGTGTGTTTCTGTCAAAAAGAACGAGTCTCACATGCTGTTTTTAAATGAGACATGTTGGGTCTGCCTCACTGCTGCTTTTGATCTTCTCCACCAGTCTGACTTTGGTTTGTGGATTTTTCTCTCTCGTGGACAGAAACGTGTCTCACTCACCTCGATGTCAGAGAAGAAAGAATGAAAGAAAGAAAATGTGACAAATGAGAGAAAAATAAATTTTAAACCTTCATGATGGACAGACTGGAAACAAATTATAAGAAGTCTTTTTTTCCATCTAACATTCATTTTATTAGAAGTTCACTCTTTACATATTCAATCTCTTTGATGGTCTCTGATATTTCTGTCAAACAGCACAATGCAGAGTGAGATGTGTTGATTCAGATTCATGCAGCTCATTGATCACCTCAGTCTGTCTGAGGTTTGAACTTCTCTTTCATGTTGCTTCATTCATCTGTATTTAACCAAGTCTGAATCTTCAGGCTTTGTTCAAATAATACTCAAGTTAACACTGCTTGACCTCTCGGGGGGTTGACCTCTCCTCTATCTACATGCAAAAAGAACAGATTATATTTTCTATCATTCAATTATTCTGACCTTGAAAAACAAAAAAAGTATCACTCTTGAAAAGTGTGATAAAGAGCAGAAAGTGTGACGTTACAGCAGAAATATGAAAATATCTCTCTGAGTTATGACTGTCTACAATGAGTATGACATGAGTCCAGCTAGCTATGATGTTGTCTGAATCATGTTCACATGGACAGGGCGGCTGTTAACACACACTGACTCAACACATCATGGAGGGTTGATGCTTCTTCTTGTGATATCAATACTACACATTAAAGTGGTGTTAGGTTTTTGGAAGTTCTTGGACAATGAGGAGCTTTAGATGGATGATTGTTCTGAGAAGCACATTGTTGTTGATCTTAGAAGTACTGAGGCTCAAACAGTTTGCAGGCGATGATGTAGCTCATGTTGACTTGTGTTGTGACTCTGTGAAGAACTGGAATCAGAAAAGGCAGGTGGAAGTCTACTGAACCAGCAGCTTCAGGGTATTTTGATCTGTGGAGCATATCATGACCCATATGAACACATATTTAATGTTTTATAGATTATAGTTGAGAGACTCATATAAGTGCTTGAAGCTCTGTGCTGTGAGAGGGGATGAGCCGCAGGCTAAAACTGCTGTGAGGCCGAGTCAGCTCAATGGAGAGAGAGAGAGAGAGGTTTTGTCCAAAATGAACATCAGCTCTGATATGAATTTGATGAAATACTTTATTTAATATAACACTTTCACATGTGCAATGGGAAATGATACTATAACATGTCAAAGTGAGCCTTACACTTAAAGTCAACTATCATTTTGTTGGTTTATTGTTTTTTTAGTTGCATTATCATAAACAGGGAAATGCAGGTCCTGGTATTCTTTTCAGTTCATCTGCCATTAGGACAAGAAAGTCTATTTCTCAAAAAAAAGTCACTGATTGAAACTTTTTCATGTAAAAAAAGTCTTGTCTCTCTCTGATTGATTAATAATAACAGGAAGTTAAAAAAGGACAGTGAGGAAGAATGTTATTAAGTGCAAAGATTTGAATGTCTGGCCTTCATCTGGAGCTTTACAAACTCTGATAAAGGTGCATCTTACAGGTAAAACATGAGACTCATGGACGCTGATGAAAAGTTTGCAGTACAGTAAAACAAAGAGGACCTCATGTGTTCTGCTGCTGCTCTGATTTTGAATATGCAAACTCTGTATGTGGCTGGGAGAACACAGTATGATCTGTGTTTACAGGATGTAACACTTTCGCTGGTGCTCTTGTTTACTGAGACTCTTGCAGACCTGTGTGTTGTGTCATCGTCCTTCCTCCATCAGCTCGTGCCAGCCAAAGATGATGAATTATGGAAATGTGGAGCAACAGCTGTTAATGGATGAGCAGCTAGGAGAGTAGAGATGGATAGGGCTGGTGGTGGAGGAGCTGTGGTGAGCTGGTTGTGTGCAGTCTTTTGTTAAAGACATTGAGTTCATTGTTGTTGGTAGAGTGTGTTCTCGTCTTATCGTAGAGCTGCAGAAATTCCAGAGGGATCTGAGGGATAAAGAGGCAGAGCTGTTGATGTAAAAAATGTCTTTGTCCTTCTCCTGATGTGAATAAAACCTCAGAGCAGGAACCACCAGTATAGGTTTTGCTGAATTGTTTCCACAGCAGGAGTTATTCTAATCTGATTTTATAATCTTCTCAGCTATTTTGAAGACATTGTGACTCCGTCGAACTATTGGTAAAGACGCATAGTGTCATCATAGTATAACGGACTCTGTTGCTCATTCTTCTCCTTTTGCATCATTTGTTTTACGTCATGTCTCTGGTGACCCCCCCAGCCTGACAGAGATAGTCTCCTGCTGTGTGCTGCATGTGTGAACAGCCAGGTCAGGAGAATGTCTGGAGCCTTTGCATGTGTGAAATATCTTTACAAAGATAACACGTTACATTTGGAGTGAGAACAAGCTGATCTACGATCTCAAAGGCTGCATTGCATTCTGGTCAATTGAGTCTGTTGTTTAGTTACAGATACCCCAGCCTTTCTTTGTAAGCTGAAAAAAAAATGCAAGACTAATGAACACTATTAATGACATTGTGATTACCACAATCTGTTAATGTTTTCTTTCTATTGTTCACAGTGTAAGAAGTGTCTTTCCATAATATCAACCTTTTTTTTCTAAACTCAACTTAAAGGTCATATTTTATATTCCTTTTCAACAAGTGTCAAAGCTCTTTATAACATGTCTGTGAAGTTTCTAATCATCCACTCTGATCCTGTATCATCCTGTCTATAAACCTCTGTATGTGATCCCTGCTCTGAACAGGCTGTTTCTGTGTTTGTAGCTTTAAATGTAAGTGTGCTGTTTGACCACGCCCCTCTGTGGTATGGGGTGTGGCTTGGGTTTTCTTGTACCATATCAGATTGTTTATGGTGAGATGGCAGACTCAGAGAGCAGAACTATAACACTGAGTTGTGGGAGTGTCAGTGACCTGGGGGAGGGCTTACTGCCCTTTGTGATGTCATAAAGTAAAAAATCTCTTAATTGTCTGTTTGAGCACACATTTTCTGAAAAGTGGAGCAGGCCAAAGAGGTATGATTTAGGCACAATTTTAGGCAGGTTTGTTGACAGGATAGGGACACATGTATTGCATATGACACTGAAGAATTCAGAAACATTGTGTGATGAGTTTCTGTAAATCAGAACAGTTGAATTGCTGCTCCACAGGGGTTACATTTTCCACTTTGTCTGTTTGAGGGAAACAACAAGAGTTTCTGTTTGTTTGCTGAAGAGGCAGATTGTAAATTAGAAATCAATGTTATCCAGTCGTCTTTTTAATTCTCATGGTGGGAAACAATTTCTGTTCAGCACTCTGTTTCTGTATCCAGTATTGTTTGACTTGTTTTTGTGTGCGTGAAGCACAAATGAATAATTTCTGGGTTGTTGAAAGTTTGTCAGAACATTTCATGGAAGTCAGATTGATTTCCTCACATTTAGTTTGTGTCCACAGTCAATTTAAAGAACTGGAATTTCACTGAATCCATTCAGTACTGAAGCAGCATTGTGTTTGATATAATGACATTCAGCAGACAAAGAAGGAAACAACAAATCTCAGCAGATGCTCAGTAAAACATATCCTGTAACTATTTGTAGATTATATCTTCTCTGCCTTTTATGTCCAATGTGTGACATGGTGAGAGGTAGCGCAGCTGCAGACATAATGGATATAAAATGCAATCTGAATCAGTTTTCTTACTGTTTGTGATGAATGAAGTTTTTAGTTTGTCACTGTTGCTTTCTGGATATCAAAATATCAAAAGATGTACTTTCATGTTGCAGTTTTGTGATGGTGGTGGTGGGAGGGGATTGGACATCCCAGGTGCCACCCCAAAAATCCTAAACTGTGATTGGCTAGTTACCTTTTCAGAGACAAGACTTGTAACAGGCAGATATTCCTGACTCTCATGGCTTTTTGTAATCAACAGGGAGAGTGAGTTCACACTGTGTTCTTTCAGCAGGTTGTTGTGTGTGAGGAATGCTGCCTCCCTGAGAAACTCACACTGTCTGTTTCTGTGTGAGCAGCTTCATAGAAACTGATAGAATATTAGGCCTTTTTCTGCTTATAATCAAAGTGTTTACTGCAATAATGTATTGTTGAATAAAGGTTTGATCACCAAATACAAAGGAATGATTAGATATCCATTGCATGAATGATTGTTGCTCACATTTATATTATATCCATTATTATATTATGTTTTACTCTAAGTGTTTTAATCTAATTGTTTGAGTTTTAGTTAAGAGGTTAAAGGTATTCTGTGAAGAGGGCTTGCAGAAGTGAGTGCACATTCCAACATGTGTTTGATGTGACCCTTTAAACTGAATCACTCACCAAATCAAACAAAGGTTTAGTTTAAGGCCCTGAACAGTTAATCACTCATCCACTTTTATTTAGGTTGAGTGAGTCTTGATTCTTAATTACCTAAATTGTCTTCTCCTTAAAAAGAATTAGTTACTAGACCAGATGTCAGGTTATGATAAGAAACAGGTAGGAAGTGTCTTCCCCTGCACCAATGAGAGAAGGGGAACCAAACATCAAGAGACGCATAATTTGGAAAGCTGCCCAATCAGAGGAAGGAAACCGCACATTCTCAAATGCATAATTTGGTTAGATATTCTCTGTCTAGTGTATAAAAGGGTTCAGGGAAAGATAGTCGGTTTGAGGTAATTATTTAGAGGAGTCAGATTTCTATTAACAACATAGGAAAAGTTTTAAATAGCAACTTTTATCCTTCAAAACACTGCAGAGTGTATCAACTCCATGTGTCCTCTAAGCTGAGGGAATACACAGTTACATGAAGCACTCAGTTTCAGACTCTGCTTTCACACTCTTGTCACCTACAAACATATTTCAGGTGAGTTTTTGTGAGCTGCAGGGAACGAGGAAGTCTTTGAGATGCAAAGATTTCAAGTTTTTCTACAAAGATTCCTGTTTATTCGGAGCATTATTTATGAAGCAGTTCCTACAGTATGCAGCCTCAAGAGATTATTTTATTATCTTAACTTCTTGCATCTAATTTTCTTAACCATGTCTCACATCTGTTACCAAAAATAGTTATTTTGGAAAAGCCTAGAGCAAAATGAAAATGTATTCACAGTAAAAAAACGAGTCACTTTGCAGGAGAATTAATCATATTGAGACATCTACAAGTATTTCAATAACAAAATGCTTTAATCAAAGAGTTCTTTCTTCTGTTCTTTTTCCTCCTTGTTGTGGACACTTGTACTTTTCTGCACGATCATTTACAGCCTGAGCTTCTCTCATAAATCTTTCCTATGTTCTTTAGATGATTTTAAATCTCAGGTGAAGGAATCAGTATCTTTCAGTTCAGTCTGTAGATAACCTCCATCAAGTTTCCACCATCATCCGCACAGATCCTTCACATGGTCTCTAATAAGAGTTCATGCATTTGCAGCAGGGAGATGTGTCACAGGTGGGGAGTTTGTGTGTACAGTTTACTAATGCAGCAGTGCTTGTCATTTTGGATCAGATGGAAGAGTTAGTGGTTAGAAACACATGATCTGTGGAACGTGTCTGATTATCAATGAATCAATAAATCTTTACTTATACAGCTCCAGTTCATGACAAAATTTATCTGAAGACACTTTACAAGAGAACAGGTAAAACAGCGGACTCTTTGTTATATTATCTACAAAGACGTGTGAAGAAGGAGAGATAATATTTCAATGAGTGTTTCACTGATTGTGCTGGAAGCCTCTCAGCAGAGAGCTTTGTGATGGAGACAGAGTTCACAGGAAACAGTCGATCCTCCTGACAGCTCGAGTCTTGAAGCACCTTTATACCAACAACTTTTTATTTTCATAAATCACAGCATACATTTCTCATATACATATCTCAGCTCATGTTTTCTTTATCTGACAGTAGTTTGTGTGTGTGCTGAGATGGTGACCATCTGCAAACAAAGGTGACACAGTGTATCCACATCAGGACACTGATGTATTAACTCCAGATATTTCTCTGGGGGATGACAGACAGCTGAGCATGCTGATGTTTTCTAAATCAATGTTTAAAGCTTGTGACTGATGAATACTAAGTTAACAGATCAATACATCTGATACAAGTTGAAGCAGCCCTGAAAGGAGATGCAGCTTCCACAGAGTCACAAAGAGCTGATAAGAAGTCGAACAGAGACGAGTTCTGAGCCTGAGCAAGCTTTGTCTTTCTCTTTGTTGTTCACATGTGCATGAGCATTTGCATGTGTAAACTCGTGAATATTTCACCAGGAGTTGTTCTTTGAATTCCTCATGATAAATGTAATGGCAGTCATGTTTTAGTCTCCACTGACTCAGATGAACTAAACTGTGTTCATGGATATTTATGAAGTATTGGTGAGCTGAAGAGACTTGTTGTTCTGTTGTGTAGACGGCCTTAAATCTACAACTCGTATCTGCTTCTAGTCATCTGAGCTGCTGTGTTTTGATTTGAATCTGTGCTGAAGTCTTTTTACATCATTCACATGAGCAGCAGCTGAGTGAGCTGAACCCTGATGCTGTTTAACAGGTCGATCAGAGGGGATACATGGAGCTCAGTGATTGAGACGCTTCAGTCTCTTTGTGCTTCCTGCTGTTATCACTGAAGACCAACAGCAGCTGTGATGGAGCTGACTGTGCTGCACACACTCTCATTCAATATTCACAATCACTTTAGTCTTATTCACAGGATCAGTATCACCTGGAGACATCATTCTCGCGTTGACCTCAAACCTCTGTGTTGTGTGGCCGATTCACTGAAGACCACCTGCAAACACAGGTGACACAGTGTGTCCACATTAGGACACTGAGGTATTGACTGGAGACGTCTTCATTTTGTCTCATTATCATAAAAAGTAAAGTCGACTAAAGATGAACCAAAACAAAAGAATCAAACATAAGAAATGTTCGGTAAGTAAAGTGAGATGCAGGAGGGAAGGAGAAAAAATATTTATTTCTCTGTTTCACAAATAATAGTGATAATAATGATGGTAGCTGTGACAGTACAGGCAACAAAAGCATGTAGGTAACCACAGTGGAATATTTAAAGGGTTCTCCTACTACTACTGATGATGATGATTGTTATGGCTTCAGATGGCTTCAAGTATTCCACTGCTGAGCGGGTTTAACACACACGGTCAACAAACTTAAAGCAGTTGTGGATCTGAAGTCGACTTATGAATTTATTAACAAAAAACAGTTGTCAAAAAATTAAACTGACCAAATGAAATAAATAAATCATGAGGTTATCATCTCATGTTGGCTGCAGTTTAACTCTCATTAGCCTCACCCTGGTCTCATTCATCTCTTTAAATGTCCTCGCTGTTATACGAAGTGGTTCTGCTCCAAAGAGGGAGGAACAATGCACACATACCCCGAATCAATTTACAAAAGCCCAAATCAAAATAAGCTCACATAAACAATAATTTGAATGAATCAATCTAATGCAATCATGTTTGGCTCTTTTGTAATGTTTAACAAGAAATCAATTATATTTCTGTCTGCTCCTAACAATATAAAAAACCCCAATAATAATAATGTTCTTTTATTTCCTCATGATGATGTTCACAACTTCAACCTAACTCTCTCCAAAGCTCTGTGCATGACTTCAGACTTTACAGTGTTCATTAATGTCATGAAAGCTGAAGGAGGCCTCTCTTATAATTAATGCTCAACGCTTGACTGGAAATCTTAATAGTCTTTAAACTCTCAATACTGAAATAAATGTTTCTCATTAATCCAAACCTAACTCCTGCTGAGCCTTTTTCTTAACTTGGTTCTAACATTTAACTCTTTCAGGACAAGCAAACATTGATTCAGCTTTTCTTCTCATCATGTGGTATCTTTGAGGGTTTAAGCAGAAGCAGTAACTTTGTCTTTCTTTGTCGTCCGAACAGATATGATGTGCTGAGGCGTTACAGATGGTTACAGTGTTTCTGCTGTGTGGTCACTTTGTTCTGATTGGTTCTCATCTGATTGTACTGTGCATGCCTCAGATGGCTGAAACTAGCTACATCACATGATCACATATTACCCAGCAATCATCACTGTACATTTGGATATAACGAAACTATCAAAGTAATTCTGAAATAATTCATTTAATCAAATTGTTTTCATATATATCGTAGGTTTAATGTTTATGTAAAATAAAACCATGATAGAGATCAGAGTTCCTCTTTAAGGTCATTTATAACAAACGACACAGTGTAACTATTAATGTGTGCTTTTCCAGACATGAGTGAATATCTGGTTATCAGTCCAGCTGACTTTCATGAGGTCAATGTGGGGGGCTTCTTGAGATCATAGATAATCAATGCAGCTCAACTGTTAGTTGTTATGCTGTTGTTTCTCATCAATCACTTCATTAGTGTTTGATTCATGGCTGCACAGTTTGTTCACGTTTCATAACAACAATCCTGCTCATAGCTGCTTCACACTGTAACAGACTAATAGTAGATTGTAGTAAGTGAAGGTTAATGTAGCTTTACAAATGGAGCTTCATAATGAGAGCTGAACATTGTTTACAGAGACAGCTCCATCTGAAGTGCACAGACAGCTGCTGTACTTTGAGGACTGAACACACTGGAGAAAGTCACTTTGCATTATTAACTGTGCTGCTTCACACTTTACCCACCCAAAGATCACTTTAGTTTTTGGAAAAGGCTTGAACCTTAAAACTTCACATGAACAGACAGAAGTCTCTGAAAGTGACCAACAGACTCGTCTGATTCAGTATAAGATTTAAACTGTTTCAGATCGGGACAGTCGTGTCCTCCAAACTAGCCTGCAGCTGTTCAGCAGGTCAACGTTGGTAATGTCCTCTGGAAAGTGGACAGCAGCTTTGTGCTTGAGTGTCTCAGACAGCGCTCTCCTTCTGTGTTCATCTGACTCAATGATGGAGATCCACTGAGGCCTTGTTGCTCTCATGGTAATAGCTGCTGCTGTATTGATGCTGATTGGTTAAAGGTTTCAGCATGTCTGATTTCCTCCCACAGTATTTTTCACTCCTGTCAGTTATAGTCCATTCAGAGAGACTCATAAGTGCTGTAATGGATCCTCATGGTGCATGCTCCCTGTGCTGCTCTCTGTACACACTCCTACTTAAAGCAGAGACGGTGGACAGGTTCATTGGTATGTAAACAGAGCTCTTATATAGGGCGAGGACACACTGGGATCATAAACAGGCTGACACCTGGCTGTGCTGCTGGAGCAGAGAGGTTCAAATGAAATCTAAATCAGGAACATTCTGGAAAGTGTGACTGAAATGAATCACTCCTTTCTCCTAACATTTTCTGCAGCAGCTCTTTGAAAACCCTGACACACTGTATCTCTGCTGCCAGCTGGTGAGCCTCTCAGAAGTTGTTTTCACAGAGTTCTCTTTGCTCTACAACCAGGTACCACACGCAGCAGAAATAATATCTCTATTAGTATGCAAAGGATGCTCAGACCTTCTTTTCTTCATAAACCTTGAGCTCATTTTCTCTGACTCATTGTCAGATTTCTGCCTGAGTAAAGATACTGTAACTTTTGCCCTGCAGGAAAGCTTTTAAAATCCTTACTGTATAATATCTGGAGTTATTGTAGCCCTCGTGTTTTTATATGATCCCTGGAGACTTTTACATTCAATATGAAATATGCAGAACATAAAACAAGTTATCACTGTAAAATCCTGGAAGTACCAGTATTTTTAGAGAAATCTATTTTGTAATTAGTCCAGAGATGAGAAGAGATGTTTCTAGTGTAAGAAAAAAAGATATCTTTAACCACAAGGTTGCATCTCTATTTCTCTGATAATGTGGCTCACTGCCAGAACCTACAAAACAAGGTTACACTAGAAGAGAGGAGGGACAGAGACAAAAGCAAAGCTGGATTATAACAAGAAAAATACACTCATGGAGACCAATGTGTGGAGGTCTGTAATGATTATAAGTTCATTCAGGTCATCTCTGCTCCTCAGAGGAAACACAAACAAGAAATGTCTTACAGCTTTTCACAAGCAAGGACCACGACTCAACAATATTAAACACTTCATGTGAATCCACATCATATATAGAGACAGATGTGTATGTTGGGTGGTCTTTAAGGCTGATCTGGTATGTCGATCAGAAGATCAGGGAGAGAGAGACACAGAGAGAAGGTTCATTCTTGAGCAATATCTGATTGCAGGCAAGACTGTTATAGAGAGACATGGAAGAGGAATATATCAAGTTGAACAGGAAGGAATAATGAAGCAGGGTGAATGGATGAGAGGAAGGTGGAAGGAGCTGAGGCAGACAGAGTGGAGTGAGGTGACCAGGTAGAAGTAGGATTGTCAGGTGATTGAAGTTGTGGTTAGGCGTGGTCCTGCTCCAGGAAATAATTTCATTAACTTCATTATGAGTCAATGACTTCATCTTCAAATGAGACATTTTCTTTAAAGTATGCTGCTGTACAGAGAAAATAGTAAATTTGCTGGAGTGCTAATAATCCTAAAAATAAAACGTGTTTCTTCAAGATCACAACCTGACACACACTGAGTCTCAGGCTGAAGGTTTCTGCAGGTTGAAATGTTTTCAGCAACACAACCTGCACACAAACTGTGCAGAGCAGTTTCATCAATCATTTTAGTGGATCCATGGTCCCTGCAGGATGTTAGATATTTCCTGTGAGTGTGTTTCCTCATGATGTGACGTCTGGTTTCTAGTTTGATTTTTGGACGTCTCACTGCTTCAGTGTTCTCAGCAGCACACAGTGTAACCACAGTGTCCCTGGTCCCACTATCGTCCCCCGTGTTTCCTGTCACAGTCTGCTGTCAGATATCAAATACAGAGAGGCAATAAAGACATACAAATGTTACAAATGCACCTCAGGCTGAAATGTTAGTGTTTGTGTGACAGGAAGTGACAGAACAAAGAGACGCTGCAGGACGCTGAGACAACAAGTGACAACAATGAACAAAGGGACTTTTTTAAGCTTCTGTCCAACTCCCACATCTCAGCATCCAGTGTAAATATACTGAATATCATTGTGTTTAGAAATGGACTCCATTCGTTCCTGCAGGTGTGAATACAAAGTTTGTTCACCTGCTTTGATTCAAACCTCCAACAGGCGGATTATTGGGCCCACAGTCGGACATGTTTGACCTTTTATACCCTCCATCATGAACAAAGAGAGGACATCAGGTGAGAACAGAAAGACTACAATCAGGTAATGATAGGGAGGCCTCCATGCTCGTCTTGTGAAGAGTTGTTCTTGAAAAGTGTGTGATGGTGGTGTTTATTGAGAAGACTTTTCCCTGTGCTGGAAGACACAGTTAGGTTAGATTAAAATTCAGAAGTGATTGAAGTACCAGTTGTAAATTTTGATTTTTATTTTTTTTAAATCAAGTGTGACTCATTTTGGTACCAAAGAAAAAAAAGAGTTCACAGGGTTTTCCAGCTGTATGATCTCTGTGCTGTTTGTCCCTTCTCCCCTCCTGATGTCTCCAGCCCAGGTGAAGCTACTGATCAGACAATGAGGTGCACCTGGTCTCTGTGCTTTAAAGTCCAGTGCTGGCTTCAGGAGGAGAGACTTTTTTAATTGAGACAGTTGTTCCTCTCAGATGATGTTGTGTTTTTCAAAGTTATATCACCCTTCACTCCACATTCACACACTGATGCCAGAGGTTCCTATGTAAAATGTCCATCAGCATTAACTGATCCCTTCATCCACATTCACACTCCACCAGTGAAGCAGCAGGAGCAATTTTGTGTTAAGAGTTTAGCACAAGGACACAGCAACATAGAGATGAAGGAGCTGGGCATCAAACCCTCCACCTTCTGGTTGAGAGAGGACCGACTCTACCACTGATCCACAGCTGAGCAAAAGAAACGGAAGCTTTCTTCTCTCCTGTCATCATGTTTGTTTTTAAATGATGTCACTGATGTAAGACCAAGCATTTTAAAACATGATGACATCATCAGGGCTGCAGAGGTCGGCTGTGATTTAGTAAAAACATGACGTTCAGAGGAGACACCATCAGTGTGACACATTTACATGAAACTCTGGTCGAGTCTGTACAGGCTGTTTCTGCTCTCTGTGTTTGTCTCATGTTCTGTTTTCATTGTAATAATTAATGAGGAACTTTTGGAATGAATGCTAAACAGTGATTGTTAAGTTCTGTGGTTTTATGTGGGATACTAGGAGTTCTTCAATGTGCTTGAGCTCAGCTGATGGAGTGAGTTATGAAGGTAATCATCAGAAACTCTTGAGTGGTTGTGATTTTAAATGCTCTACAACCCCCCCGCAGCAGGCCCGAGGGGAGGCTTGTGATCAGGATTTCTCTTCAGTGTCTCTCCCTCCTACGTGCTCACATGAATAACTGCATCATTTTGACTTTCACATTAAATCCTACACAGACAAAACCGAGCAGGACAAATCTGCATGACTAAAAATCACATTTCAAGCAGTGAAAGTCACATCTTGCTCTCAGCTCTGAGGATTTGATTGTTTGTGGTGATGCTGGACCCTTTCACAGGTCAAAGGCTTCCATCAAGAGGAGGAAGTAGAAATGGATTTAGTGTTGTGGTCAGCAATCACTCCTCTTGTCTGTTTCCTGACTCCAGTCAGAGGTGGAAGCTCGCCCATCATCAGTCTCTCTGTCTGTACCTTCTCTCTCTCTTTCAGTTTCAGACATTTTCACTATAATTATTATTATATATAACCCAGCAGAGCTAATGCTATAAGGACATTGACACCTGTACAGTCTCAGCTGTGTTCAAGATTGTACTACAGGAAAGATTAAACCACATGCAACTGGTTCCCTATCCTTTCAAATCAAAGACACATAAAATAATAATTAAAGGTCTAATATGTGAAATATATTCTAGTTAAATCATGAAATGAGAGATTTACTATATCATCAAACATTTAGGAAACATGCCTTGTTGAAGTGTCGGCGTCTCTGTCGACTCCACAGCAGCAACAATGTCCTCCTAAGTTTGGACACCCTCACACTGCTTTCTTGCCCCTCACTTCTCAGTTGGCAATCCACAAACCAACAAGTGCAGCAGTGTTGGAAGTGGGCAAGTGAATTGGTTCAGATATAACTGATTCTTCCTGACCTTTGTAGTCCTAGCATTTTTTTTAATAAGCTCATCTAGCAGATATGTAAAACTTGGATCAATAGTGGAGATGATTTTGAAAAATGCAGCACAGAAAGGTTTCAAGAGTGATGCAGAGCTGGCTAAACACTGAAGCTTCAGTGTCTGTGACATTGCAACATGGATGAGCAACAAGGAGGGGGCGGTATAATTCTCTTCAATGTTAGGAATTTAGACTGCTTACCCATTTTAAATGTTGGGTGTCAGAGGTAGATATTGCTCCTTTAAAATCATGAGGGGGCTTTTCAGGTTTCATATAGTTTGAAAAAAAAGACTTATAAACTGAAGAAAAAGCTGAGCAGTTTAAGCTTCATATTGAACACCAGATCTGATTGATGTGACAGACCTCTGAGTGAAGCACAGCCACAGGGAGAGCAGAGATGGAGGAGAGAGGACGAGAAAAGATGGAGGGGAAAGAGCAGCTGAACTAACAGGAGTCATTTTCAGGAGCCGACAGTCTGTTTGATCAATGACAGAAAACAAAACAAGAACATCATCCTCAAACAGACTCCAGCACAATAATCATGATCGACTAATTGATCATCTTTGAAACTGCCTCTCTTCTTTTTTTATCCTTGGTTTTATCTGAGCATACTTGTGTTTTGTACCTGTTGACATACAGAGTGATGACTCTGTTTCTGAAGGAGAAGGTTTAAATGTGTTCATAGCAGGGTTCAGTCTCTGTATTCAGAGTCTCTGCAGTGTATGAAGCTGGTCAGTGAAGAGATGGTTGAGGTCACCAACACAGGAGTCATGAACACTCAGGGTGATTAAAAACTGTGGAGGCAGTCAGACATGTCACACTGAGGAAGGAGTTCTTCATGTGTTTCATGCTCATCCAGAGTTGTTCTTCTTTAAAGCGACATAAAGCAGCCTGACAAAATGTGCAGCACTCTGAGGATGAAGGAGTAATCTGTCAGACGAGCAGATTGGTGAACACAGTCCTCATCAGGCTGGATGATGAAGGTTGATTCTTTTTCTGTAGCAGAAAGCACCAGATCGATATCACCAATTATCAGAACATGTGGAGGGAAACGGCTCCATCAACATTCACCAGTTTCTCCATTTCAACAGCAGCTCAGAGTGACTCAGTGAGCACTCCATCTTCAGGAGAGGCTTTTATATTGAAGGTGTAGACTCCAGAGCTGCCTGTTTTTCTCCCTTTGAGTTTTCATGTGGATGTTAAAGTGTCTTGAGAACTTTTAATACACACTTGAAGCTGAGATTCTCTGCTGCTGCACATCGAGCTTGTCTTAAAAATGTTTTAGCTTCAATAATGTCTTGGACCCTGTTTTCACATCACAGGATGACATTGATCACATCTCTGTCCGCTGTGTGTCTGCCAACTATAAATGATAAATAATGAACCATTTTAATCTTTAATCAGTCTAATGCTTCTCTGACTGAACTGAGCTCTTCTCTCCCTTCACATTTCAGAGGACCTTTTTGAATGATGCTTTTCTCTGTGACTTCACCTGACTTTGTTTATCAGAGTGAAGAAGAGAGAAATCCCCTCCATCTTTACTACAATCTTTTGTCATCATGTTGGAGAGATGAGAGTAAGTTTTGATGTTTGCAATGATCAGTATCTTTAGTTGTTGTTGTTCATGTGAGTGCAGCACAGAAAGATGTCTTGAAAAGTCTAATGAACACAGTGTTTGTTACTTCCCCTCTCAGACTGAAGGAACTGGATTACTGGCATCAGACTGAGCTCATCTGTATGCAACAAGCAGACACATAGCACACAGCAACACAAACACTACCAGAGTGTCCTTAAATTATCCCGCTGACACACACACACACACACACACACACACACACACACACACACACACACACACACACACACACACACACACAAACCTCATCAATGAAGGAGACAAAGCGTCCATGTGACCTCCTGTGTTAACAGTGACCATGGTTTATAGAAACTCTGATGTTATTGATCTCCCACAGCTCAGCATGACTTTGAAAAGTAATCACTGGGTCATGTATGATGAGATTTAACCCCCAAGAGACGACTTTATTACTACAATAAAACATCCTCCCTCCACCTTTAAAGAAATACAAGCTGCTTGATACAGCATGCAGTTTGTTTGCATAGAGAGAGGACTGACAGAATCAATGACACCACACATTTCTTCATCACAGATCCAGAAGTCAGACACTGAGAGTCAAGAAGAAGACCACAGATTCTGTTTGATAATAAGAGACCAGACTGTGATTCCTGCTGTTTGTTTGTGTCTCACAGAGAAGCAGCCTATTTATTCTTAAATAGAATAAAGCTGCTTCTCTTTATATGTCTGCCTTCTGAGGGAAGAGGGGAAGAGCAGCTCACTAGGAGCTTAAAGACGACTCTAAATGGAGGCAGGTGAGAGACAGAGGGAGCAGAGAAGAAGAAAAGGACAGATAAGAAGATATGAACGAGATGAAGGATGAGTGAGAGGAGATTAAAGCAGAATACAAGTGAGAGGAAAGCAATAAAAAGGGAAATTAAGACGGAGTCATGATCAGAGTTCTGATGACTTTGCTTCCTGCTGTTTCTCTCGGCTCCTCTTCTCGACACACTGAAGCGAGCAGAGCTCAGATTTGGACGCTCGTCCAAATAAAGGTGGATATCAGCTCCCTGTGAGCCTCCTGCCTCCTCCTCTAAGCAGACTTGACACACACTGCTTCATTAACTCAGTGTGTGTGCTGCTGTTTGAAGTGTGTGCTTTGTCACTCTTTCATACTGCTTTAAATTCCCTCTGCAGGTAATCAGAGTGGGACTCATATTAAATCTGTTCACATTCAGTCACAGTCAGTTTTGATGATGAGCATATGGTCATCACAATCACTGCCTCCAATCATACGTACAGACCAAATATCAAAGTGATGAACTTTGCTGACTTTGAGTTCAGCTCAGTTAAAGCTGCTGAAGTTACTTTTCTCTCATCACTGATGAGCATAATAATAATTAGCAGCATGAATAGATGACTCAACCCGGTCTTTAAATGATCTCGACGGGATTAAAACGTTGTGTCTGGAAGATAAACAGGTTTTTAAATGTTTCTTTTCTCAGTAGTTTTTTTTCCTAAAAATAAAGTATAGACTTATACTAAAGTAATGGTGCACAATCATCACTAATGGTCCTCTTTACATGTGTAGTGTTGACTGTGTCTGCAGAGAGCCTGTCCTCTGCCTCCTGTTTGTTTTGGTTGACGCGGGAGGTTCCTGGGTGGGAGCTGGTGTGTTTCCATCAGTCAGTGACAGCACACTGGTGAGTTTAGGAGTGGGAAAATCAGTGATTGGATGACGCATACATGGTCAAAAAGAATAAAAAAATAGAATCACAGTGAGGTGAAACAAAGTTAGTAATAAGACAAGTGCTTTCACCAATGTTTTCACTGCTCCTGTTGGACAGGCAGGTATCAAACACTGGCAGTGAGCTTGTACAAGTGTGCAGTAGTTGTCAGTCAGCAGTAAGTACACACTTCCTGCAGTGAGTGTGAGCTTCTGGGGGAGATGAGCCCAGGAGGAGGGACTCAGTTTGTGTTTTACAAGCTGCAACAAACATTTGTACTTCCTCTGCTCAGTCTGCACTAACTGAATGATTTACTGAATCTTTTGTTACTGAAAAGATGAATGTTGAACAAGATTGAAACTCTTGTCTTTGTGTTCTTGTTGGAGTCTGTGGAGGCTTTAACACAAATACAACAGGACCTCTTTCCGTTCTGTGCAGAATTCCTCTGAGACAAAAATAAATGTCAAGTTTCCTTCAAAATCTGAGTTGAATGCACAAACAGCTTTTCTCTTTAGTAATGCTGTCGGCTTGGACATTTGTGTTGGCTGGCATTTTGGACCAATATCAGAACAGCCTGTTTACCGTGTGAGCCACAAAGCAAAGCAAAGTTGTCGTTGATGTTGTCAAGGCATGAGAGCTGCAGCAGTGAGATCATTAACAGTCACCAAATGAAGAGGAGGAGGAGGAAGAGTAGTGTTACATTGAACATAGCACAGCAGCATGGGTAGAGGAGGACACCTGATTCATGCACTGACAGTGTGGGAGGAGAGCAATAAGATCTCTGTGTTCACTAAAGGTTTATATGATTCACTTCTGTTGGTTGTATTAGACTCCACCTGTGCTGGTATTCTTGTGTTCATTCATGAGGTTTTAAATGTTTATTTATTTATTTTTGTCTCTGTGGCTTCAATGCATTTTATATCCTGCGTTCCTGTTTGTTATCATTTATAATTATTATTCTTGCATTAATTATCTCTTCATGGTTTATGTTGAGGAATAGGCCATCTCATTTTGTATTAGCTGCAGGCTACCTGCAGCTTTTACAAAGCTGAGCTTTTTAGATCAATTTAATATTGGAAATAGCAAGTGCACATTTTTTTTTTCCAT